>NW_020664586.1:480336-655134 GCF_002925995.2 Terrapene triunguis | reverse complement strand
AACCGGTGTGAGCCCTGGGGCTGCCTGGCTGCTCCTAGCCTCTCTTGCGGCCCCAGCTGGGTCAGGAATCGGCTCCTTAGAGCAATCCTCCTCTCCAAGTGAGCAATCGGCTGTGCCTTAGGGCATGGCTACACTTGCAGATGTAGAGTGCTTTGCGTTAAACCAGCCTTAGGAGAGTGCAGTAGGGAAAGCACTGCAGTCTGTCCACACTGACAGCTGCAAGCGCACTGGCGTGGCCACATTTGCGGCACTTTGCAGTGGCATTGGAAGCGGTGCATTATGGGCAGCTATCCCATAGAGCATCTCTTCCCATTCTGGTGCTGTGGCTTGTGGAAAGGGGGCGGGGGGTGCAGGGCATTCTGGGTCCTGTCCCAATGCCCCGTGATGCATCGGTTTGCATCCCAACAATCCCTCTGCTTCTGTCCACATCTGGCGCCATCTTTCAAAGTGTTTTGTGCTGCACGCTCTGTCTTCCCTTTCGGTCTGTGGGAATGGAGCCTGAACTGCTGAGGACTATGCTGACGAGTCTCGCCAGCACGTCACGTTTGGCAGTCGAATTACTCCTTAAGATCCAAACTGACAGTGAGGACTCCGACGATATCGACTTGAGTAATGCATATGACACGAGATTGCATTCACGGACATGCTCACCACCGTGGAAAGCTGCTTTTGGGTTCAGGAAACAAGCATTGAGTGGTGGGATCACATCGTCATGCAAGTCTGGGATGACGAGCAGAGGCTGCAGAACTTACGGGTGAGAAAAGCCACTTTCATGGGTCTGTGTGAGGAGCTCGCCCCCACTCTGCGGCGCAAGGACACGAGATGGAGAGCTGCCCTGATGGTGGAGAAGCGGGTGGCTATTGCAATCTGGAAGCTGGCAACTCCAGACAGCTACCAATCGCTCGCTAACCAGTTCGGAGTGGGAAAGTCGACCGTTGGAATCGTGTTGATGCAAGTTTGCAGGGCCATTAATCGCATCCTGCTCAGAAGAACCGTGATTCTGGATAACGTGCATGACATTGTGGCTGGCTTTGCACAAATGGGTTTCCCTAACTGCGGAGGGGTGATAGATGGGACGCATATTCCAATTCTGGCACCAGCCCACCTAGCCTCCGAGTACATTAATTGGAAGGGGTATTTCTCTATGGTTCTCCAGGTGCTTGTGGATCACCGTGGGTGTTTCATTGACATTAACGCAGGCTGGCCTGGAAAGGTGCATGACTCACGCATCTTTTGGAACACTGGCCTGTTCAGGAAGCAGCAAGCCGGGACTTTTTTCCCAGACCAGAAGATCACCATAGGTGAAGTCAAAATGCCCATTGTGATCCTTGGAGACCCTGCTTACCCTTTAATGCCGTGGCTCATGAAACCCTACACAGGGAGCCTTGACAGCAAGGAGCGGTTCAACAACAGGTTGAGCCAGTGCAGAATGACTGTGGAGTGTGCCTTTGGCCTTTTAAAGGGCCGCTGGTGCTCTCTGTATGGGAAGCTGGACCTGGCCGATGACAGCATCCCCACGGTTATATCTGTGTGCTGTACCCTCCATAACATTTGTGAAGGGAAGGGTGAAAGCTTCACTCAGGCATGGAACTCGGAGGTTCAACACCTGGAGGCTGAATTTGAACAGCCAGAGAGCAGGGCTATTAGAGGGGCTGAGCGCGGGGCTGCAAGGATTAGGGATGCCTTGGGGGAGCAATTTGAGGCTGAAAGCCACCAGTAATGTCTGGTGCCCTGCACGGGAGTGAAGTGCAGTGGTTCCAATATTAGTAGGAATCTGTGTCTGCTATGCTGACTTGCAGTGCCTGTTGCTTTCCTGGGCTAAGGTATCTTTTACTTTATGCAATAATAAAGAATGTTTTCAAAGCCAAAAAAATCCATTAATTGAAAAGAAAATTCATTTATAGAAAAGAAACACAACTGCTTGGGAAACAGAAAGATTAAGGGGGTGAGGTGGGGAACGGTACAATCACAGATTTGCATATGTCCTGTTATCATACTCAGCCTTCCTGTCTGGAGTGCTGTGCAATGAGTGCTGCACTTCAGGATGGCTATACTGCATGGTGATGGGGGTTGAGTGCAGTGGGTAAGGGTCGTAGTTTTCAGGGCTGGGTAGTGAAGCAACAGGTGTTGGAGGCAGTTGGTGGCGATAAGAACCTGGATGTTGGGGAAAGTGGGTTGGAGGTGACATGGGGGCACAAGGGAAAGAGTTTTGGGACAAGGGCTGCAACGGGGGGCGGGGGCGGTAGTGCTCCGCCTGCATGGCTACGAGCGCCTGGATCGAGTCCGCTTGGCGCTCCATGATGCTTATCAGCCAATCTGTGCTTTGCTGCTGGAGCTCCACACTTTTGTGACGGCGATCCGCATTCTGCTGGCGGATCCTTCTTTCACTCTCCCTCCACTCCTGCGCTTTTAGATTCTCGTTAAGTGACTGCTACATTACTTCATACAGCAAGTCTTTGCTTCTACATGGCCTCTTCTTGATTCTTTTCAGGCTCTCGGCCGGTGATAACACGGACGGCTGAGATCTCAAGGTTGCATCCGTAAAGGCAAAATGCAACATTTAACAGAGGCAGCATTGTTCACACCAGACAGAGCAATGATTCCCCCGTACTTAAGGAGGGCAAGCACAGTCTACACAATAGCATAATTTGTCCATCCCAAAGCGAGTGCACATAACCCACGGGAACCCCAAAATGGTGAGTAAGCACAGGGTCAAGGGGGTCTGATTGTTTCATGGCTGTACTGTCCTCTGGGTTTCTGTGCCTTGGGGAGAGCCAACAGCTGCAGGGGGCCCCTATGCTGAACACTGTCCCCACATTTTCCACAGGAGTTCGTCCTGGAAGATATCTCGCTGCTGAGGGTGAGCTGGGAAGCAAGGGAGGGTCTTCTACTACAATGCGGCTTCCGCCCTGGCCCATATGCAGTTTGCCTGTGTGCAGCAATGGTCCCCTCGCCCCTCACGGCACAGTGGCGCGGACATGTTAGAATGACTGGGACAAGGACCACAGTGGCTCTCCAAAGAAACCTGCGCAAGCGCATTGCCCAAGTTCTGGCTGAGACCTTTGAAGAGATCACTGAGGCCAATTACCGCGATGTGAGGGAACACATCAACACCCTATTCCGCGTCTAGGCATGCATGCAGCCCTAACTCTCCTCACCCCAAGAGCCCGCACTGAATAACTTCCTTCCCAAAATAAAAGCCGCTTACCGGGAACCTCCTCTGGTGTTTGTCCTTCCCCAAGCACCGGCCGCCGCGACTGGCTACCTTCCTCCTGGCTTGAGAACAGCTCCTGGCTGCATGCATCTAGGGATTCTGGGGTGTCTTCCTCCGCCTCAGCACCCTCGCTCCCGCTTTGCTCCTCCTCCTGCCTTGTTGAACTGGGCTCTGAAGTGTCCATGGTGGTCCCCGGAGTGGAGGTGGGGTCGCCCCCAAATATCGCATCCAGCTCTTTGTAGAAACGGCAGGTCGCAGGGGCAGCACCGGAGCGGCGGTTTGCCTCGCGGGCTTTGCGGTAGGCATTCCACAGCTCCTTCACTTTAACCCTGCACTGCAGTGCTTCCCGGTCATGCCCCCTTTCCATCATGTCCCTTGATATCTGCCCGAAGGTATCATAATTCCTATGGCTGGAGCGCAGCTTCCTCCCCCGAAACACTGATGAAATCCAGCACCTCGCCATTGCTCCATACTGGGGATTGCCTGGAGGCATGGTCACCTGGAAAGATTCGCTGAGAGCACTCTACGCCTGGATGAGCAAGCAGGAAGGGGATTTTCAAAATTCCCAGAGAATTTAAAGGGCGGGTCTGATGGTTGGTCACCTTTGAGGGCAGGGCAGAAGAGTTCAAACTGATGACCAGAGTGGCTAGAACAAGCATTGTGGGACACTTCTGGAGGCTGATCAGAGCGCATTAACAGACCAGGGCGTCCACACTGGCGCTATGGCGCTCCAGCAGGGGCGCATCAAACATTATTCCACTCGCCGAGGTAGAGTACCAAGAGCGCTCTAGCTGTGGAGTCAGAGTGCTCTACGTGCCTTGCCAGTGTGGATGCATCATGAGTTAGAGCGCATTGGGCTGCTTTAATGCGCTCTAACTCGCAAGTGTAGCCATGCCCGTAGTGAGCTTTCTAATCCACGGCCCTCTGTCCCTGCACAGCTCTACAATGTCTTTCTTACGGTGATGGTTATAGGCCATCTCCATGCTGTCCCCAAGTGGTCACAGACTCACAGGCCTGTTCTCTCTCAGCTCCCCACGATCCCTGGGAGGAAACCCTTCTGTGTGACAGCCCTTCTCGGGGGTTCATTCTCTCTCGGGGTTAAACCGTAGGCTCCTCCGCCTCCTAGAACTGCACCTTTCAGAGCCTCCAGCACAACCGTCTCTCGCTAATCCCCCTTTGTTTTACTGTTCCCCAGTCACTTACTGCAGAATGCTCTGTCCTCGGGGTGCAGTTTATCTCACTGCTGTCACTAGTTGTCACGGAGTCACCAAGGTGATGCTCTGGAACTACTCCCTACGAAGCCAGTCGGGACTCTGGGGGAGCATGCCTCCTCTTTCTGAGCATACTGTCTCCAGGGCAAGAAGCTTACACAGCTTCTACCTTCCAGGGTCTGACCTCGGAGAATTCAGCATCTCCTTCCACACTGTGTACTTCCCCACAGCAAGTCCGCCTGGCAGGGCTCCTGGGGAAGCCAGAGGGCCCTGCACCCCAACTCCACAGTCATCTGACTCTCAGCCAGGCGTTAAAACAGAAGGTTTGTTAGTCGACAGGAACACAGCGTAGAAAAGAACTTGTTAGCACAGAAGTCAGTGACTTTCAGCCAAGTCCATCTTGGGGGGAGGGGAGCCCAGAGCCAGGGTTCTGGTCCTCCCCCTGAACCCCAAGCCAGCGGAGACTGACTCGCTTCCCGTTGCTCCTCCTCCGGCCTTTGTCTCGCTTCCTGGGCCAAGAGTCACCTGGTCGCATCCCTCTCCTGGGTCTCAGGTTATGAAGGGGTGGCCATAGCATCCATGTAGGCAGCTGGAGTAACCCCCACAAAAGTCATACACTTATTCCCACTACCTAGATATTGGTGCAATACACAGGGAAACTGAGGCACACACACCATTCGTGCAAAACAGTAAGACTCCTATATAACATAACAAGGGAAAATCCCCACTTTGTCACACCCCATCACCCCAAAAATCGCAGGGAGGTCTGGCCCCTCCGTCACACTGACCCCAATCCCCCACACATCACAGGGAGGTCTGGCCCCTCTCCTGCACTGACCCCAACACCCCACACTTTTCAGAGGGGTCTGGCCCCTCCCTAGCCCTGACCGCATCACCCCACATATCTACATATAACGGGGGCGGGTCTGGTCCCTTCCCAAGAATGACCCCTTCACACTACACATTGCAAGGGGGTCTGGCCTCTCCCCCGCAATGATCCCATCACCAAATGCATCACAGGGGGTTCTGGCACTTCCCCCAAACTGACCGCATCACCCCAGACACCAAGGGGGTGGGCTGGCCCCTCCGACACACAGAACCCATTACCCTCCACATAGCAGGGGTGTCTGGCCACTCCCCTGAACTCGCCCTATTCCTCTTGGGGACATCTGGCCCCTCCCATGCACTGACCCTATCACCCCACACATCAGAGAGGGGTCTGACCCCTCCCCCACACTGACCTCATTACCCCACACATCGCCGGGGTATCTCGCCCCTCCCATGTATTGTCCCCATCTCCCCACTCATCACAGCGGGGTCTGGCCACTTCCCCTCATTGACTCCAACACCCCACACATTTCAGGGTTCTGGCCCCTCCCCCGCACTGACCCCATCACACCACCCATTGCAGGGGGGGGTTTGTCTCCTAAGCCACACTGACCCCATCAGCCCACACATTAAAGGGGGTCTGTTGCCTCCCCCACACTGACCCCATCACTCCACACATCCCAGGGGGGTCTGAACCCTCCCACGCACTGACCCCATAACCCCACACATGGCAGGAGGGTCTGGCCCCTCCCCCACACTGACCCTATCTCCCCATACACCGAAGGGGGGTCTGGCCCTCCCCCCACATTAACCCCATCACCCCACACATAGTAGGGGTACTGGCCCCTCACCCACACTGACCCCTTCACCCCACATGTCGCAGGGGGGTCTGGCCCCACCGCCGCACTGACCCCATCACTCCACGCATCGCAGAGGGGAGGGGGTCAGTGTGCTCCGTGGGTTTTCCATCGGGGGTGAGTGGGGGGGGGGGAGGGTTTGGTGTGTTCCTGTGATGGGGGAGGGGCCGGCGGTGGGCGTGTCACCCCTGGTCGGGTAGAGCGATGGGTGGGGTCGGGGTCGGGTTCCCGCGGGTTGGGCGGGGCCTGTGAGGCGGGGCCGCGCATTGGGCGGGGCCGGGGGTGTAGCTCGTCGGTGGGGCTAGGCGGTTGAGCGCCGGGCTAGCAGACGCGGCTCGGCTGCGCTGCGTTGCGGTTGGACCTAGTGCCGCGCTGTGATTGGATGTGTCGGGCTCGTGCCGTCGGTTGCTAGGTTCCGTGCGCCGCCCCTCCCCTAGGTACGTGCCCGCGCGGGGTCGCGCTTGCTCGGTGGTCTGCGCTCGGTTGTTGCCGGTGGTGGCCGGTCCCCGGTAGGGAGCGGCCTTCTCCGCGTCCGGCCGGGGCTGCCTCAGCGCCTGCCGCTCCGGTGAGGGTTCCGCGCGTGCCGGGCCTGAGGCGAGGAGATGGCTCGGGCATTTGTGGCGGGGCCTGTAGTTGCAGTGCGGGGCTGGGCCCGGTGGGCGGCTGGGGCTGTGTTCGCCCAAAGGGGCGGTTGTCGGGCTCCTGGGGGGACGGCTCGGACTGTGCTCGCCCTGTCCCGTGGGGTGTGGCCGGGGTTCGTGGGGAGCTGGCTGGGGCTGTGCTCGCCCTGGGGGTGAGGGGTTGCTCTTCCCCGTTTCGGCTCTGGGCGGGGGTTGGGCCATGCACTCCTGGGGGATAGTGCTCTCTGCCTCCCTCGGCAGTACGGTGTTATCGTTAGTGCTGTGCCTTGTAGCGGGGGGATTAACACTGCTGCGCGGGCAGTCACCTGAACGAGAGGGCTCAGCATTGGTGTGGGGGGGGAGGGATTCTATCCCTCTTCCCTGGCTACTAGCAGATACTCCTGCACATCCTGTCTCGTCTAAGGCAGGATTAGGGTCCTAAGTGTCTCCTACATTCCCATCCTCTCCCATTTTATGCCCCTGTCGCTTAGGGGGCAGCCCACCTTGAGTTACCCTGCACATGCCCTCTTTTAGAGTCCAGGCATAAAACTCACCCCTTTCTACTTAGCTTGAAGTGCCTTGGGCTGCATTTGGCTTGAGTGACTGGGCTCTGAGGTCACCTCTGCATTTGGATATCCTGGAGATGGGCGTGGTAGACATACTTGGTAGTCTTATTTGGTATTGAGCTGGAAGTCCCATCTTCCAGCTCTTGTGATAAAAGTTGTCATGCTCTTGTGTGCAGTAGTTACCCCCTTGTCCTTCTAGTGGTGTGTTGTAGTTAGGATTGGAAGGATTAGTTTTTTATTGGTATATGTCTGCAAACATCGATTTCACCATGCATGCCAAAATATTTCCCTCAATAATAGGTGAAATGTACAGATCGGCAAATTAAGAAAAATGCTGCTTGAGAACTTATTAGAGTTTGATTTATGGATATTTGCTTTGTGTTTTGACATGTGATGTTAACAATTTGTGTTGTAACTGTTATAAAACTTTTTGAATCTCAGCATCTCCTGTCATTAAATAATTGTCTATCCTGCCATAATTTCCTGAAACTGTTAATATTTAAATGAATAAAATTTGAAAAAAAATCTTAAAAACAAACAGGTGGGTTTGGGCCTCAGCCCGGCACCGCTTACCTAAAGCGGCGCCGGGGTGGCAGCGGTGTGCACTGGGGCCAGGGCAGGCTCCCTGCATGCCTGCCCTGGCCCCATGCTGCGCCCCTCCAGGAAGTGCTGTGGCCCCTGGAGGGGGTGGAGGTGGAAGGACTCCACGTGTGCTGCCCTTGCCGTACCTCCAGATACCTCCCTCGAAGCTCCCTTTGGCCGCTGTTCCCCGTTCCCGGCCAATGGGAGCTGACGGATCGGTGCCTGGAGGCAAGGGCAACGCACGGAGCCCTCTGCCCCCACGCCCATGGCCGCAGAGAAGTGGTGCCGGCCGTCTCTGAGAGCAGCACAGGGCCCACGGCGCCAAGGGGGGCAATCCTGCGGGCCGGATCCAAAGCCCTGAGGGGCTGAATCCACCCGCGAGTCGTAGTTTGCCCACCCTTGGCCTAGCACCTTCTGATGGTGCTTAGCACCACCCTTCCTGAATCACTTACCACTTTTGCCAGGTCCAGACATCCTAGTACTACTTGCAGACTGTATTTGCTTCTGGACTCTTTGCCTCAAACTTTAAAATGCACTTCCATTCTGAAAAGTGACTCTACAGAGGTCATTGTTCTGTGTTTGAGATAAAAAGGGTTCACTGGACAAGAAAATATTCCTCCCCCCCCCCCCAACCCCGCAAACCCCCCCCCCCCTCCCCCAAGGCCCTGAGAATTAAGCCAGGTTCTTTCTGTGTTGTGCATGGCCAGTAATCAAGGCTCTGCAAGCTGTATTAGACCCTTTGTCTTCATTGGGTTGGCACAGATGTAACTGATTGGATCTTAGTAAACAATTCTGTTGCACAAGAAGGAATAGATTCCAGTGTTCTCTTTAGGTGTGCTGGCTCATCAGAAGTAAAGAGCAATAAAACTAATCCCTAGTCAGCAAAGTCTAAATCTGTAGCCCCTAAAGCTAATCTCTAGTCCCTTCAAATCAGCAGACCTGACTCCGGTGGTGTATGTGCATGGGGCAATTGTGGATCAGGGAGATGCTATTTCTGTGTAGTTGCTTTTCAGAATAGCACTGCTCTTTCGGAATTGGCCTAAGGCAGATAGCAGAATTCTGTGTAAATGAGTAGTGATTATCCTGAGCTTTGCTGCCAATGACCTCTTGCTGGTGGTCCAGGGAGGAAGAATGTGGAGGAAGCCAGTGTTGCTACTGGGAAAAATGTGACCTCTGGACAGTAGTGTGCTCCCTAGATACTGACTGAACAGTGTCCTTGACTTGTAGTGGTGAGAACTGGTGTTGACAGACATTTCCTCTTAAAGCATGACAAAACCCCCTTTTCTATGGTAAATATCAAGCAGGAGGCCTTGCTTCTTCTCAGGTGCCCCCTGTGTAATATGGCCTCCAGTGCCTCTTGCCCCAGGCATGCTGCTGCTCTTGTTTATATTTTTAGTTTATATATTGTGCTATTTTTAAAAAGTTTTAGTTTGATGTATTCCTTCCCACCTCCAGGGCCCTCAGTTTAATAGTCTCTAATTAACTGTAGGTTTCTTTGCAAAGTGTCTCCTGTTCCTTCTATTGCAAGCATCCTAAACCACTTATTCGTTCTTCCTGATACTCGTCATTGCACTCTCCTATCCTAAATATAGGGTAGTGTGCCAGTCCAAAAACAAACAAACAAAAAAAAAAGCCTGATAGTAAGATGAAGTGTTTGGAATGCCACTACTTAGAGAAATAATCAGCAAAGCCTAGCTTGCTGGGTTTTGGATCTTACTTTTTCCTTGGTGCAGGAATTTGCCCTTAGATTCCTATGGGTGTCTGAACTACTCTTGCATTAGAGAAAAATTTTGTGCAGGAGCATGTCACTTTGAAAAATGCACATCTCTCCAATAATCAGTATATAAATGTTTGTAATACATTCTTGGTAACAGCATTGGACTCACTGTTGAGCTGGAAAAACATGTGCCAGTGGGCTGATACATCAGCATTTCTGGTCTAAATTTTGTGGTATGGATTTTGTATGGAATTTTTGAAATGTTGGCACTTAATTGGCCCAAGAAATGGCCTGCTTTCATTGCAGATTAAGCCCATTACTACTTGTCCTACCATCAGTGGATGTGGAGAACAATTGATCTCTCTCCTCTTTGTAACACCCTTAACATATTTGAAGACTTATCTGGTCCCCTTCAGTCACCTTTTCTTAAGACTAAATATGCCCAGTTTTTTAAACCTTTCCTCATAGGCCAAGTGTTTAAACCTTTTATCGTTTTTTTTGCTCTCCTCTGGACTCTCTCCAGTTTGTCCACATCTTCCTAAAGTGTGGCATCCAGAATTGGACACAGTACTCCAGCTGAGGCCTCACCACTGTCAAGTAGAGTGGGACAATTACCTCCAGCATCTTACATGATATTGCTGTTAATACACCCAAGAATATCAGCTGTTTTTGCAACAACATCATATTGTTGACCTAGCCAGTTATTCCCCTTTTTGTAGTTGAGCATTTGATTTTTCCTTCCTATGTGTAGAATTTTGCACTTGTCTTTATTTAATTTCATCTTGTTGATTTCAGAACAATTCTCTAATTTGTCAAGGTCATTTTGATGTCTAACGCTGTTCTCCAAAGTGCTTGCAACCCTTCCCAGTTTAGTATAATGCATGAATTTTATGAACATTATCCAAGGTATTAGTGAAAATATTGAACATTATTGGATCCAGGACTAACCCCTGCAGGACCCCGCTAGGGACATCCTCCCAGTCTGACAGCAAACCATTAATAACTACTATTTGACTATGGTCCTTCAGCCACTTTGCGCGCCCACCTTGTAGTAAGTTCATCTAGAGCACATTTCCTTAGTTTGCTTATGAGAATGTCATATGGCACTGTCAAAAGCTTTACTAAAATCAAGATACATCATATCTACTGCTTCCCCTTCTGTCCGGTAGGCCAGAAACCTTTCAAAGAAGGAAATTAGGTTAGTTTGGCATTATTTGTTCTTGATAAATCCATGCTGGTTGTTATGTATAACTCTGTTATCCTCCGGGTGCTTGCAAATTGATTAATGATTTGTTCCCAGTATCTTTCCAACTAGTGAAGTTAGGCTGACTGGTTTATAGTTCCCCTTTTTAATGACAGGTACTATGTTTGCCCTTCTCCAGTCCTCTGAGACATCACCTGTCATCCATGAGTTTTTGAAGATAATTTGTAACAATTCCAATATTGCTTCAGCTAGTTCCTTAAGCACCTTAGAATGAATTCAATCAGACCCTGCTGACTTGAATACAGCTAACTTATCTAAATGTTCTTTAACCTGTTGTTTTGGGTTGGCTTCATTCCCTCTTGTTACTATTAGTTGTTAAGTATCAGGTCACCATTAACCTTTTTATTGAAGACTGAAGCAAGATAGGCATTGAACACCTCAGCCTTCTTGATGTCATCAGTTATTAGCTCTCCTTCCCTGCTAAGCAGAGGACCTACACTTTCCGTCATCTTTCTCTTGCTTCTGATGTGTTTAAAGAACCTCTTATTGCCTTTTATGTTCCTTGCTAGGTGTAACTTATTTTGTGCCTTAGCTTTTCTGATTTTGTCCCTACATGCTTGTGCTATTCTTTTGTATTCATCCATAGATTTTATCCATGTTTCTACTTTTTCTAGGATTCCTTTTTGATTTTCAGGTCATTAAAAAGCTCCTGATGGAGCCCTATTGGTCTCTTACTATCTTTCCTTTGCATTAGGATAGTTTGATGTTGTGCCTTTAACAGTGTCTCTTTGAGAAACTGCCAGCTCTCCTGAACAACTTTACCCCTTAGATTTTCTTCCTATGGGACTTTACCTACCAGTTCTCTGGGTTTGTAAATTTGCGTTTTTTTGAAGTACATTGTCTTTATTCTACTCCTTTAGAATCATGACAAATCTATCATTCATGCTTACTTCATCCAAATTGTCTTACACCTTCAGAGTCACAACCCATTCCTCCAGAATCACGTCTAAAATGGCTGTACCCCTGGTTATTTCCCCCCATTTTCTGATTCCAATAAGTTCTTAATGTATTGGGAAACTTTGTTTTGCCATATTACTTTTTCAACAGATGTCTGGGTAGTGAGTTCCCCCATTACTACCAGGTCTTGTTTAGTTATTTCTGTTGTTCTGGAAATGCCTCATCCACCTCCTCTTCTTGATTTGGTTGTTTATAGTAGACCTACCATGACATCATCCCTGTTTTTTTCCCCCTTTATCTTTACCCAGGGACTGTCAACTGTCTGCCTCTCATCTTGTTCTGGACTTCCGAACAAGTGTGTGTGTGTATATATATGTATATGTATATATATACTTGAGATATAGTGTAATACCTCCTCCCTTTTTACCGTGCCTGTCCTTAATGAACAAGTTACATCTCTCTGTACCAATATTCCAATGATGAGATTTATCCCACCAAGTCTGTGTTGCCAGTTAAGTTGTAATTTAGCTTATGCACTTATGTCCTGTTTTTATGTACAGACAGCTAAGATGTTGAGCAGATTGCCCCACTGATTTTCCTTTTGTTGCTACGATGACCCAATTGTAATTTTCCATGTGTCTCCGCCTCCCCCCAACATGTAGCCCTCTGTTAAAGTTGCATTTTTGTGCTTACCTGCGGGCTTCTGTCACATGCTCCGTTTGAACCTAGTTTAAAGCCCTCCTAACTAGGTTGGTGAGTTGGTGTGCAAAGATGTTCTTTTCTTTCTTAGTCAGGTGGACCCTGTGACATTGCACTCCATATGCTTTAAAAAAGTATGCTTGGAATGTGAATATAATGTAACTGTAATATGCTTTATGCAAAAGGTCTCTTGTAAGGTATCATTACAAGGCTTATAATCTGAGTGTGTATGTATGTATCATTCTTGTATCTAAAACTAGAAATATGACGTTAACTCTGCGGTCCTGTTGTAATTATGCAAAGTGTGGGCTTGGAATCTTGATGGCTCCCATTAACTAGGACAATTGGTTGTGAATGGCTCTGTTTACTCACAAACCTTCCTGGGTACCTGCAGGTCAACCCTGAAAGAATGGAGAATGAGGTCTTACAGTGACATGTGGTCATGTCACCTGGTACTGGAATCCATCTTAAACCTGGTGCTTTTCCGTTTAGAAGGAGGGGTGGGGACCCAGAGACACACAAGATTCCCGCCTTATGCCAAAGATATAAAAGGGGGTGGAACAGAACAAAGGGGGTCTCAGTCATGTGAAATCGCCTGCTTTTCACCTAAGATGCGTGCTGGAACTAACAAGAACTGTACCAGTGGAAAGGACTGGGCCCAGACTAAGAAGGAGTCTAGTCTGTGAAAGAAGCTTATTGGAGGGTGAGATTTACCGTTTTCAGTTTCTTAATATATTAGGCTTAGATTTGTGTTTTGTTCTATGTCACTTGAAACCACTTAAATCCTACTTTTTATACTTAATAAAATCACTTTTGTTTATTAGTAATCCCAGAGTAAGTGATTAATACCTGGGTGAGCAAACAGCTGTGCATATCTCTCTATCAGTGTTATAAAGGGCGGACAATTTATGAGTTTACCCTATATAAGCCTTATACAGAGTAAAACAGATTTATTTGGGGTTTGGATCTGTCAAGTTTCCCTCCCCACTCTGAACTTTAGGGTACAGATGTGGGGACCTGCATGAAAGCCCCCTAAACTTAATTACCAGCTTAGGTTAACAGTAAGCTTCCACCACCAAGCGTGTTCCAAATCTTAGGGGAGAGCCACTTGGAACTCTGCCTTTCCCCAAATATTTCCCAAGTCTCTAACCCTCCCCCGCACCCTTTCCTGGGCAGATTTGAGACTAATTCCTCCCCCCAAGTCCTTACCCCCCTTTTTCTGGGTAGGCTTGAGAGTATACCCTCCCCAATTAGTTCTGGTGAACACAGATCCAAAAACCTTGGCTCTTAAAACAATGAAAAATTAATCAGGTTCTTAAAAGAAGAATTTTAATTAAAGAAAAGGTAAAAATAATCTCTGTAAAATCAGGATGGAAAATAACTTCACAGGGTAATCAGATTCAAAGAGCCCAGAGGAACCCCCTCTAGTCTTAGGTTTAAAGTTACAGCAAACAGAGGTAAACCCTTTAGCAAAAATAACATTTACAAGTTGAGAAAACAAAGATAAACTTAACACACCTTGCCTGGCTGTTACTTACAAGTTTGAAATATGAGAGACTTGTTCAGAAAGATTTGGAGAGCATGGATTGATGTCCGGTCCCTCTTAGTCCCAAGAGCGAACAACCCCCAAAACAAAGAGCACACAAACAAAAGCCTTCCCCCTCCCCCAGATTTGAAAGTATCTTGTTTCCTTATTGGTCCTTTGGGTCAGGTGTCAGCCAGGTTACCTGAGCTTTTTAACCCTTTACAGGTAAAAGGATTTTGGTGTCTCTGGCCAGGAGGGGTTTTATAGTATTGTACACAGGAGGGTTGTTACCCTTCCCTTTATAGTTATGACAGGATCCCATTGGGAACTGGGTGTCTGGGTGCTGGAGATAGGTGACTTGCTGTGCAGTTTTTGGTTAAAGTCTGCAGCTTTGGGGGCGTGGACCAGACCTGGGTCTGTGTTGCAGCAGACTAGTGTGTCTGGCTCAACAAGGCAGGGTTCTGGAGTCCCAAGCTGGCAGTGAAAAATGGGCTCAGAGGTAATTTCAGCACATCAGGTGACAGTCCCAAGGGGGCGGTCTCTGTGACCGAATCCGTCACAGACCCTATCTCATCCTAGCATTCGCCCTTCCCAGAACAGCATCCCATGGTTGAGGAAGCCAAAACCCTTCCATTGTGCCACTATCTGCTCAGCCATGTATGTGTCTTCAGGATGTAGGCGTCTCTGCCTGGGCCCTTACCCTCAACCGGAAGGATGGACAAAAACACAACTTGTGCCCCCTTTCACTCTGGCTTCCAGAGCCCTGTAGTCACTGCTGATCTGCTCAGGGTCATACCTGGCAGAATCATTAGTTCCCTCAGGGATAAGTGTCATGAGGTAGACTTTCCTGCTTTCCTTTAGGTACAGGAGCAATAGCCTTGTGAGGAATTTCTAGATTAACAGAATGAACTGTACGGGTGAATCTACACAGGAAAATGGAGGCCTGTAATTCTCCTGTGGTGGTGTTCCATCTCTGTATTAATGGTGGGGATGCCAGTGTAAACAGGGCTCAGGCACTTTTGACCCTAATAAAAGCTAGCATGAAGCAGGGTTAGGCAGCATGATGGTAAAAATACTTGCACCCTGGTCTACACTACAACTTGCTTTCTGTTCCTAAACTGTGCTTCATTGTAGACAAGTGATGAATCTGAAATTTCAGATTCATGTTGTGGAATCTGTTCAGATTCCAGAGCTTTAAACTTCGTCTACTTCCTAAAGCTTTCCACACTATCTGGTTTGTGCTATACAGGCTGCTTTGTTCTTATACTCTGATGCCAAATAGTAGTCCCTTGTTGAGTTCTGGGAACTCTGAATGACAGTGTGGAAGAACACAAATATATGGGTAATCAGATTGACATAGCATATCCAAGGCCTTGGGATGCTGAGAAGGTAAGTTCTGCTTATGCTGTTTGCTCAGTGTGGAGAGCTTTGTGTATTACGCATGATTCATAAATTTCTTCATCATCCTTTAGACTGGGACAAATAACAATTCCTAAAAGCTTGGATTCTAGGATGTTTAGTTTCTGTGAAAAAGGATAAGTTTCCAGCAAGCTACTAGAGCAGGGGTCCCCAACGCGGTGCCCATGGGCGCCATGGCGCCCGTCAGGGCGTCTAAGTGGGCCCGCGTACTGGCCAGCGAATGAGCAGCCGCCGAAATGCCGCCGCCGAGCAGCGTCATCCAGAGGTGTCGCCGCCGAATCGGCGGCATTTCTGCGGCGACGCCTCTGGATGACGCTGCTCGGCGGCGGCATTTCGGCGGCGGCGCCTCTGGATGTTGCTGCTTGTCGGCGGCATTTCGGCAGATGCTCGTCCACCGCCACGGTCCTCCATGGCTCGTCGTCTGGCGTCTGCCAGACGAAAAAGGTTGGGGACCACTGTACTAGTGTTGTTAGGAGCATTAATATACAACTGCTTCACTGTCTAGGTGTCTTATGACAGTAACTCTATCCTAATACTATTCTGTACCTCTCAATCTTTTCCTTGTGGGTTTGTCCTTTGGCTCAGATGAACTCTAGTTCTGCTTTTATGGATCAAAATTCTAAACTGCTGATAAAAATTCAGTAATATTGACTTAAAGTATAAAGAATCTCAGAATAAAACCTGAATGTTTGACCTCTAAGGCCTGGTCTACACTACGGGGTTAGGTCAAATTTAGCCACGTTAGGTGAATTTAAAAATGAATCGAAAAATGAGTTGTCCACACAACCAACCCTGTTCCGTCGACCTAAAGGGCTCTTAAAATCGACTTCTGTACTCCTCCCCGCTGAGTCGAATTTGGGGTAGTGCGGACGCAAATCGACGGTATTGGCCTCCAGGAGCTATCCCAGATGCTCCATTGTGACTACTCTGGACAGCACTTTGAACTCTGATGCACTAGCCAGGTACACAGGAAAAGCCCCGGGAACCTTTGAATTTCATTTCCTGTTTGGTCAGCATGGCAAACTCAGCAGCACGGGTGACCATGCAGTCCCCCCAGAATCGTAGAGCGTAAAATGTTTCTACGCTCCCCCTATCATCTCCATTCCTGAGGTTATCACAGATTAGAAAGCGAAAAAAATGCACTTGTGATTACATGTTTTCTGAGCTCATGCAGTCTTCCCTCACTGATAGGGCACAGCTTAATGCATGGAGGCATTCAGTGGCAGAGGCTAGGAAAGAAAGAAAGTGAGCGAGTGTGAAGAGCGGAGGCAGGACGCGATGCTGAGGCTAATGGGGGAGCAAACGGACATGGTCAAGCGTCTGTTGGAGCTGCAGGAAAGCCAACAAGAGTACAGACCCGCTGTATCCACTGTATAACCGCCTACCCTCTTCCCCATGTTCCATAGCCTCCTCACCCAGACTCCCAAGAACGTGGGGGTGGGGGAGGGAGGCTCTGGGCACCCAGCCACTCCACTCTAGAGGATGGCCCAAGCAACAGAAGGCTGTCATTCAAACAGTTTGATTTTTAGTGTGGCTACAATAAGCAATGTGGCCTTCCCTCCTCCCCCACCCCACCCTGGCTACCTTGTCCGTTATGTCATTTTTTTTTAAATTAATAAAGAAAGAATGCATGGTTTCAAAACAATAGTTATTTATTTTGAAGGGGGGAGGGTGGTTGGCTTACAGGGAATTAAAATCAACAAAGGGGGCGGGTTTGCATCAAGGAGAGAAACACACAATTGTCACACCGAACCCTGGCCAGTCATGAAACTGGTTTTTCAAAGCCTCTCTGATGCGCAGCGCGCCTTCCTGTGCTCTTCTATTCGTCCTGGTGTCTGGCGCAAAACAATTGTCTGCCATTGTTTTCACGGAGGGAGGGGCGACTGATGACATGTACCCAAAACCACCCACGACAGTGTTTTTGCCCCATCAGGCATTGGGAGCTTAACCCAGTATTCCAATGGGCAGCGGAGACTGTGGGAACTGTGGGATAGCTACCCACAGTGCACCCCTCCGTAAGTCGATGCTAGCCATGGTAGTGAGGATGCATTCCGCTGACTTAATGCGCTTAGTGTGGACATATGTAATCCACTGTATAAAATCGATTTCTAAAAATCAACTTCTATAAAATCGACCTAATTTCGTAGTGTAGACATACCCTAAGCCTTCAAATTAGTGATGGAAGAAAAGCTTTCTTTGTGGGAATGTGTTGTGGTCTCATGTAGCTAATGTTGTTTTTCGCTGTAGTTAAACCTGTGGGTTTCTTGCATAATCATAACTGACTCCTGATTTGCTAGCACACAAGCAGTATAAATACTCTTCCCTTCTCAAGGAATTTGAAGACTCAGTCTGTTTCCTGTACGTGTGTCTTACTCATGGTCACTTCAGTCAATCTGAGGCAGAGTCCAGAGTCCAAACCTAATACCTTGTGCACAGTAGGAAATTTTAGAGAAATTCCAAGTGATGCTACACCAGTTCAGCTGCTGTATTAGGAGATGCAGTGTAGACAAGTTTCCTACAGCTGGAGATGTTTTTACCATCATATCAGTTAAACCTCTTGAGGAGTGGGTCTAATTAACACATGATGTGTTAAAAATACCATAAGATGCTAGACACTTCACTGTGTTAGGTAACACAAGTGCAGCTGAGCTCCTGGTACTGTTAGTGGAAACTTTTCTAAAATTCTCTATGCTAGACCTGGTAGTCTGGGAAGAGGCCCAGGCCAACTTAGAATCATAGAATATCAGTGTTGGAAGAGACCTCAGGAGGTCATCTAGTCTAACCCCCTGCTCAAAGCAGGACCAATCCCCAATTTTTGCCTCAGATCCCTAAATGGCCCCCTCAAAGATTGAACTCACAATCCTGGGTTTAGTAGGCCAATGCTCAAACCACTGAGCTATCCCCACCGATAACTTTATATGTATCATCACACAAGTGGGTCTCTTTCCTCTGGGGGGGGGGGGGGGGGGGAGTCCTTGTGGCATCTTAGAGACTAACAAATTTATTTGGGCATAAGCTTTCATGGGCAAGAACCCACTTCATCAGATGTATGAAGTAAAAAAATACAGGAGCAGGTATAAATACATGAAAGGATGGGGGTGCTTTACCAAATGTTAGGTCAGTCTAACAAGCTAAATCAATTAACAGCAGGATACCAAGGGAGGAAAAATAACTTTTGAAGTGGTAAGAGTGGCCCATTACAGACAGTTGACAAGAAGGTGTGAGTAACAGTAGGGAGAAATTAGTATTGGGGAAATTAAGTTTAGGTTTTGTAATGACCCAATCACTCCCAGTCTTTATTCAGGCCTAATCTGATGGTATCTAGTTTGCAAATTAATTCCAGTTCTGCAGCTTCACATTGGAGTCTCTTTTGAAGTTTTTTTTGTTGAAGAGTTGCCACTTTGAGCTCTGTTATTGAGTGATCAGGGAGATTGAAGTGTTCTACTGGTTTTTGAATGTTATGATTCCTGATGTCAGATTTGTCACAAATAACTTTTAAATCAAGATTGGATGTTTTTCTAAAAGATCTGCTGTAGGAACTATTTTGGGGAAGTGTCAGGGAGTCACGGTGTCTGGTTTAAGCTTCAGTCTGTAACCAGTCTCTTGGGAGTGACCCCTTAATGTGCTGGGCCCCAGCAACCCACACAGGTCCGCCGGGGCAGGCCCATGGCCTTCAAGACTGGGCCTTTGGCACCAGTGAATGCAGCCAACCCATAGTCCTGAAGGATGCTTTTACTGTAGCCCTTCAGGGCATAATGCTCTCAGTATTTGCAATGACACGGGCAGCCTTTTGAGAACAAGTGAACCATTTATTAGTCACCTTGCTAAAGAATCTTGTAGTCCCTAGCTTAGCAAAGTGAGGCAGAAGTTAATCCATAGTCCACCTTGGCCAAGCCAGTGCTATGGTGAGCCAGTCAATCGGTAACGGACTCAATCTCTTGCTCTCTCCTCAGTTCCCCTTTGTCTCCCAGCTGTGGGCTCCTGAGTCCCTCCCCTCCAGTCACCTGACACCTTGTTCCCAAGCCTGCTTCACGAGGCCAGCCTGAGGGTTTCCTGCTGCCAGATGTCGATTGTTTAGTTGTTGAGGTGACTTTGTCTTGCTGGACCCTCTGATTTGAGCCAGTTCTTTAATTACTCTATTTATTCCACCCAGATGACACACACCTGTCCAGAGGCAGTGTGCCCACTTTTGCACCCACTGGATAACACAGCAGTGTACAGAGGGAAATTTGAGGTATGCCTAGAATTCATACAAATATTACAGAAAATTCCCACTTTCTCACAGGAAGTTTTTTGGCTATACAGGAGGTCCGACTACATCTGGGGACAGGACAATAGGATATACATTTTTAACAGTGAAAGTAATTAACTATTGGAACAAAACTTTTGGTGGCCTCAGAGTGCAGCCACCAACTGTTGCTGGTGACTGCTCTGACAAATTTTGCTAAAATACTTAATTTTAGGGAAAAACAAATAAATATGCACATATACATGTGCAAATCATTATTTATTTACGGAGATATTTTTTTGGAGACAATATTAAAAAGAATGTACAGTTGTATTTTGGTGTCCTGGCCCCCACTACCTCCCCTGGCCCTGTACCCGTCGCCTCTGGGCCCTTGCTGCCTCCCCCAACCCTCCTGAGCTCCCCATCACTCCCGTGGGCCCTGCTGCTTCCCCCCATTGCCCTGAGGTCCCTTCCATGGCCTCGCACCCCACTCCTTGCTTCTTGACCATGGCGCCCGGTAAGGCCGGCCCTGCTGAAGCCAGGGGATTGCGGGGGGGGGGGAGCTAAAGCCAGGAGCCCTGAAGCTGGAGGGGAAGGCTAAAGCCCTCCCGTGGAGAACCTGGGTGCTGCAGGAAGCGGCCACTGCTTTGCCCCGTCCCCATCGCTGCCTAGAAGGCTGTCGTGGCCGCAGGAAAACCCGCTGGTGGCCACATTTGAGAAACACTGGACTAGATGATCACAAGGCCTTGGAATCTATGAAGAACGGGCTGAAAACACACTGCTCTGAAAATCCCATTGTGATTGGATATATGAACTTTGTGCATGAGAGAATCAGAATTTCCAGTCTGCCCCACCAGTTTTGCAGAATACCTTGCCACAGTATACACTTCATGGTACAATTTCTTCACAGCCAGTAACACTGCTGTAGTTAGGGGCAGTTCAGGGGTGAGTTAATTCACTACAAAGCTAATCTAGGCTACCTAAATCTGCTGTTTTATATGCCAGCAAACTTGCACTATTGTTTGTTTAACTTAATCTGTAGTGTGATGCCTAGTGGATTATTTTGTAATGTTCAGATGAGTACTAAATACTGCGCACGATACATGCATGCTCCTGCCTGCCCTGGAGAGCTCTCACACAAAGGATGGATTTGACAGATAGGTGAGAAATAACATTAGTAATGGGGGTGGGGGAAAGGACCCAGGCTGTAGTAATATGAAGGGCTACTCCTTTTAGGCAAGTGTACTTCCACGTTGGTTCAGGGTATTTTTCTGTGTGCACACCTAATTTCTTGTAGGTGGGGCTGTAGAAGTTAGATTTTAAAAGTGATTTGGATGAAGAGAGGGTGGAAAGACTTTTCTCTTGCTGTCTAAAACAGTGGTTCTCAACCAAGGGTCTGGAGGGCCCCAAGCAGGGCCAGAATTAGATTCACTGGGGCCCAGGGCAGAAAGCCGAAGCCCCACCGCTTGGGGCCGAATCGCAGGTCCCTGAGCCCTGCCACCTGGGGCTGAAGCCTGAGCAATGTAGCTTTGTGGGGGCCCCAGGCAATTGCCCTGCTTGCTACCGCCTACCACTGGCCCTGGCTTTTATATGTAGAAAATCAGTTGTTATGGCACAGGTGGGTCATGGAGTTTTTATAGCATGTTTGGGGGGGGCGGAGGGGGGCTCAGAAAAAGATTGAGAACCTCTGCATAACACATGGAGGCAGAATTAAGGTTGCACAAGTGACAAGGGGGAGGGATAGCTCAATGGTTTGAGCATTGGCCTGCTAAACCGAGGGTTGTGAGTTCAATCCTTGAGGCGGCCTTTTAGGGAATTGGGGTAAAAATCTGTCTGGGGATTGGTCCTGCTTTGAGCAGTGGGGTTGGACTAGATGACCTCCTGAGGTCCCTTCCAACCCTAATCTTCTATGATTCTATGACACTAACTGGTAATTCCTAGTTCTCGGGTGCTGAATGTGTAACTTTAGCATTACCTTAATGTAGTTTTTATGCAGTCTCTTGTGTTTTGTGTTAGGGCTCCAGGTGTATAGACCCTGCTATTGTCATTGACTTCTTTCAGAAGGTTCGTGCTTTGATCGTGCATCATTGGGTAAAATTTGTCTTGAATAGCAGGGCCTAGACTAGGGGTAGTCAATCATTTTTTTTTTTTTTTTTAAATCAGGGTCCAAATTTCTTGGTCAAGGTATAGTTAAGGTCCAGACTCCCAAAGAAACATTTTTCATGCTGCAACATCAATAACAATAATGATAAGTAAATACAATTTTTGTGGTCCATTCAAAAGTGTGTGGTGGTCTGGATTTGGCCATGGCCCGCCTATTGACTATTCCTGCTCTTGACTTTAAAGATAAAAAGTCTAATCTTTCCAAAGAAATAATGGCTACTAGGAATAAATATGAACCCTTTCCAGAAGTGCATGCTGCGAGGGGATGCAACCCTGTGCTCTGGGTATTCTTAAACCTCTGACTGCCAGAAGCTGGGACTGGACAACAGGGGATGGATCACTTAATTGTCTTGTTCATTCGCTCTGAAGCATCTGGCACTGGCCTCTGTCAGAACACAGGTTACTGGGCTAGATGGATCATTGGTCTGATCCATTATTATCATTCTTATGTTCTTAAGAAGCCTTAAAGAGCACTCTTGTGAAGTTGTGCTTTGTTGCTTTGAAAATGCCCCTTACACCCATTGGATATGGGAAGGAATCCATCACTCCAGTATAATGTAACTTTTACCCATGTTTAGCTGTAGGTCCAAGCTGTCTATTGCGGTAGTAGATGGGGTTGGTACGACTGTTTACTTTGGTATATAGAAATGAGCTCCTTGTGGTTTTGTTGGTTAATTTAGCATTTGGGAGGGTTTGATAAAGAATAACCTAGGTCCTAGATGGGAAGGAGCTCCTCCATATTGAATGTGATCCAAAAGTAGAACTTCAAAGGAAGGTTGCATTGGTACCTAAACTGACTTCTCAGTTTGCAGTAGCATTGGCCAAAATATTCAAAAACAACGGAAAGGTGGGCTCAGAAGACCAGATTTAGGTGTATAACCATGAGATTTTCAACAGTGCTTAAGTTAGGAGCACAATTCTCATTCAAGTCAATGGGATTTGTGCTACTAAATCACTTAAGCCATTTCCCCACACACCCAACATCTTCAAGGCAGTTGCCAAGTGGAATGGCTTCAAGAACTATGAACTTGTGGACAGGGCAGCTGGGTTGCCTGTTTCATGTTGAAGAGCAGAATCTTCTTTTTGGTGCTGAAAAGATGGTTCTGCTCTGCAGTCCTAAGTGATGCTATATAGGAGGAAAGGGGGAGGTGTGTTCTCTTCTCCGTCTCCAGGCAAGTCAGTCCCAGGTTGAGAAAGTGGCTGCAAAGGTTCCATCCACAGTGTACCTTGAAGGCTTGAACTTGATGCTAACAAGCTTGTTTGGCCATCAGCAGGCACCTCCTTTCTGCCTCTGAGCTGATCCCAAACACACGGAGAGGCTTATGAGCATATCATTAGCAACTTTTAAATTAATGGAACCCAGGCACAAAAGATGGCTGAATCCCAACTTAGGGAGTGAGAGGAGAGGACCCACTACAAAGACATTGCTCTGAGGAGCCATGACTAAATGGAGGTGAAGAGAATTTGCTTTCTAAAGAGATGGGGGTGAGGTATTTACACCCAGGCTAATGTTTTGCTGGTTTGGCTTTGAAGCAATATACAAACAGAGCTGGTTTGCAAAAACTTTCAAAGGCGAACAATTGTCCCATTTACAGTACTCCCCTCCCCCACCCCCTTACTGGAAAGAAATTAGCTTGTACTGGTGGATAGGAACGTTATTCTCTTTGGTAGACTGGAACTTTCCGGAGGACCTGCAGTGAGCTCTCACACTTGAAATCTTTGGGAGTGGCCAGCTGAAGTTCCTGCGATTGCTGCTGTTTTAAAGCAGAAACATAATGGGAGCAAAACGTATTTCCAGGTCAGCTTGTTGGTGCTATCTGCCACCTATATTCTGAAAGGAAATTTGCGTCTTGCTATGTATTGGTCTTTGGACAGTGTGGTATTTCCTGAGCAATTAGTGTTTAGTACGCTGTCCTCTGTTCATTTCAACACAATTGGCTGTACTACACAGGGATTCTGAAACAATTCCATAATGTGGCCCACATCTTTGTAGAAAAAAGGTCTTAAAAGCTGCTTTCTACCCTCTGTTCACATTCACACATCATTGTGGCAACTATATGCCTACATGGAAAAGTAACAAAGCATTTAATATATTTAGCTGCCTTTAAAGCTGTTTAGCAGCTGGAAATAAAGAGAAGCCAACACCAATTGACTAGCCACTTCTCCACAGTCTGCTAGCGGGTGATTGAGTGGACCGCTAGTGGTCAGCAGAACTGTCTGGGAACTTCTGCTATAAAGGAATCACTTCATATGCTGCCAACATACACTTGTGTCTCAGAAATGGCTGCATTACCAGTGCACGCCACTTAGATGCTGGCTTAGGGTAGGAATGGAAGATGAGTATTACACCCAACTGAAACTACAAGTGCTCCTTATATATGCAACATGTACCATCATTACTCAAGCCAGAATTTAGCTGCGTCACGGGGACTGTTACCCCTCACGTTCGTGGAATGTCATGGGGGTTTTGATCAGGTATTGAGAGACCTTGGCTTGCCGTTTTGTGGGAAAGATGACAGCCCTGCCAGAAATCTGTAGCAGCAGGGCTTCGTTAGTGACCCCTGTAGGGGCAGGTAGGATCAAAGGCATCTTGTTCCTATTATCGTTTTGTTTAGAATGCCTTAGTTTTCTTGGGCAGACTCCCATCCAACTATCATGTAGGTCTGATTCTGCTTAGCTTGAGATGTAACAAGATCACTGCCCCTGAGGTGCTACAGTTGCTTGCTTTTATGCTGATCTTCTTTTTGCCATATTTATTTTGCATCTGAAACCCTTTTTGACTGTTCTGGGCTTGGCAACTTGTAATTCAGGTGATAGTTCAAAAATCAGACTGTTTTGAGCTGCCAGAACAGCTATTGCTTTGATGGTGCTCTTTGCCATGTGAATGGCACCTGACAGAAAATAAATTGTCCAAATGGTAAGTTGCTGTGCACTTGAGCTAGCTGGGCTGAAAGGTGGCTTCCAAAGCCAGTTGTTAGTTGGTGTTTCCCAGCAGTAATGGGCTCTCTCTCTGCCGCATAGTTATGACACTATTGTTGTCCAGTGTGTGTGTGCTCTAGTCAAGTCATCTGACCTGAGTTACCCATATCTTATTGAGAGATGTGCGCAGTGCCAGCACGGGTGCCTTGTCGAGTGGGTTTTTTGGTGGGGGGGCATGTCCACCTGTCTGGAAATGTTTTGGGGCTTTAAAGTACAGTGATTGTTCAGGGTGCTCGAGTTCATTCCTGCTCCTGAGATGAGCAGTGCATGATGGATGCTTTGTGGAAGGTGCTTATGGTGCCTCTTAAGCCAATATGACTGAAAATAAGTTAGTGGTACCAGTATATTAGCTTTATGGCGCCATCACACTTTTTAATAATAGTCTTTCCCAATGGGAGAATTTCAGAGCATGGGGTTGCTAGCCTGACTCTATTGTTGGCTTTAAAATGGTGAGTGAGTTAGAGCTCCAGAAGCAGATGTGTTCAGGTGGACATAGCAAGGACACTGGAAAGCAGTTAGCTGACCTTTTAAAATTGCCTCATGAGATGCTTTGTGGGCTGGTTTGTGCATATCACTAACAATACACCCTTTCTTCGCCTTTAACCCAGAGTTCCTGGGCAGGGGATTACAAACTCTAGGATAGCTTGGGCCACGCCGCCCTCTGGCCCCTCAGTCCCTGCTATGTAACCAGGGTGGATTTGATTTAAATCATGATTTAATTATGGATTTCTATATAAAAGTTCATTATTTTTGGTTGTTATAACCTTAATACATATTCTTCACAACTCAGAGATAGATGTAGTGTTCATTTTAGAAGGTACACACTATACATTTTTAAACAGTGATTTATTTTGAAAACTTTTCAGATTAGTTTTCAGATTTCAGGGCAGCACACTGTGGGGAGAAGGTGACCAGCCCTCTGTGGAGAAAGAAGTGGTTCGGGACTATTTAGAAAAACTGGACATGCACAAGTCCATGGGGCCGGATGCGCTGCATCCGAGGGAGCTAAAGGAGTTGGCGGATGAGATTGCAGAGCCATTAGCCATTATTTTTGAAAACTCATGGCGATCAGGGGAGGTCCCGGATGACTGGAAACAGGCTAATGTAGTGCCCATCATTAAAAAAGGGAAGGAGGAGGATCCGGGGAACTACAGGCCAGTCAGCCTCACCTCAGTCCCTGGAAAAATCATGGAGCAGGTCCTCAAGGAATCAATTATGAAACACTTAGAGGAGAGGAAAGTGATCAGGAATAGTCAGCATGGATTCACCAAGGGGAAGTCGTGCCTGACTAACCTAATTGCCTTCTATGATGAGATAACTGGCTCTGTGGATGAGGGGAAAGCAGTGGATGTGTTATTCCTTGACTTTAGCAAAGCTTTTGATACGGTCTCCCACAGTATTCTTGCCGCCAAGTTAAAGAAGTATGGGCTGGATGAATGGACTGTAAGGTGGATAGAAAGCTGGCTAGATCGTCGGGCTCAACGGGTAGTGATCAATGGCTCCATGTCTAGTTGGCAGCCGGTTTCAAGCGGAGTGCCCCAAGGATTGGTCCTGGGGCCGGTTTTGTTTAATATCTTTATTAATGATCTGGAGGATTGTGTGGACTGCACTCTCAGCAAGTTTGCAGATGACACTAAACTGGGAGGCGTGGTAGATACACTGGAGGGTAGGGATCGGATACGGAGGGATCTAGACAAATTAGAGGATTGGGCCAAAAAAAACCTGATGAGGTTCAACAAGGACAAGTGCAGAGTCCTGCACTTAGGACGGAAGAATCCCATGCACTGCTACAGACTAGGACCAAATGGCTAGGTAGCAGTTCTGCAGAAAAGGACCTAGGGGTCACAGTGGACGAGAAGCTGGATATGAGTCAACAGTGTGCTCTTGTTGCCAAGAAGGCTAACGGCATTTTGGGCTGTATAAGTAGGTGCATTGCCAGCAGATCGAGGAACGTGATCGTTCCCCTTTATTCGACATTGGTGAGGCCTCATCTGGAGTACTGTGTCCAGTTTTGGGCCCCACACTACAAGAAGGATGTGGAAAAATTGGAAAAAGTCCAGCGGAGGGCAACAAAAATGATTAGGGGTCTGGAGCACATGACTTATGAGGAGAGGCTGAGGGAACTGGGATTGTTTAGTCTCCAGAAGAGAAGAATGAGGGGGGATTTGATAGCTGCTCTCAACTACCTGAATGGGGGTTCCAAAGAGGATGGAGCTCGGCTGTTCTCAGTGGTGGCAGATGACAGAACAAGGAGCAATGGTCTCAAGTTGCAGTGGGGGAGGTCTAGGTTGGATATTAGGAAACACTATTTCACTAGGAGGTTGGTAAAGCACTGGAATGCATTACCTAGAGAGGTGGTGGAGACTCCTTCCTTGGAGGTTTTTAAGGCCCGGCTTGACAGAGCCCTGGCTGGGATGATTTAGCTGGGAATTGGTCCTGCTTTGAGCAGGGGGTTGGACTAGATGACCTCCTGAGGTCCCTTCCAACCCTGATATTCTATGATTCTATGATTCTAGTTTTACAGCTATATCAGAAAATTAATGATTGGTTATTTCATTTACCAAAGGTAAGTGAAGCAGATATTTATGAAGTCATTGAGAGGTGAACGATCTCCAATTCAACAGGTTAATCATTTAATGTTTGGAGGATTTTCTTGCCATGCTGTATTAAGAGGAGAACATCACCAGACAGACATTTAAATTGTTTTATTTAACTAAAACAACATTATGTATTCTGGATTTTTTTTCTTCAACAGCAAACACAATATTTTAACAAAACAAGCATATGAATTTTTGAATTTAGTTAAACATTCATGATTTTTAAAATCAGGTTTGTTTTTGTTAAAATTGTTTTTAACTAAAATAGTTAAATGAAATATTTAAAAAAAAATAAAATTAAATCGACGATATCAGCCAGGTCAACATGAGAAACTTAAAATATTGGCTTCTGCAGCTAACTCAGTTGTCTTCACCTTCATTTTCCTGTTTGTTCATAATCTGGAAAAGAAAAACAAGCTTTCCTGCTTTTTCAGATTCCCAAACGATTTCTCAATTTGGAATGAATTAGTCCAAAGGAAGAAAATATTCTTTCTACACCGGCAGAAGAAGCTACTGCTGTTAAAAGTGAGTTTCACTTCAAAAGTCTCTGAATCCAAGTGTTTAAGTGACTTCCACCAGTTCACTGGTGTGACTTTCATTAAAACATCATCAGCAAGCATATATCTTGAATGGTTCACCCTTAGCTCTGAAATTTATTATAGTTGGCATTAGGGAGGGATGATTGCTGGATGTTCATGTCATAGCCAACTCTTCTTCTTCAGCAGTTAAGGTTTGACCCTGGTACCGAATATTGAGAATATTTGCAAGAAAATGAGCTGGAGATAGTGCTTGTCCCATTTGTATTTTTAATGCTTGTAATTTAACTCTGTCATTGCCTATTTCTCTTTTTAAGATCTCACTCAGTTCCTTCCAAATTTCAACAGCGCCAGCAATAAAACAGTTATTTCCCTGCATTTTGTTCAGGGCTACAGAAATAGGCTTCAGGGTACTCAGCATGTGTCCAACATTTCTCTTAAGCCCAATGTTGAGAACTTTGGCTGTGACAGTGCCATCTACTTTTTCATGATTTTGTTCACAAACTGTCATCAGATTAGGTCAGTTCTTGATATAGTGCTCAAAACAGTCCACTACTAAGTTCCATCGCATGTCTTGTGGCAGAGTTAGCTTGGTTCCTCCCACTTTTTTTCAGAGCAGCTGCTGCAAAGTGGTTGTTACGGAAGTATTTTGCAATTTCAACAACATTAGCCTTCCAGAAGGAAGACAGGCAGTCCTTAAGAAAGAAGTATGAAATAAAAAAGTTTACCAACCTGAAGATTCTGCATGTTCAGACATTCCTTTCATCATCTTCAATGCAGCTTCCTCCTGAGAAGGAACACTTCTGATGATGTAGTTTCATTCGGGCAAGCAGGCCTTGCATTTCTTTGTTGCACTGTTTGCATTTTGCATGCATGCCTGTCTTACCCACAGGTAGAGGAACTTCATTAAAATATGATCTGGAGGATAGCGTGGACTGCACTCTCAGCAAGTTTGTAGATGACACTAAACTGGGAGGAGCGATAGATATGCTGGAGGGTAGGGATAGGATACAGAGGGACCTAGACAAATTAGAGGATTGGGCCAAAAGAAAACTGATGAGGTTCAACAAGGACAAGTGCAGAGTCCTGCACTTAGGACAGAAGAATCCCATGCACTGCTACAGACTAGGGACCGAATGGCTAGGCAGCAGTTCTGCAGAAAAGGACCTAGGGGTTACAGTGGACGAGAAACTGGATATGAGTCGACAGTGTGCCCTTGTTGCCAAGAAGGCTAATGGCATTTTGGGCTGTATAAGTAGGAGCATTGCCAGCAGATCGAGGGATGTGATCATTCCCCTCTATTCGACATTGGTGAGGCCTCATCTGGAGTACTGTGTCCAGTTTTGGGCCCCACACTACAAGAAGGATGTGGAAAAATTGGAAAGAGTCCAGTGGAGGGCGACAAAAATGATTAGGGGTCTGGAACACATGACTTATGAGGAGAGGCTGAGGGAACTGGGATTGTTTAGTCTGCAGAAGAGAAGATTGAGGGGGGATTTGATATCTGCTTTCAACTACCTGAAAGGGGGTTCCAAAGAGGATGAATCTAGACTGTTCTCAGTGGTACCAGATGACAGAACAAGGAGTAATGGTCTCAAGTTGCAGTGGGGGAGGTTTAGCTTGGATATTAGGAAAAACTTTTTCATTAGGAGGGTGGTGAAGCACTGGAATGTGTTACCTAGGGAGGTGGTGGAATCTCCTTCCTTAGAACTTTTTAAGGTCAGGTTGACAAAGCCCTGGCTGGGATGACTTAGTTGGGAATTGGTCCTGCTTTGAGCAGGGGGTTGTACTAGATGACCTCCTGAGGTCCCTTCCAACCCTGATATTCTATGATTCCCAAACTGGGTCTCTTTTACGGCCTGCTGGCATTATAGGTTTTCTTGTTTAGTGAGAGGAGGGTATGGTAGAACTCAAATCAATGAAGGCTACACTCAGAAAGACCTCTAGACTTCTGGAATATGCTGCTCAAACAGTTTCACTCTTGTTTCTACTGTCTGTCCCTCCCTTGTCACGTTTATCTCCAGACTTCTTTTCCTTGTCCAGATCTATTCCACCCCCAACAATCCTCAATTAATTGAACTTTTTGAAACTTTGCAGTTTTAGAGAGAGGTAAGGGATTGACTGTACACAAATTTTGCAGAGGGACAATAGGGTTGAGATCTGTTATTTCTCACCTCTATATATTATTTATTTATTTAAAAACATTTTTGCTGTTAACAAGCATGTTATCTCTGGAGACACAAATCCACAGTTTGAGTACTGCAAAACTAAGCATCTCTGATGGTATCTTCTAGACTGAGGAATGAGTCCCATTGGTTAGATAGAAAGATTAACCTAAATAATCTATGTAGAAGCCCATGGAACCCTGTAAAATTGGATCCCTAATCCATGAACTATTGGAACTTGTTTACAAAACTTTTCTTAAACATTACATGAATATATTGTCTCATACTCTAGAATTAGAATTTATAATCCCTATTCCATGATGAGACATTATAGCTCAGATATATCTTAATTAAAACGATCTTTAGATAGGTTTTTTCCTCAAAAAGCATTTTATCAAAAAAATCTGATTTAAATAAAAAAAAATGATTTTTATCTACCCTGTGTGTAACGTCTCTGTGGCCCATCAGCAATTGCCTGTGTGGAAAAGTAACAAGAGTGTTTGGGTGTCTGTATCTAGTTGTGATAGTCTTCTGCAATGGGAAAATGGCTCACTTTTTCTTTGCTGTCCATTTTGTCTCCGAATCCCTTGTCTGTTCTGATTTTCCTAATAGAAATGAGGGCAGTGCCTTAACTCTTCCTTTTGCAGCTCTGGGAGGACTGGTTGTGGGGATGACTGACCTGGGGGGGATGGAGACCTAAGCCCTGAGGTAAGTGGGATACCAGGAGGAAACACAAGGAGGAGGGTGCAACAGGGGAGGCCTCCTGATTCATACTGACAAAGTAGGGCAATTGGCTGGTTATTTTAGGTGCCTGTACACAAATGCAACAAGTCTGGGAAACAAGCAGGAAGAATTGGAAGTCATGGCACAGTCAAGGAGCTATGATGTGATTGGAATAACAGACTTGGTGGGGTAATTCAGATGACTGGAGCACTGACATGGATGGGTATAAACTGTTCAGGAAGGACAGGCGGGGGAGAAAAGGTAGAGGAGTTGCACTGTATGTAAGAGAGCAGTAAGATTGGTCAGCGCTCCAGTATAAAACTGGAAAAAAGAAGCGAGAGCAACAAGGGTGATGTCATGGTGGGCATCTGCTATAGACCACCAGACCAGGAGGATGAGGTAGATGAGGCTTTCTTTGGACAATTAACGTAAGTTTCCAGATCACAGGTCCTGGTTCTCATGGGGGACTTGAATCACCCTGAGATCTGCTGGGAGAGCAATACAGCAGTGCACAGACAATCCAGGAAGTTTTTGAGAGTGTTGGGGACAACTTCCTGTTGCAAGTGCTGAAGGAACCAACTAAGGGCTGTGCTCCTCTTGACTGCTGCTCACAAACAGGGAAGAATTGGTAGGGGAAGTAGAGGTGGGTAGCAACCTGGTCAGCAGGTGATGGCCGAGTTCAGGATCCTGACAAAAGGAAGAAAGGAGAGCAGCATAATATGGACTTTGGACTTAAGAAAAGCAGACTTTGACTCCCTCAGGGAACTGATGGGTAGGATCCCCTGTGAGACTAATATGAGGGGGAAAGGAATCCAGGGGAGCTGGCTGTATTTTAAAGAAGCCTTATTGAGGGCGCAGGAACAAACCATCCCGATGTGCAGAAAGAATAGCAAATATGGCAGGCGAACAGCTTGGCTTAACAGAGAAATCTTTGGTGAGCTTAAACGCAAAAAGGAAGTTTGCAAGAAGTCAAAACTTGGACAGATGACTAGGGAGGAGTATAAAAATATTGCTCGAGCATGCAGGGGTGTAATCAGGAAGGCCAAAGCACAATTGTAGTTGCAGCTAGCAAGGGATGCGAAGGGTAACAAGAAGGGTTTCTACAGGCATATTAGCAACAAGAAGTCAGTCAGGGAAAGTGTGGAACCCTTACTAAATGGGGGAGACAACCTAGTGACAGATGTGGAAAAAGCTGAAGTACTCAATGCTTTTTTTTTTTTTTGCCTCTGTCTTCACAGACAGGGTCAGCTCCCAGACTGCTGCATTGGACAAGGGGGGGAGGAGGTGAGCAGTCCTCAGTGGTGAAAGAACAAGTTAAGGACTATTTAGAAAAGCGGGACATGCACAAGTCCATGTAATGCATCCGAGGGTGCTGAGGGCTAATGTGTTGGCTAATGTGATTGCAGAGCCATTGGCCATTATCTTTGAAAACTCATGGTGATCGGGGGAGGTCCCGGACGATAAAAAGCAAATATAGTGCCCATCTTTAGAAAAGGGAAGGAGGAGAATCCAGGGAACTACAGCCTCACCTCAGTCCCTGGAAAAATCATGAAGCAGGTCCTCAAGGAATTCATTTTGAAGCACTTGGAGGAGATGGAGATCAGGAACAGTCAACATGGATTCACCTAGGGCAAGTCATGCCTGACCAACCTGATTGCCTTCAATGATAAGATAACGGCTCTGTGGATATGGGGAAAGTGGTGGACGTGATATACCTTGACTTTAGCAAAGCTCTTGATATGGTCTTCTACAGTATTCTTGCCAGCAAGTTAAAGAAGTATGGATTGGATGAATGGACTATAAGGTGGATAGAAAGCTGGGTAGATCGTCAGGTTCAGTGGCCAGTGATCAATGGCTCAATGTCTAGTTGGCAGCCGGTATCAAGCGGAGTGCCCCAGGGGTCTGTCCTGGGGCTGGTTTTGTTCAACATCTTCATTAATGATCTGGATGATGGAATGGATTGCATGCTCAGTAAGTTTGCAGATGACATAAAGCTGGGGGGAGAGGTAGATACACTGGAGGGTAGAGATAGGGTTCAGAGTGAACTAGAGAAATTGGAGTGTTGGGCCAAAAGAAATCTGATTCAACAAGGACAAGTGCAGAGTCCTGCACTTAGGACGGAATAATCCTATGCACTGCTATAGGCTGGGGACCGACTGGCTAAGCGGCAGTTCTGCAGAAAAGGACCTGGTGATTACAGTGGACGAGAAGCTGGATATGAGTCAACAGTGTGCCCTTGTTGCCAAGAAGGCTAAGGGCATAGTGGGCTGCATTAGTAGAAGCATTGCCAGCAGATCGTGGGAAGTGATTATTCCCCTCTATTTGGCACTGGTGAGGCCACATCTGGAGTATTGCGTCCAGTTTTGGGGCCCCCACTACAGAAAGGATGTTGACAAATTGGAGAGTGTTCAGTGGAGGGCAATGAAAAGGATGGGGGGTGGCACATGATTTATGAGGAGAGGCTGAGGGAATGGGGCTTATTTAGTCTTCAGAAGATAAGAGTGAGAGGGGGATTTGATAGCAGCCTTCAACTACCTGAAGGGGATTTCCAAAGAGGATGGAGCTAGGCTGTTCTCAGTGGTGGCAGATGACAGAGCAAGGAGCAGTGGTCTCAAGTTGCAGTGAGGGAGGTCTTGGTTGGATATCAGGAAAAGCTATTTCAGTAAGAGGGTGGTGAAGCACTGAAACGGGTTACCTAGGGAGGTAGTTGTGACGTTGGACTCCATATGTTTTATGGAAAATATGTTTATAAGTGTGAATATGATGTAACTGGAATATGCTTCATGCAAAAGGTCTCTTGTAAGGTATTATTACAAAGCTTATGATCTACTGAGTGTGTTCATCCTAATTGTTTGCGTGTATTATTTCTATGTCTGGAGTTAGGAGAATAAGATATAAACTTGTATTATTGATGTAAACATGTTAAGTGGAAGCCATTATGGGTGCTTCAGAATTAATGAACTGTGAATGGGTTTGTTTACCTGCAAGCCTTGCTATGTAGGTGTTTTCCAGCTACTAGGTAATGAAGAAGGGGGTCTTACATGTGATCATGTCACCTGAACTGGAATCCATCTTAAACCTGGTACTTTTCCATTTAGAAGGAGGGGTGAGGATCCCAAAAGACAAAAGATTCCTGCCTGGTGCCAAAACTATAAAAGGGGGTGGAACAGAACAAAGGGGACTGCCAGTAATGAGAAATCTCCTAGTTACCACTTGAGCTGGAACTAACAAGGACTGTACCGGGGAAAGGATTGGGCCCAGACTAGGAAGAAGTCTAGTCTGAAAGAAGCTTATTGGAACATCTCTGAGGGTGAGATTTATCTGTGTTCAGTCTCTTAATGTATTAGGCTTAGACTTGCGTGGTTTTGCTTCATTTTTGCTTGGTGACTTACTTTGTTCTGTCACTTGAAACCACTTAAATCCTTCTTTTTATACTTGATAAAATCTCTTTTGTTCATTAACAAATCCAGAATAAGTGATTAATACCTGGGGGAGCAAACAGATGTGCATATCTCTCTATCAGTGTTATAGAGGGTGGACAATGTTTGAGTTTACCCAGGATAAGCTTTATTTGGGGTTTGGATCCCATTGGGAGCGGGATGTCTGGGTGCTGGAGACAGGAGTACTTGCTGAGCTGTTTTCAGTTAAGTCTGCAGCTTTGGGGGCATGGTTCAGACCCTGGGTCTGTGTTGCAGCAGACTAGCATGTCTGGCTCAACAAGGCAGGGTTCTGGAGTCCCAAGCTGGCAAAGAAAACGGGCTCAGATAGTTTCAGCACATCAGGTGACAGTCCCAAGGGGGTCTCTGTGACTGAACCCGTCACAGTGGTGAATTTTCCATCCTTAGAGGATTTTAAGGCCCGGCTTGACAAAGCCCTGGCTGGGATGATTTAGTTGGGGTTGGTCCTGCTTTGAGCATGGGGTTGGACTAGATGAGCTTCTGAGGTTTCTTCCAACTCTAATCTTCTATGATGCAACCCCACGCTCTGGGTGGCCCTAAGTCTGTTTGCCAGAAGCTGGGAATGGGCAACAGGGGCTGGATCACTCTAATTGCCAACCCTAATCTTCTGTGATTCTTCTATGATTCTGTGAGCTCCCAGTGCAATGCTGTGGCAAAAAAGGCTAATGCAATTGTAGGATGTAATAACGGGAGAACGTAGTAGGAGCAAGGAGAGGTGATTTTACCCTGCATATGGCATTGTGTGCAACCAGTACTGGAATTCTGTGTACTGTTCTGGTGTTCACGTCTTCAAAGGATGTTGAAAACTACAAAGATAGTGAGTGAGCCTGATATGTCTGGGCTATGAGTTGGGATCTAGTGTGGGCTTGGGAAGTTAACAGCTTTCCTGATATGCTGCTGCATTTCTCACCTAAATTAGAATCCCCCAAAGTTACTGTTCTTGCTTTAATTTTAGCCCAGATTTAGCTGAACTTTAGAGCAGGAATGTGGGAGTCAGAGGAAAGTGACCTTTGTAGCTGGACAGATGCACTGCTGTGACTACCATGGAGTCCGTGCACTCCATGAGAAACATGCCTCTGCATGGGTATGTTAAAATCTTGTTAAAGCATTGTTTGATCCCTCAACTCTGATACTATAAATGTTTAGGAGAATGTCAGATTGAAGAGAGTGTTTCTTGTCACTGTCAGGAGTTCCTTCTAGGCACATAACAAATGGGCTAGGAATCTCTAATGGGAGGGATAACTTTTGACCTGAGGGTTTTTGTTTGTGGTTCTCAGTGGCAAGGTTCCTTGAGCACTTTCATGTGCATGTTGTATGCTGGACTGTGCTGTGGTTTGCTGGCATTTTAGCCCAGGCACGTTTTTAGTGCACCTTAAGTAAATGCCAGCAGTTTTCAGGCTTATTGGAGACTCTCCTCTGGTCCTTTCTCAGAGTGTGTACATAAATAGATTAGCGTTTTTTTATGGGTCAGGTTGATCTATGTTTGAAAGTTATGTTGTGATTAAATTTACAGCAAGTTTTTTGTGTAGTGGTGTCTTGCTTTCTTTACTCCAGAAGTTTGTTTTGACTAATGTAGAATCCAGAGGCAGATGCTACCTTTGGACCCCAAAAGAGTTAATTAGATGGGACTTCATAGGAAGGGATTCTTGTTTGGTGTGACTCTCTCAATCAAAAAACTAATTACCATCTGTGCAGTAAGAAGTCTGCCAAGTTTGCTTTGTTTTCCCATGAGTTTGTTGTGACGGCAACATTATTTAGCACTAGTTTTATCAGTAAACACCCTTTGGGATGAGTGTTTTACATCTGAAAACTATCCAGCCAAGTAAGAACTTCAGACTTATTTCTAACTTGATTTAAACAGAAACTGCTTTGCTTCTAATATAAGGTAGGGTGGATAAAAATCAATTTAAAAATAAATAAAATCTGATCTCTTATTTAAATTGGATTTTTTATTTAAATTAAATGCAGGGTGTTTTAAAAATAAACTTGCTTAAAATTAAATTTGAAATTAAACAACCTATGTTAAGGCCTAAACTTACTATAATCTATTGCAAACATTTAAATTAAAAAATAACATGCTTGCTACCAAGTTTAAAAGAGTCAAACCACTTAACTGGTGGAAGTCACTTGCTAACCCTGAGTTTAAGTGCTAAACCAACTTTTGACAGCGCTCCTGCAGGTGCAAAGACACTATTTTCTTCATTTCAGTTTATTCAGCTAGTTCAGTTCAGTGACTAGCTCATTCACAGTCAAGAAAAAGCAATTGGGAGTTGAAAAAGCAGGAGCGCTTGTTTTTCCTCTTTCAATCCATGAATAAAAACTTCATGTGAGAGGATGAGATCTCATCTAAAATCTTGAAGGCTGAACATGGTGACCAGAAAGAATCAGTTCAGTTCACTAACTACAATAATGCCTCCTCTATTTAATAAATCAGGTAGTTTTAAATGCAAAACATATTTTGATAGTTTTTTAATGTATCCAACACACTTAAGGTAGTTTTATTTACTTAAAAAAAAGCTGGTTTGTGCATTTATAGTTGAATTTTAATTTCCATCCAAATGGTTTGACACAAATCACAAGTAAAAAAATTAATCTCAGTAAATAAGAAATGCATCATTCACCATTTTCTAACAATACAAAATGTAAAAAATAAGAATCTGCATAGATGTAAGTTAAGTTATATAAATGTGCATAGATGTAGTGTATTCTCCTGGTTAGCAAAAAGAAGCATCAAATTTAGTGTAAATGCTATATTTAGTTGCAAATCAGTATGTTTTAATGATTATCAACCAAGGAGAATCAGCCTTTCTTTAGGAAAATAACTAAAGTACAAATGCAAAACATGATTAAAATCAGTGATTTAAATCAAGGTTTCCTGCTTGCTTATTTAAGTCGTGATTAACATTGATCTGAATTGCTTTGATGTAAATCAAAGCACCCTTGTTTAATGGGACAGTTACAGTGCCTGGCCCTTTGCCCAGAGGGGGAAAACTGAGCCTAAGGCCTTGGCTACACTTGCGAGTTACAGCACAATAAAGCAGCCCCAGGCGCCCTAGCTCACTCCCTGTCCACACTGGGAAGGCACGTAGAGTGCTCTGACTCCGCAGCTAACTGATGCTGGTATTCCACCTCGGCGAGTGGAATAACGTTTGCTGCACCCCCGTGCCAGTGTGAGCCAGGTGTTGCGTTACTGCGCTGTGATCAGCCTCCGGAAATGTCCCATAACCCCCTTAAGTCAAGTGGCCACTCTTGTCATTGTTGTGAAATCGGCTGCAGGAATGCGGAAATGCCCTTTCAAAGCTCCGCTTTGGAGAAGCCGGCTGCTTATCAGCTCCAAGAATAAGCAAACATTTACTGTTTGCTGTGAGTGAGAGAGAGAGAGAGAGAGGCGGGGGGGGAGGGTCTAAACTTACAAGACAGCATGCTGACACACTCTTAGCACCCCAAAAACCCTCTCTCTCTCCCCCCACATACACACAACACACTTCCTCTCTCTCTCTCACTCACACACACACACCCCATTTGAAAAGCACGTTGCAGTCACTTGTATGCTGGGATAGCTGCCCATAATGCACCACTCCCAATGCCGCTGTAAGTGCCGCAAATGTGGCCACGCCAGTGTGCTTGAAGCTGTCAGTGTGGACAGGCTGCAGCGCTTTCCCTACTGCGCTCTACGAAGGCGGGTTTAACTCTCAGCGCTCTATATCTGCAAGTGTAGCCATGCCCTAAAGGTCCAGCATTCAGACTTTGTTTATGACTATACAGCTCGCAGAAGCAAGCTTCCCAGCCTGGGTCAACAGACTGGGGTGGACTTCAGAGCCCAAGTTCCAGCCCCAACTGCAACTTCAAAGTGCTGTCTACACAGCTATTTTTAGAGCACTAGCATGAGCCCCACTAGCTCAAGTGTGCCAACTCAGGCTGGGAGGCTCGCTGCTGTGTAGACATACCCTTGAGGCAGGCTTGGGATTTCCTAGGAAAACTAACAGTTCTCCGACCAAAACATACCACCTGTTTCTGCTGTGGTTTAGGTATTTTTATAGCTAACCTATGAAGCTTTTGTCTGAAAAATTGAGGTCCTGGGAAGGGAGGAAAACCAAACCACAAATACGGCTTGCCATGTTTATTTTAGCCTCTGGAGTCACTCAGGCCAGTGTGAGGTTTTTATATTCTCCTACTGTTACAACAGTATGCTAAATATATATTATAAAAACACTGGGAATGAGAAGAAAATCTTTGCCACTCATGGAAGCTGAGGTACTGTGTGCTGTTGTAGCGAAGAGCCCCTGGAAGGAGACTGCGGAAGGGATCAGTAGTTAAATGATACTTTTGCATTCTTCTGTACTGTGTGTAGCACTCTCATGTCCCTGGCTCTTTAAGGGCCCCTCTACCAGGCAGCTGGCCTTGATGTCAGTTATGCTTTGTATATGTGCATATATGTGCATTTCCATGGCGCACTCCTCCTTGCAGAGAAGGGACTGCAGTGATACACTGCAGTAGGACTTAAAAATCCATTTGCTAGTGACAAGTAAGTACACTTTCCATAGTGCATACAAAAAGGGGGGAGCTTGACTACCACTTCTGCAGAATTGGAACTTTAGAACCAGAACTATAAACTTTTCACTTTTAAAGAAAAGTGTCCAAATGTGATTTGACATAGTGCTGTCTCCCTGAGTCTCCACACATTTCAGCAAAAAGAACGAGGATTACTTGTGGCACCTTAGAGACTAACAAATTTATTTTATTTGTATATTATTCGTGGGTACGAAAGCTTATGCCCAAATAAATTTGTTAGCCTCTAAGGGCATGGCTACACTTGCAGATGTAAAGCGCTGTGAGTTAAACCTGCCTTCGGAGAGCGCAGTAGGGAAAGCGCTGCAATCTGTCCTCACTGACAGCTGCAAGCGCACTGGTGTGGCCACATTTGTAGCACTTACAGCGGCATTGGGAGCGATGCATTATGGGCAGCTATCCCACAGAACACCTCTTCCCATTCTGGCGCTGTGGCTTGTGGGAAGGGGGCATGGAGCGCGGGGCATTCTGGGTCCTGTCCCAATGCCCTGTGATGCATCGGTTTGCATCCCAGCATTCCCTTTGCTTCCGCCCACATTTGGCGCCATCTTTCAACGTTTTTTATACTGCGCGCTCTGTCTTCCCTTTCGGTCTCCGGGAATGGAGCCCGAACTGCTGAGGAGTATGCTGAAGAGTCTCACCAGCACGTCACGTTTGGCAGTCGAGTTATTCCTTATGATCCAAAGTGACAGTTAGAGCTCCTACGATATCAACTCGAGTAACACATATGACATGAGTTTGCTTGTGGCATTCATGGACATGCTCACCACCGTGGAATGCCGCTTTTGGGCTCGGGAAACAAGCACTGAGTGGTGGGATCACATCGTCATGCAAGTCTGGGATGACGAGCAGTGGCTGCAGAACTTACGGATGAGAAAAGCCACTTTCATGGGTCTGTGTGAGGAGCTCGCGGCACTCTGCGGCGCAAGGACACGAGATTGAGAGCTGCCCTGATGGTGGAGAAGCGGGTGGCTATTGCAATCTGGAAGCTGGCAACTCCAGACAGCTACCAATCGCTCGCTAACCAGTTCGGAGTGGGAAAGTCGACCGTTGGAATCGTGTTGATGCAAGTTTGCAGGGCCATTAATCGCATCCTGCTCAGAAGAACCGTGATTCTGGGTAACGTGCATGACATTGTGGCTGGCTTTGCACAAATGGGTTTCCCTAACTGCGGAGGGATGATAGATGGGACGCATATTCCAATTCTGGCACCAGCCCACCTAGCCTCCAAGTACATTAATTGGAAGGGGTATTTCTCTATGGTTCTCCAGGTGCTTGTGGATCACTGTGGGTGTTTCATTGACATTAACGCAGGCTGGCCTGGAAAGGTGCATGACTCACGCATCTTTTGGAACACTGGCCTGTTCAGGAAGCAGCAAGCCGGGACTTTTTTCCCAGACCAGAAGATCACCATGGGTGAAGTCAAAATGCCCATTGTGATCCTTGGAGACCCTGCTTACCCTTTAACGCCGTGGCTTATGAAACCCTACACAGGGAACCTTGACAGCAAGGAGCGGTTCAACAACAGGCTGAGCCAGTGCAGAATGCCTGTGGAGTGTGCTTTTGGCCGTTTAAAGGGCCGCTGGTGCTCTCTGTATGGGAAGCTGGACCTGGCTGATGACCGCATCCCTGCAGTTATGTCCGCGTGCTGTACCCTCCATAACATTTGTGAAGGGAAGGGTGAAAGCTTCACTCAGGCATGGAACTCGGAGGTTCAACACCTGGAGGCTGAATTTGAACAGCCAGAGAGCAGGGCTATTAGAGGGGCTGAGCGCGAGGCTGCAAGGATTAGGGATGCCTTGGGGGAGTAATTTGAGGCTGAAAGCCACCAGTAATGTCTGGTGCCCTGCACGGGAGTGAAGTGCAGTGGTTCCAATGTTAGTAGGAATCTGTGCTTGCTATGCTGACTTGCAGTGCCTGTTGCTTTCCTGGGCTAAGGTATCTTTTACTTTATGCAATAATAAAGAATGTTTTCAAAGCCAAAAAATCCATTTATTGAAAAGAGAATTCATTTATTGAAAAGAGACAGAACTGCTTGGGAAACAGGGCAAAGGGATGGGGTGGGGAATGGTACAATCACAGATTTGTGTATGTGGAATTGTGTGATCATGGGAGACTTTAACTTCCCAGCTATAGACTGGAGGACAAGTGCTAGTAGTAATAATAGGGCTCAGATTTTCCTGGATGTGATAGCTGATGGATTCCTTCACCAAGTAGTTGCTAACCAACAAGAGGGGATGCCATTTTAGATTTGGTTTTGGTGAGTAGTGAGGACCTTATAGAAGAAATGGTTGTAGGGGACAACCTTGGTTCAAGCGATCATGAGTTAATTCAGTTCAAACTAAATGGAAGGATAAACAAAAATAGATCTGTGACTAGGGTTTTTGATTTCAAAAGGGCTAACTTTAAAAAAATTAAGGAAATTAGTTAGGGAAGTGGATTGGACTGAAGAACTTGTGGCTCTAAAGGCGGAGGAGGCCTGGATTTTTTCAAGTCCAGGTTGCAGAAACTATCAGATGCCTGCATCCCAAGAAAGGGGGAAAAACTCATAGGCAGTGGTTGTAGACCAAGCTGGATGTGCAAGTATCTCAGAGAGGTGATTAAGAAAAAGCAGAAAGGCTACAAGGAGTGGAAGATGGGAGGGATCAGCAAGGAAAGCTACCTTATTGAGATCAGAACATGTAGGGATAAAGTGAGAGAGGCCAAAAGCCATGTAAAGTTGGACCTTGCAAAGGGAATTAAAACCAATAGTAAAAGGTTCTATAGCCATATAAATAAGAAGAAAACAAAGAAAGAAGTGGGACTGCTAAACTCTGAGGATGGAGTGGAGGTTAAGGATAATTTAGGCATGGCCCAATATCTAAACAAATACTTTGCCTCAGTCTTTAATGAGGAGCTTAGGGATAATGGTAGGATGACAAATGGGAATGAGGATATGAAGGTAGATATTACCACATCCGAGGTAGAAGCCAAACTCAAACAGCTTAATGGGACTAAATCGGGGGGCCCAGATAATCTTCATCCAAGAATATTAAAGGAACTGGCACATGAAATTGCAAGCCCATTAGCAAGAATTTTTAATGAATCTGTAAACTCAGCGGTTGTACCGTATGACTGGAGAATTGCTAACATAGTTCCTATTTTTAAGAAAGGACAAAAAAGTGATCTGGGTAACTACAGGCCTGTTAGTTTGTCATCTGTAGTATGCAAGGTATTGGAAAAAATTTTGAGGGAGAAAGTAGTTAAGGACATTGAGGTCAATGGTAATTGGGACAAAATACAACATGGTTTTACAAAAGGTAGATCGTGCCAAACCAACCTGATCTCCTTCTTTGAGAAGGTAATAGATTTTTTTTAGACAAAGGAAAAGCAGTGGATCTAATTTACCTCGATTTCAGTGAGGCATCTGATATGGTTCCACATGGGGAATTATTAGCTAAACTGGAAAAGATGAGGATCAATATGAAAATTGAAAAGTGGATAAGGAACTAGTTAAAGGGGAGACTACAACGGGTCATACTGAAAGGTGAACTGTCAGGCTGGAAGAAGGGTTACTAGTGAAGTTCCTCAGGGATTGGTTTTGGGACCAGTCTTATTTAATCTTTTTATTACTGACCTTGGCACAAAAAGTGGGAGTGTGCTAATAAAGTTTGCAGATGACACAAAGCTGGGAGGTATTGCCAATACTGAGAGGGACTGGGGTATCCTACAGGAAGATCTGGATGACCTTGTAACCTGGAGTAATAGTAATAGGATGAAATTTAATAGTGAAAAGTGCAAGGTCATGCATTTAGGGATTAATAACAAAATTTTTTGTTACAAACTGGGGACGCATCACTTGGAAGTAACAGGGGAGGAGAAGGACCTCGGAGTATTGGTTGATCACAGGATGACTATGAGCCGCCAATGTGATATGGCTGTGAAAAAAGCTAATGCGGTCTTGGGATGCATCAGGCAAGGTATTTCCAGTAGAGATAAGGAGGTGTTAGTACCGTTATACAAGGCACTGGTAAGACCTCATCTGGAATACTGTGTGCAGTTCTGGTCTCCCATGTTTAAGAAGGATGAATTCAAACTGGAACAGGTACAGAGAAGGGCTACTAGGATGATCTGAGGAATGGATAACCTGTCTTATGAAAGGAGACTCAAAGAGCTTGGTTTGTTTAGCCTAACCAAAAGAAGGCTTAGGATAGATATGATTGTTCTCTATAAATATATCAAGGGGATAAATACTAGGGAGGGAGAGGAATTATTTAAGATCAGTACCAATGTAGACACAAGAACAAATGGATATAAACTGGCCATCAGGAAGTTTAGACTTGTAATTAGACGAAGGTTTCTAACCATCAGAGGAGTGAAGTTCTGGAATAGCCTTCCGAGGGAAGCAGTGGAGGCAAAAGACATATCTGGCTTCAAGACTAAGCTTGATAAGTTTATGGAAGGGATGGTATGATGGGATAGCCTAATTTTGGCAATTAATTGATCTTTGACTATTAGTGGTAAATATGCCCAATAGCCTGTGATGGGACACTAGACAGGGTGGGATCTGAGTTACTACAGAGAATTCTTTCCTGGGTGTCTGGCTGGTGAGTCTTGCCCACATGCTCAGGATTTAGCTGATCGCCATATTTGGGGTCGGGAAGGAATTTTCCTCCAGGGCAGATTGGCAGAGGCCCTGGGTTTTTTTTTTTTTTTACTTCCTCTGCAGTGTGGGGCATGGGTCACTTGCTGGAGGATTCTCTGCACCATGAAGTCTTTAAACCACAAGTTGAGGACTTCAGTAGCTCAGACACAGGTCAGGGGTTTGTTACAGGAGTGGGTGGGTGAGATTCTGTGGCCTGCGTTGTGTGGGAGGTCAGACTAGAATATCATAATGGTCCCTTCTGACCTTGTAGTCTGAGACCTGTTATCATACTCAACCTTCCTGTCTGGAGTGCTGTGCAATGAGTGCTGCACTTCAGGATGGCTATACTGCATGGTGATGGGGATTGAGTGTAGTGGGTAAGGGTCGTAGTTTTCAGGGCTGGGTGGTGAAGCTACAGGTGTTGGAGGCAGCTGATGGCGGTAAGAACCCGGATGTTGGGGGAAGTGGGTTGGAGGTGACATGGGGGCACAAGGGAAAGAGTTTTGGGACGAGCTGCGGGGGGGGGGGGGGAGAAGAGGTGCAGTAGTGCTCTGCCTGCATTGCTACGAGTGCCTGTATCAAGTCCGCTTGGCGCTCCATGATGCTTAGCAGCCGCTCCGTGCTTTGTGCTGGCGATCCGCATTCTGCTGGCAGACCCTTCTTTCACTCTCCCGCCACTCCTGCACTTTTTGATTTTCATTACTTGAATGCTGCATTATTTCATGCAACATGTCTTCCTTGCTTCTACGTGGCATCTTTCTGATTCTTTGGAGTCTTTCAGACGGTGATAACACGGACGGCTGAGATCTCAAGGCTGCATCTGTAAAGGCAAAATGCAACACTTAACAGAGGCAGCATTGTTCACACCAGACAGAGCAATGATTCCCCCATACTTAAGGGCAAGCACAGTCTACACAATAGCATAATTTGCCCGTCCCAAAGCGAGCGCACATAACCCACGGGAGCCCCAAAATGGTGAGTAAGCACAGGGTCAAGCGTGACTGACTGTTTCACGGCCGTACTGTCCTCTGGGTTTCTGTGCCTTGGGGAGAGCCAACAGTGACAGGGGGGCCCCCTATACTGAATGCTATCCCCACATTTTCCACAGGATTTCATCCTGGAAGATGTCTCGCTGCTGAGGGTGACCTGGGAAGCAAGGGAGGGTCTTCTACTGCAATGCGGCTTCTGCCCTGGCCCATATGCAGCTTGCCTGTGTGCAACAATGGTCCCCCCACCCCTCAGTTAGCCTGACTGGGACAAGGACCACAGTGGCTCTCCTGAGAAACCTGTGCAAGCACATTGCCCAAGTTCTGGCTGAGACTTTTGAAGAGATCACTGAGGCAGATTACCGCGATGTGAGAGAGCACATCAACACCCTATTCCGCATCTAGGCATGCATGCAACCCTAAACCTACTCACCCCAAGAGCCTGCACTGAATAACTTCCTTCCCAAAATAAAAGCCGTTTACTGGGAACCTCCTCTGTTGTTTGTCCTTCCCCAAGCACCGGCCGCCGTGACTGGCTACCTTCCTCCTGGCTTGAGAACAGCTCCTGGCTCCGCCTCAGCACCCTCGCTCCCGCTTTGCTGCTCCTCCTCCTCCTGCCTTGTTGAACTGGGCTCTGAAGTGTCCATGGTGGTCCCCGGAGTGGAGGTGGGGTCGCCCCCAAGTATCGTGTCCAGCTCTTTGTAGAAACGGCAGGTCACAGGGGCAGCACCGGAGTGGCGGTTTGCCTCATGGGCTTTGTGGTAGGCATTCCGCAGCTCCTTCACTTTAATCCTGCAGTGCAGTGTGTCCCAGTCATGGCCCCTTTTCATCATGTCCCTTGATATCTGCCCGAAGGTATCGTAATTCCTACGGCTGGAGCGCAGCTGGGACTGGACAGCTTTCTCCCCCCAAACACTGATGAGGTCCAGCAACTCGCCATTGCTCCATAATGGGGCTTGCCTGGCGTGTGGAGGCATGGCCACCTGGAAAGATTCACTGAGAGCACTCCATGCCTAGCTGAGCAAACAGGAAGGGATTTTTTCAAAATTCCCAGAGAATTTAAAGGGTGGGTCTGACGGTTGGTCACCTGAGGGCGGGGCAGTAGAGTTCAAAGTGATGACCAGAGTGGCTAGCACAGGCATTGTGGAACACTTTTGGAGGCTGATCAGAGCGCACTATAGGACCAGGGCATCCACACTGGTGCCGTGGCGCTCCAGCAGGGGCGCAGCAAACGTTATTCCACTCGCCAAGGTGGAGTACCAGCAGCGCTGTAGCCATGAAGTAAGAATGCTATACGTGCCTTGCCAGTGTGGACGGGTAGTGAGCTAGGTAGGTGCTTGTTTAAAAAGGGGGGAAGGATAGCTCAGTGGTTTGAGCATTGGCCTGCTAAACCCAGGGTTGTGAGTTCAATCCTTGAGGGGGCCATTTAGGGAACTGGGGTAAAAATCTGTCTGGGGATTGGTCCTGCTTTGAGCAGGGGGTTGGACTAGATGACCTCCTGAGGTCCCTTCCAACCCTGATATTCTATGATCTATGATTCTAATGCACCCGGGGCTCCTTTATTGCACTGTAACTCGCAAGTGTAACCAAGGCCTAAGGTGCCACAAGTACTCCTGGTTCTTTTTGCTGATACAGACTAACAGGGCTACCACTCTGAAACCTGACACATATCAGTGTCTCTGCTGCAGCTCAGAGCTTTGCCAGACAGCAGGAGCGTTAATCCATTTAACTGCTGCTATTGAGAACCCTGTAGGCAGTGTGAAACTGACTATCAGGTCAATTTTACCCTGCTGCTTGGCTAAGTCGGGAGGACTCAGAAACAGATCTCCTGGATATTGCCTTTGGATATCACTGGTTGTGGATTTTCCTTCATGTATATTGGCCTGGCAAGTGGTATCTTGTAAATGTAAGGCTTACGCTGCCTCTCTCAAATGCTCTCGAAATTTCCTTTTAACACTTTGATCCTGGCAACTACAGGTCTGCAGTTAGTATTGCAGTAGTGCCGAGGGACCCATAGAATCAGGACTTCACTGTGCTAGGCGCTTTACAGATATGGAACAGAGATGGTCCCTGCCCCATGGAGCTTACAATCTAAATTGCATTGTTGCAAGACGATCCATCAACCCAAACTAACGTTAGGTCTATGCAGAATACTTCTTCATGGAAGAAACGAGATGTGAGCAGACTGAGGCTATGTCTACAGTACAGCTTATGTTTGCAAACCTTAGGGGTGTGAATAGTCTCCTGCTGACCTAGCTTCTGCCACTTGCGGAGGTCGGTTTTTTATGCTGATGGGAGAGCTGTAACAATGCTGCCGTTGGTGGGACACAACTGAGAGTATCAATTCAGGACAAATTGCTTAGAGCAGGGCAGTCACAGCCCAAGGCTGGGTGTCCTTTATTATTAAGGCACGCCAAACCAGCCAAACAGAGAAGACTTTGGTTTTACCCCACTGGCTAACCATAAGTCACGCAAGCAATTCCCTTACACTCCAGTTTCCCAGTATCACCACCAGTGCCACTCGTTATGGGGATGACTGGTCATGAAATACCCCAGTAAAAGAAAAGAGTTCTCCTGATCCCAAAGGACCAAGCCGCAGACCCAGGTCAAATGATAACTTAGATCTTACCCAAAATACACGCTTATAGCCAATTCTTATTAACTAAAATTTATTAAAAAAGAAGAGAGAGAGAGAGAGAGAGTTGGTTGAAAGATCAATATACATACAGACTTGAGTTCAATTTCTTGAGGTCCAGTTACATAGCAGAGATGGTGAGTTTGTAGTTGCCAAAAGTTTTTAGAAATAGTCCATAGGTTATAGTCCAATGTCTATATTCAGGGTGACTCCAGTCAGTGACTGGGGATCTCAATGAAACCCAAAGTGATCTGAGATGAAGGATCGTGTCCCAGGGTTTTTATACATTTCCAGCAGCCTCCTGGTCTGAGAAAACAATAGATTTACCTTTCAGTCTGCCAAACATCATGGCAATTAGCATAGGGTAATTTATCCATTGAACAGTTCAGATACGGGTTACCACAACCTTCAAAGAGACATATAGACAATAATACTATTTCACTCAAGTGTCTTCCTACATGTTAATACTCCTTTTTTGATCTTTGAATCAAAGTCATAGTAATAGACAAAACTTGTTTGCTTACATCACAAGACCTGAGCAGCTAGCTACCCTTTTATCTCTAACAATGCAGGCTTGCATTTCAAAGCGCTGTTCATTCACATATCTTCCTAACAAGTCTTCCGCCATGGATCATGTCAGTCTGTGAGTTAGTTAACTCTTTCTGGCCCTGTGTCACCTTTCAATGAGATATATTACACTTATAACCTCACAGGAGAGCTCTCACCCGTCGGCATAGAGCGTCTTCACCAGATGCGCTGCAGCAGCACTGCTGTCCTGGTACAGCTGCACTGCTGCAGCGCTGTATGTATTGACATAGCCTGATGTGTGCACCTAGATTTTTATTCTTGTGCCTTTAATACTAGCCTACAGCTTGAAGAGCAGAGACTTTGTGGTGACGATTGCAGGACTGGAAGTCTTTCAGGTTGGTTAATCTGTGTGCAGTTGACTCAGAAGTCTGTCCTTCAGAAATGTGTAAGGCTACCAGGCTCCAAGTGTTTGTTCCAGTAACAGATTAGATTAAAATTTATGGTTGGCTCCAAATAAATCTGCTGTGTTTTGGATTAAGGAGGTCTGGATTTAATTGTAAATATTACTACTTATGTAGTGTGAAGTACCTATAGAAACCCACATTCCTAAAGTTAAGCTGGATTCAGCTGTATCTCTATTTTGCAATAACATAGCAGCATGCATGTAGTGAAGAGCAGAACTTGTTTCGAGCACTCCATTTCCAGTGTGATGGGATAGCCACTGGGGAAACGGACCACTGGTTTGGATACATTGTCTGCTCACAAGTTTACCCCTTCTCATAACCTTGCATTGCACTGAGCGTTTGAGCCTGTCCACTGCTTTCAGGGATTCTTTGAAGTCTGTCCTTATTCAGCCTACTAGGCATGTGGCATTTCTTGGGGGCAGGTGAGAGTTGTCATGGAGCAGTGGAAATTGGGTGAATTGAATTGAACAGGGCTGGATTAAGATAATCTGCGATGCTAGACATGCTCCCACGAAGTGGTGCTGTAGCCTTGACCCCTGCCACAGCCTCTCTTTAGGATGATGGTAGCAAGGATCACTAGCACAAACTTTTGTTGGGGAAGCAAGCAAGTCAAGGGCTCCCTGTCTTGAGGCAGATGGGGGTCCAGGCCAGGATTTGGGAAGCTTCAACTTTCCCCCCACAAATCCCAGCAGACATCCTCCACTGCCCCAAATAGAGCCGTGCTCTCTGCTGGGGTAGATGGTGGTTTGCCCCTCACGGCTGCAGCGGTGATGAGTTGGGGTCAGGACAAACTGTGGTCTGAATGGAGACAAACTGAGGCTTCACATTTTATTCTTGTCCACCCAAAGAGCTGCACCAGGGCAACACCCTCTCCAGTCCAGCACGCAGTTGCAGATGTGGGGTGGCAGATCTCCAGGAGGTAGGGGCAGGATGTCCTGCTGACTGGCTCTGGAGCAGACTAACTCATCTCCCTATGGGCTCCAGGCTGTATGTGATGTGAGGCACTTGCTTTACCCCTCCAGCGTCAGGTGCAGCTGCTGCCCTCGGTCTCCCTCTGCTGTAGAGTAATGTAAGCCTCTGTCCAAAGTCCTCCCTTTCTGTGTAAAACGAGTCTCAAAAGCAAACTGCTCCAGTAACATGGTCCTTCCCCAACTCATCACCCCCTGGGCTGCAGCCTTCAGGAGTTCCTCTTGTGGTGTAGGGTGGAAAGCACAATTCCTGTGGGAGAGCCCATGCCCTCCCTCTACCACAGCCTCCAGCCTGAAGGCCCAAACAGGGAAGTGGGCAGCGACTTGAGCTTCTGATGTTTGCCTGCTCTTACCTCAGAGCTAATTCCTGTGCTTGCCTCTTGGGCACAGGAGATCTGCTACCGGTGGCTAAAACCCAGACTCTCCCAGGTTCCTTCCCTGGCTCCCTTTCATCTGGGAGCCCCGCTGGCTTGTTCCAATCCCTGGAGATTCTGGCCAGCAGGCTGCTGCTCCCTCACAGTGTCTCATCCTGCACAGCAAAAGGAAGCACTGCTTGCTTGCTTCCCCACCATGCATTGTTTGCAGATCCCAGCCCCTGCATAACAGCAATCCCCCAAATGCTTGTCCTGAAAGAGCCAAGGCCCAGTAACAAGTGGTGGGCCTGGGTCTGCCCTTAGAGACAGCATGTCCTGCTGTAGGGACTCCAGAACCTGGGGCAGAAACCCAGTTTATGGTGGTCTGGAAGCAGCTGGAATTGATGCCTGTGCAGCCATGGCAGAATAAACAGGCTTCCAGGGGGCCTCAGTGAGTAGGTCATTGGATGCTGTGCTTTGTGGGTAGTGACTGTTTAGACCAGGCCTGCACAACTCGTAAAGCGGCGAGGCCATATTACTCCAAAGAAAACAGCTGAGTGCCGAACCCAGCGAGCCTTTATAGACCCCAGGGGCCAGCCATGCCCAGGGGCTGCTCCCCAGACCAGGTCCCCCCCCACCCCTGAACTCCCCTGGAGGGAGCACAGCCTCCCCCCTCCCCCCCACGAGCCCTCCCCACCCCATCCCGGTGGCCCCTGCCCCGAGTCCACTCACTGGCTTTGCTGGGCTTGGGCCGCTGCAGCAGCTTGGCAGGGAGGAGCTGCCTTCCGGAGGCGCCAGAGCGTCCCGCTTGCGGCGGCGGCGAGCCCCAGCCATGGAGGAGCCGGCGTGGCGCAGGGGGCAGCAGCCCTGCAAAGGCGGTGGCGTGGCTAGCAGCCATGCCCCCCATCCCTCCTGCCTAGGCTGCAGCCTGACGCTCCTCCCGGGTGCTCCTGCAAGCTGCAGCGGATGCATGTGGGCACTGGCCCCCCATGCGCCCCCGGCTGCCCCCTTGCCGCGCTCGGGCTCTGCAGCTCCCGGGAGCGTGAGCCACCACCGCCCCTCCCGGAGCAGGCTCAGTGCCCCGTGCCCCGGCGGCTCACATGCCCGGGAGCTGCAAAGCCCAAGGTGGGAGCCGGGGAGCACATGGGGGCAGCCGACTGCATGCATCTGCTGCAGCCTGCAGGAGCCCTGGGGGGGAGGAGGGGCCCCAGGCCGCAGCCTGGGCAGGAGGGGCAAGGAGCGTGGCTGCTCCCTGCTAGCGGTGCTGCCGCCTTTGCAGGGCTGCTGCCCCCCTGTGCCACACCGGCTCCTGCATGGCTGGGGCTCGCCGCCCCTGCAAGCCAATGCTCTGGCTCTCCAGTGCCTCTGGAAGGCGGCTCCTCCCTGCCGAGCCAGGCCACCGCTTTTTTATTGTTACCATATTTCAACAATCAAAAAAGAGGACAGGGGGAGACCCCCACCCAAGGCCCACCCCCATTCACTCCCTCTCACTTCCCACCCCCTCAGAACTCCCAACACTCCCCCCCCCCGCTCCTTGTCCTCTGACTGCCCCCTCCTGAGACCCCCCCCACCCTAACTGACCCCCTAGAATCCTACCCCCTACCTGTCCCCTGGCTGCCCCAACCCTTATCCACACCCCTGCCCCCAGACAGACCCCTGGGACTCCCATGCCCCATCCAACCACTCCCCACCCCCTGACAGACACTCCCCTCCAGAACTCCCGACCCATCCAATCTTCCTCCTGCTCCCTGTCCCCTGATTGCTCCGATCCCTCTCCATACCCCCCACCCCCTGAGAGCCCCCCAGAACTCCCGACCCATCCAACCCCCCTCCTGCTCCCTGACTGCTCCGATCCCTCTCCACACCCCTGCCCCCTGACAGCCCCCCCAGAACTCCCGACCCATCCAACCCTCCTGCTCCCTGACTGCCCCCCGGGACTCCCCTTACCACCATGCCGCTCCATGTGGAGCCAAACCAAACAAGCTGACAAGCACACAGCCCCTCCTCTGCAGAGTGCTGCGTGATGCTGAGGCAGGAGGAGCGGGGGAGGGACTGCTGGAGGCCAATGGGAGCAGCTAAATCAGGCCCAGGCGCCCAATCAGCCGCGCCGCACTCTGCGTGAGGGGAAGGGAGGTGAGGGAGGAAAAATCCAGGACACCCCCAACCACTTGGCGCCCTAGGCGACTGTCTAGTTCACCGGCCCTAGTGGTTGCACCGGCCCTGGGCGAACCCGACAGCCCCACCCTGCCACTTGCCCTCAGCCCGCATGTTGTGCAGGCCTGGTTTAGACATTGGATTATATTGGGGCTATTGAGGGGCAAAATGTCAACTAGCTTGCTATGGACTGAGAATGACTGGGGTTGCCTGGAGAGGCTGGTAGCACTGGCCTGTGACTTGGCACAGTTCTTCTTCAAGTGCTTGCTCATATCGATTCCAATTAGGTGTGCGCACGCTGCGTGCACGATCGTCAGAAGATTTTTACTCTAGCAACACTCGGTGGGTTGGCTGAGGTGCCCCCTGGAGTGGCACTCTTATGGCCCCAGATATATGCCCCTGCCAACCTAGCACCCTCTCAGTTCCTTCTTACCGTCCGTGACGGTCGTTGGAACTGTGGAGCGCAGCTTAGCTGATCTCCACTCTCCCTAGCATTCACTTTAGTACCTGTTAATAGTTCTGATTAGTGGTTAATAGTTGTTAATAGTTAGTTACTTAGTGTAGTTAGATTTAGTTTACTTAGTGAGGGGGAGCGGGGCATTCTCCCCTGTCCCGGTGCCCATGCCTGGGTCTCCAGGTTTCAAACCCTGCTCAGCTTGCCTGAAGCCGATGCCAACGGGAGACCCCCATGACGCCTGCCTAAGGTGTCTAGGGGAATCCCACCAGCGGACAAGTGCCGCATTTGCAAAGCTTTGAAGCAGAGGACCAGAAAGGAGCGGGACTCTAGATCAGGGGTCTCAAACATGCGGCCCGCGGGGTGATTTTCTGCAGCCCGCAAGCCCCTCGCAGCCCCTCCGCCCTTCCCCAGTGTTTACCAGAGCGGCAGCCCGACGTGCACCGGGAGCAGGGCAGGCTCCCTGCCTGCCCTGCCCAGCTCCAGGAAGAGGCTGGAACATGGGGAAGGGGGGGTGGAGGGGCTGTGTGTGGCTGTTACTTCAGGCAGCGCCCCCAGCAGCTCCCATTGGCCGGAAACGGGGATCCGCGGCCAATGGGAGCTGCTGGAGGCAGTGCCTCAAACAACAGAAACACACAGTCCCTCTGCCCCCCATTCCCCACGTTTCAGCCTCTTGCGGGGGCAGGGCAGGCAGGCAGGGAGCCTGCCCTGCCCCCGGTACGCGCCGGGCCAGATCCTGCCCCCCGGTCCCCTCCTGCAGCCGAACCCCCTGTCCCGGAGCCCCCTGCCACACCCTGCACCCCTGCCTCACCCTGCACCCCTCCTGGATCCCAACCCACTGCCCTGAGCCCCATGCCGCACCCCTCCTGTGCCCCGACCCCCTGCCTCACCCCGCACCCCTCCTGCACCCTGACCCCTGCCCTGAGCCCCTGCTGCACCCCGACCCCTGCCATACCCTGTACCCTTCCTGCACCCCAACCCCCTGCCTCACCCTGCACCGCTTCTGCATGCCAACCCACTGCCCTGAGCACCCTGCACCCCGACCTCCTGCCCTGAACCCCCTGCCTCACCCTGCACATCTCCTGCACCCTGACCCCCTGCCACACCTCACACTCCTCTTGCACCCCAACCCCCTGCCCTGAGCACCCTGCCCCCTGACCCCTTGCTGTACCCCTCACCCCTCCTGCACCCCACACCCCAACTCCCTGCCCTGAGCCCACCACCTCTGGGGGCAGGGAGGGGGCAGAGTTGGGGTGGAGATTTTGGGGAAGGGGTTGGAATGGGGGCAGGGAAGGGATGGGAAGAGGCGGGGCTGGGGCGGGGCCTCATGGAAGGGGTGGAGTGGGGGCTGGGGGGGAGGTGTCAGTAATGGGGCCCTCGGGCCAATGTACTATTCCTCATGTGGCCCTCATGGTCATTTGAGTTTGAGACCCCTGCTCTAGATTGAAACAGCTCCTTATGGAGTCGGGCGGCACTTAGACATCTTTGCGGGACCCGGCACCATCGTCTTCGGTGCGGAGTGCCCCTGCGGCACCAACTGGTCCAGCACTTCGTTTGGACTCTACTAAAGACTCGCAGCAGATCTCCCTGGTGCCTCCACCACCTTGGCGCCGGTCCCTATCTCTGAGACAGAAGAAGAAGCAGCCCAAGCGGGTGCCGGCTACTTCTTGTTTGTCAGTTCGACAACCACCGACACTTCCCGCACCGCAGTTGGGGCCAGAGTTCAGACTCTGCAGCCTTGAGTCTGTCTTTTCAGAGAACCGACCCTGGCCATCGAAGGGTAGGTCCTGGAGGGTCTGTTGCAACTCTGGTAAGCCAGAGACCTGCAGTCATGAGATGCGGCGCATGGCTATGCCCGAGGCCAGGGTCCTAGCCACCAAGTCCGCTGCGTCCAGAAAGGCCTGTAGGGAGGTTCTGGCCACCACCTTGCCCTCCTCTACTAGAGCCCCAAATTCCTCTCTGGTTTCCTGTGGGACCAACTCTTTGAATTTTGCCATAGAGAGCCACGAATTATAGTCATATCGGCTCAGGAGTGCCTGCTGGTTGGCCACCCTGAGCTGCAAGCCTCCAGCCGAGTACACCTTATGCCCAAACAAGTCTAGGCATCTTGCGTCTTTAGATTTAGGCGCAGGGGCCTGCTGACCGTGCCGTTCCTTCTCGTTGACCGAAGCTACGACAAGGGAGCATGGTTGGGCGTGTGTGTAGAGGTACCCGTATTCCTTTGAGGGGACGAAGTACTTTCTTTCTACCCCTTTGGCCATAGGTAGAATAGAGGCTGGCGATTGCCAGATTGTCTTGGCATTGGCCTGTATAGTCCGTATGATGGGGAGGGCCACTCTGGACGGTGTCTCCGCCGACAGAATGTCCACCACCGGGTCCTCTGCCTCCACCATCTCCTCTACCTGGAGGTTCATATTGTGCGCCACCCTGTGGAGCAGCTCCTGGTGGGTGCAGAGGTCCATAGGAGGAGGGCCCGAAACCGTAGTTCCCGTGACTGCCTCATCAGGCGAGGATGAGGAAGATACCCCCAGGACTAAGGGATCCTGCGTGAGGTCCTCTTGTGGAGGATTTTGTTGTTCAAGGTCCATCACGCTAGGAACGTGGGCCTGTAATGGCGCTGGAGCAGTCGCCTCAGAACCCCCGGGGGGAGGGGGAGCGGCGAGATACCGTGGCCTCCAATACTCGGGGCTCCGAAGGGCCGGAACGGGAAGCCCCCGAAGGAACTCCCTGGGCCTGATGGTATGCCCAGGGGGTCCAAAAGGACCATTATGGGGAGTCCTGGCCCGGGTCCTCGCCTTCTTCCGGCCACTGGCCTGCACCACCCTCGCCCTGGTCGTGGTAGCCACCTTGTGAGCAAGACGACGCAGAGGCAGAGCGAGATGGCCAAGGCGGTGCCGTACGTGATGGCGCAGAGTCCCCCAGTGCTGTACAGTGCCGTGGTGCCGGGGACCGGTGGCGTGATGCAGAGTGGTACCGAGACGGCGATCGGTACCTGCGGTCGTATCAGTACCGGGAGCCTGTTCTGGATCTCGATGGCGACCTCCGGCGAGATCGGCCCCAGGATCGGCTCCGAAATGAGTGCCGCTCTGACCAGTACCGGGAGTCCAGTCGGTACCTGCCATACCGCGATTCGGATCTCCGCGAGTCGGAGTGGTGTCGCGAGTACGACCGGCGCCGAGAATGAGATCGGTGCCGGGACTGCGAGCAACGTGGTGAAGGGTGCCAGGACCACGATCGGGACCGGGACTGGTGCCGTCCTGCTTCGCTCAGCGACGGCGGTCATATCAGGGACGGTTTTCCCTTCAACAGCACCGTCCCTACCGGAGGTGCCGCCGGCTGCTGAAGAGTCGGCTCTGTGAGCGCGATCAAGTCCTGACCCAGGACAACTGGGCCATCATGCGTTCACTGGTCATGCATACGCCGGTAATGCAGAGAAGGCCCTTCAGACCGCAGCCTCGGAGATCCTACCCTCCTCCTCAGCCAAGACAGGACTTCTTTCAAAGACGCGGCCGAGGTGGTAAAAGAAAGCAGACTGGGCACCAAGCCAGTCAAGGCCAAGGCCCTCCCAAACCGTCAGCAGGGCCTAAGCAGAACTTTTGAAGGTGCGCCTGAGGACAGAGCACCAGTATCCACTCAGGATCCTTTCCCACCTTTCCAAAATCATCTCCCCCACTTCCTCCATGCGTGGTCTCGCATAACATCAGACTGTTGGGTCCTGCGCACGGTGGAAAGAGGATACTCCCTCCAATTTGCTTTTTCTCCCCCCTCCCACCCTCCTTCCCCATCCCTCTTCAGGGACCCTTCTCACAAGCACCTCCTTTTACAGGAGGTCCAATCACTCCTACATGTGGAGGCGATAGAGGAGGTTCCAAGAGAGTCAAGGGGAAAGGGTTTTTACTCCCACTACTTCCTAATCCCCAAGGCCAAGGGCGGGCTCCGGCCCATCCTGGACCTATGCTGACTCAACAAATTCATGGTAAAGTTGAAGTTCCGTATGGTCTCACTAGGGACCATTATTCCTTCCCTAGATCCTGGAGACTGGTACACCGCCCTCGACATGATCTATCCAGCGCACAGATGCTTCCTTCGCTTTGTGGTCAATCAACAGCACTTTCAATTCACCATGCTCCCTTTCGGCCTCTCCACGGCCCCCAGGGTGTTTACCAAGTGCATGGCTGTTGTGGGTGCTTCCCTTCGTCGACAACGAATCCAAGTGTTCCCGTATGTCGACAACTGGCTCATTTGGGGTCGCTCCAGGGATCAGGTGCAGTCTCATGTTCAGATCACCATGAACATGTTCAATCATAGAATATCAGGGTTGGAAGGGACCTCAAGAGGTCATCTAGTCCAACCCCCTGCTCAAAGCAGGACCAATTCCCAACTAAATCATCCCAGCCAGGTCTTTGTCAAGCCTGACCTTAAAAACCTCTAAGGAAGGAGATTCCACCACCTCCCAAAGTAACCCATTCCAGTGCTTCACCACCCTCCTAGTGAAAAAGTTTTTCCTAATATCCAACCTAAACCTCACCCACTGCAACTTGAGACCATTACTCCTTGTTCTGTCATCTGGTACCACTGAGAACAGTCTAGATCCATCCTCTTTGGAACCCCCTTTCAGGTAGTTGAAAGCAGCTATCAAATCCCCCCCTCTTTCTTCTCTTCTGGAGACTAAACAATCCCAGTTCCCTCAGCCTCTCCTCATAAGTCATGTGCTCCAGCCCCCTAATCATTTTTGTTGCCCTCCGCTGGACTCTTTCCAATTTTTCCATATCCTTCTTGTAGTGTGGGGCCCAAAACTGGACACAGTACTCCAGATGAGGCCCCACCAATGTCGAATAGAGGAGAATGATCACGTCCCTCAATCTGCTGGCAATGCCCCTACTTATACAGCCCAAAATGCCGTTTGCCTTCTTGGCAACAAGGGCACACTGTTGACTCATATCCAGCTTCTTGTCCAGTGTAACCCCTAGGTCCTTTCCTGCAGAACTACTTCCTAGCCATTGGGTCCCTAGTCTGTAACAGTGCATGGGATTCTTCCATCCTAAGTGCAGGACTCTGCACTTGTCCTTTGTTGAACCTCATCAGATTTCTTTTGGCCCAATCCTCCAATTTCTCTAGGTCCCTCTGTATCCTATCCCTACCCTCCAGCATATCTACCGCTCCTCCCAGTTTAGTGCTGTCACGGAGTTGGGGGGGGGAGGGACACAAGGCCCTGCACCCCCGGCTTCCTGCAATTCACCAAGACTCTCAGCCAGCCAGTAAAGCAGAAGGTTTATTGAGACGACAGGAACACAGTCCAAGACAGGTCTTGCAGGCACAGACAACAGGATCCCCCCCCAGTTAGGTCCATCTTGGGGTCCCAGGGCCCCACAGCCCCCTTGGGAGGTCAGAGCCCTGTCTGCCTCCCAGCCATTCCACCAGCCAGCTCCTGAAACTTCCCCTTCAGCGACCCCTCCCACAGCCTTTGTTCAGTTTCCCGGGCAAAGGTGTCACCTGGCCTCTAACCCCTTCCTGGGCTCTCATGTTACATGCTCAGGTAGCTTCCCTCGGTCAGTCTCCCATCCCCCAATGCAGACTATCCTAGCCACACTCCCCTGTCAGCATTCAAAGACCACATTAAGAACAGTCCCAGTTCGCCACATCTCTCCCCCCTTCGAGACCGAACTGAGCAGGGTCACTTTAGCCAGTGACCTGGGGAAGTTCCAACCTACCCACGTTCCCATGGATGCTCCAACATCCCTCCCATTCCTTGGTGAGAATTACACCAGGCCCTTCCAGTTTCACGCCCCCCCCTTAGGTCGGGGTTGCTCGATGGCACTCGTAGTTCGCATGTGGGAAGGTTTATGCGGCCTGTGCCCTTTTCCCACCCCAATACCCCTGGGGTTCCAACTGGGCTGGGGTCTTCTCCCAGCGTTCCAGTCTGGAGGTCGGTGATTCGGGCTCTCTTTGTTCAGAGCCCCCCTTTTAACCTTGGCCACCCTCTGGAAAGGCTCCTCTATGCTGGGCAAGGGTCCTAAAGCCGTTTTCCCCTTGTCCCGGGCCTTCCTCCCCCTCTGACAGGGGTCACAGGATCGGCAGTACTGTCAGACAGTAACAAAGACCCCAGGCCAGTAAAAGCTCCGTAGCAGCCTCTGCTGGGTACGCCAGGTTCCCTGGTTCCCTGAGAGGGGAATGTCATGGGCCTGGTACAGCAGCTGGCGGCGATACTTCTGGGGTACCACCAGCTGCCTCCTGATCCCCCCCGACTCAGTTTTCCCTGGGGGAGCCCATTCTCGGTACAGGAACCCTTTCTCCCACAGGAACCTTTTCCGGCCACCTCTCCCCATGGTCTGTACCGCACCGAGGTCGGCCAGGTCCCTTATCTTCCGCAAGGAGGGATCTTTCTGCAACTCGGCCTGGAACTCAGCAGCTGGGACAGGGATGGCCACCTGCTCTCTCTCGCCGGCTGGGTCTGAAGCCGCAGCCTCCCTGAGCCATGTCCCTGGGTGTTCCCTCCCCACCAGGTTAGGGTCCTGCGCCTCAGGCAAGACACCCTCCCCAAGGCCAGGGCGCCGTGCCCCTTGCCAGCTCTGACTACGGGTCACAACCAGGGCACCCTGGGGGTTGCTTGGCCAGTCCTCCAGGTCCCCCCCCATCAACACCTCAGTGGGCAAATGGTGGTGCACCCCCACATCCTTGGGGCCCTCCTTGGCCCCCCACTTCAGGTGTACCCTCGCCACAGGCACCTTGAATGGGGTCCCATCCACCCCCGTCAGGGTCAGGTAGGTGGCGGGCACCACCCGATCTGGGGCCACCACCTCGGGCCGGGCCAGTGTCACCTCTGCGCCCGTATCCCAGTATCCATTGACCTTCCTCCCATCCACCTCCAGGGGAACAAGGCACTCTCTCCAGAGGGGCAGCCCCGCGCCCACCCTGTAAACCGAAAACCCTGAGTCTGGAGCATCCAGCCCCCCAGAGGAGCTGGCCTGGAGCTCTCCTCCCTCCTTAGCAGGTGGTACTCTGCCAGCCCCCCTTCCCTGGGAATGCTGCCTCTCGCCCGGCTGGGTCTCTACCCAGTCAACCCTCTGTGGGTTCGGTCTGCTCAGTCTGTCCCTGAGCCTGGGGCATTGGGCCCGTATGTGGCCTCTCTGGCCACAGTGATAGCAGCCCATGTCCCGTGGGTCCCCTCGAGTGGGTCGGATGGACCTGACGCTGGATGCCCCCCTTTGGTGGGGGTTCTCCATATTTCCTCGCTGGGAGGTCCCATGGTGACTCTCTCTCTGCGTTGTGGCGGGCTTGTTCCTTTGGGACTCCTCCCTGTTATCCCCTGCCCGACTGTTCACAAACTTGTCGGCCAACTGGCCTGCGTGCTGCGGCTTCTCTGGCTTTTGGTCCATCAACCATCGCCTCAGGTCGGCTGGGCACTACTCATACACTTGCTCCAGTACGACTAGGTCAAGCAGGTCCTCTATAGTTTGGGCCCCAGCTGTCCACTTGCGGGCATACCCCTGCGCCCGGTTGGCTAGTTGTAGGTATGTGACCTCACGGGTTTTACGCTGACTCCGGAACCTTTTCTGGTACGTCTCAGGGGTCAGCCCAAACTTGCGGAGCAGGGCCTTTTTGAACAGTTCGTAGTCCCCTGTCTCCGCCCCTTTCAGTCGGCTGTACACCTCCCTGGCTGTGGAGTCCAGTGAGGGGATGCGAAACTGGAGCCTGTCTGCAGGGTCAACCTGGAGCAGCTCGCAGGTATTCTCAAAGGCCGTCAGGAAGGTATCCATGTCCTCCCCCTCCTCACGCTGGGCTAGGAAGCACTTATCAAAGCTCTTTGCAGTCTTGGGTCCCCCCTCACTCACCGCAGCCAGGGCCACACTGCTCCTCAGCCTGGCCAGTTCCAGCTCATGCTGACGCTGGTCCTGCTCATGCTGACGTTGTTTCTTCTTCTCTTCCCGCTCCTGCTCAGTTCTTGCTGCCTTAACTCGAACTCTTTCAGTCTCAGCTCCCTGTCATATTCCAGTCGCATCCACTCCCGGGACGGGGAGCTCTGCCGGGACGATCCCCTGCTGGCCGCCGGGGTCAGGGCGCCCTCGGTATTCGCTGGGCTTCCCCCAACCCCTCCCCAAGGTATAGGTAGGCAGGGTCTCGATGTCCTCGGCAGCAGTCTGACCCCTCCCAGCCATGTCAGGCCCCGGGGCCCATGCTGCATCCGCCGGGCGGCTTGTCTTAGGGACAGGGCTCGGTTCATCCAAGCGATCCCTCTCCTCCAGCTGGGCAATTAGCTGTTCTTTGGTGGACCTCCCAATGCACATCCCCCTCTGCCTGCACAGCTCCACCAGGTCGCTCTTAAGGTGTTTAGCATACATCCTCCTGCTGGCCACTCGCCGGCCTGTGCTCTCCGCTTTCCACCGTTCCCAGGAGATCCCTAGTGTGCCAGCCTTTCTTCAGGTCACCACCTCTCTGCCAGGGTCCAGCTGCAGACTCCTCCGCCCCGGGACCACTCACTGCGATCCCCCGGGGGATCCTGTTACTGCAAAAGTCCTTCTCACTGGTGTCACACTCCCAGGGGTTAATCGCCCCCTGAAACAGTCTCTCTCCCGACTCTTCTGCCCACCTGGTCCCCGTCGATCCCCCTTCGTTCTACTGCTCCCCAGGCACTTACTGCAGGAAGCGCTGTCCACGGGGTGCAGTAGATCCCACCTCTGCCACCAGTTCTCACGGAGTGTGGGTGGACACAAGGCCCTGCACCCCCGGCTTCCTGCAATTCACCATGACTCTCAGCCAGCCAGTAAAGCAGAAGGTTTATTTAGACGACAGGAACACAGTCCAAGACAGGTCTTGCAGGCACAGACAACAGGATCCCCCCCCCAGTTAGGTCCATCTTGGGGTCCCAGGGCCCCACAGCCCCCTTGGGAGGTCAGAACCCTGTCTGCCTCCCAGCCATTCCACCAGCCAGCTCCTGAAACTTCCCCTTCAGCGACCCCTCCCACAGCCTTTGTTCAGTTTCCCGGGTAAAGGTGTCACCTGGCCTCTAACCCCTTCCTGGGCTCTCATGTTACATGCTCAGGTAGCTTCCCTCGGTCAGTCTCCCATCCCCCAATGCAGACTATCCTAGCCACACTCCCCTGTCAGCATTCAAAGACCATGTTAAGAACAGTCCCAGTTCGTCACAAGTGTCATCTGCAAACTTGCTGAGAGTGCAGTCCACGCCATCCTCCAGATCATTAATGAAGTTATTGAACAAAACCGGCCCCAGGACCGACCCTTGGGGCACTCGGCTTGATACCGGCTGCCAACTAGACATGGAGCCATTGATCACGACCCGTTGAGCCTGACGATCTAGCCAGCTTTCTATCCACCTTATAGTCCATTCATCCAGCCCATACTTCTTTAACTTGCCGGCAAGAATACTGTGGGAGACCATATCAAAAGCTTTGCTAAAGTCAAGGAATAACACATCCACTGCTTTCCCCTCATCCACAGACCCAGTTATCTCCTCATAGAAGGCAATTAGGTTAGTCAGGCATGACTTGCCCTTGGTGAATCCATGCTGACTGTTCCTGATGACTTTCCTCCCCTCTAAGTGCTTCAGAATTGATTCCTTGAGGACCTGCTTCATGATTTTTCCAGGGACTGAGGTGAGGCTGACTGGCCGTAGTTTCCCTGATCCTCCTTCCCCTTTTAAAGATGAGCACTACATTAGCCTTTTTCCAGTCATCTGGGACCTCCCCGATCGCCATGAGTTTTCAGAGATAATGGCCAATGGCTCTGCAATCACATCCGACAACTCCTTTAGCACCCTCGGATGCAGCGCATCCGGCCCCATGGACTTGTGCTCGTCCATTTTTTCTAAATAGTCCCGAAGCACTTCTTTTTCCACAGAGGGTTGGTCACCTCCTCCCCATACTGTGCTGCCAGTGCAGCAGTCTGGGAGCTGACCTTGTTTGTGAAGACAGAGGCAAAAAAAGCATTGAGTATATTAGCTTTTTCCACATCCTCTGTCACTAGGTTGCCTCCCTCATTCAGTAAGGGACCTACACTTTCCTTGACTTGCTTCTTGTTGCTAACATATCTGAAGAAACCCTTCTTGTTACTCTTAACATCTCTTGCTAGCTGCAACTCCAAGTGTGATTTGGCCTTCCTGATTTCACTCCTGCATGCCTGAGCAATATTTTTATACTCCTCCTTGGTCATTTGTCCAATCTTCCACTTCTTGTAAGCTTCTTTTCTGCATTTAAGATTAGCAAGGATTTCACTGTTAAGCCAAGCTGGTCGCCTGCCATATTTACTATTCTTTCTACACGTCGGGATGGTTTTTTCCTGCAACCTCAATAAGGATTCTTTAAAATACAGCCAGGTCTCCTGGACTCCTTTCCCCCTCATGTTATTCTCCCAAGGGATCCTGCCCATCAGTTCCCTAAGGGAGTCAGTCTGCTTTTCTGAAGTCCAGGTTCTGTATTCTGCTGCTCTCCTTTCTTCCTTGTGTCAGGATCCTGAACTCAACCATCTCATGGTCACTGCCTCCCAGGTTCCCATCCACTTTTGCTTCCCCTACTAATTCTTCCCTGTTTGTGAGCAGCAGGTCTAGAAGAGCTCTGCCCCTAGTTGGTTCCTCCAGCACTTGCACCAGGAAATTGTCCCCTACATTTTCCAAAAACTTCCTGGATTTTCTGTGCACCGCTGTATTGCTCTCCCGGCAGATATCCGGGTGATTAAAGTCTCCCATGAGAACCAGGGCCCACGATCTAGTAACTTCTGCTAGTTGCCGGAAGAAAGCCTCGTCCACCTCATCCCCCCTGGTCTGGTGGTCTATAGCAGACTCCAACCACGACATCACCCTTGTTGCTCACACTTCTAAACTTAATCCAGAGACCCTCAGGTTTTTCTGCAGTTTCATACCGGCGCTCTGAGCAGTCATACTCCTCTCTTACATACAATGCAACTCCCCCACGTTTTCTGCCCTGCCTGTCCTTCCTGAACAGTTTATATCCATCCATGACAGTACTCCAGTCATGTGAGTTATCCCACCAAGTCTCTGTTATTCCAATCACATCATAGTTCCAATCAACTAAGCCTCCTGCTCAATGTCGTGAAATCCACTCTGGTACCATCCCAGAGGATAGAATTCATAGGAGCAGTCTTAAACTCAGGCCTAGCCCGGGCACTTCTGCCGGAAACACGCTTCCAATCCCTGGCGAACATCGTCCATTGCCTGCAACGCTTCCCGACCTAGGGTGACCAGATGTCCCGTTTTTATAGGGACAGTCCCATTTTTGGGACATTTTCTTATATAGGCGCTTATTACCCCCCACCCCCTGTCCTGTTTTTTCACAGTTGCTATCTGATCACCTTATCCCGACCTCAACTGTGAAAACATGCCTATGCCTCCTGGGGCACATGGCCTCTTGCACGTATGTGACCAGGCACGCCAGACTACGACTACGTCCACTCCAAGCCCGGCTATCAACAGTTTACCGACCAGGTCGGGACAGCTTGAACATGGTGGTTACCATTCCGCCAGGGATACTAGCCTCTCTAGACTGGTGGCTGCACCCCAAAGCAGTGCACGAAGGGGTGTCATTTCATGCCCCGCAGCCCTCCCTGTCCCTAGTCACAGATGCGTCATCCCTGGGATGGGGGGCCCACTTCAGGAACCTCTGGACACAAGGACTATGGTCGGCAGGAGAGTTATTCCTGCACATCAACGTACGGGAACTCAGAGCAGTGCGCCTGGCATGTCAAGCATTCCAAGAGCGCATTTAAGGCCGTTGCGTTGCAGTCCTCACAGACAACACAACGGCCATGTTTTACATCAACAAGCATGGGGGAGCCCGGTCGTCCCCCCTCTGTCAGGAGGCCACTCGTCTGTGGGAATTCTGCATAGCCCACTCGATCCATCTGGTGGCGTCACTTCTCCCAGGAGTCCAGAACACCTTAGTGGACCACCTCAGCAGATCATTCCTGGCTCACGAGTGGTCGGTTCGCCCGGATGTCATCCACTCCGTCTTCCGGAAGTGGGGCTTTCCCCTGATAGACCTATTTGCCTCTCGTGAGAATCGGAAATGCCAGGTGTTCTGCTCTCTCCAAGGACGCTCCCCTGGTTCCCTGTTAGACGCCTTCCTAATACAGTGGAAGTCTCACCTGTGCTATGCCTTTCCTCCATTCCCACTAGTCCACAGGGTCCTGCTCAAACTGCTGAGGGACAGAGCCCGTCTGATTTTGGTCGCCCCAGCGTGGCCCAGACAGCACTGGTATTCTACTCTCCTGGAGCTGTCAGTAGACACTCCAATTCCACTCCCGCAGTCCAGGGGTGATGCTGCATTTGGTTCAGCGGTCCTTCAGTCCGCTACATCTCACTCTGACCCCACCGCCTAGGTAAGGCTTGGGCGTCACCTAATTGGAATCGATATGAGAAGCACTCGAAGAAGAAAAGACGGTTACTCACCTTTGTAACTGTTGTTCTTTGAGATGTGTTGCTCATATCCATTCCAAACCCGCCCTCCTTCCCCTCTGTTGGAGTAGAACAACAGTTACAAAGGTGAGTAACCGTCTTATTTAATCCTAAAGGGCCTCACCTTTTCTTTCAGCAGCATAGTTCCCTAAATGCAAGTGCAGAGAGCTCTTGAGGCAGTTCCTAGCCCCATGGTCCCAGGGCACAGGGAGACCTTTCCTGATCTTCCAGAGCACTGAGACGGCACTCATTTTATGAATAGTTAATTTAGAGAAAGTTCCTGATTAAATTTCCTCCAGTAGCCATAAAACCATAGTCTCACATCAGCCAGCTAATCAAATTCTGCTAACTGACTAATGAGTTCTCTCCTCTTCTCCTCTCTCCCCCCCCCCCTCCCCACCCCCAGGTAACGGCATCTCCCTAATGAACATGTCGATTATGCAGGAGAAATGTAGTCGAGGGCTGACTGGAAAGCTGTCCTGTGAACAAGTTGTATCTCTAGTATTGAGACTAATATTTGATTCTGGGGTTTTGTGTGAATGAACTGGGAGCCTGCTTGTTAAGCGTGCTGCTGTGATTGGACTGCTTCTTCCAAATGAATCCAAGGCTGGGAATTAGTAAAATGGGCTATGCAACCTTTATGCCTGACTTCTGCAGCTTGTACAACTGCTGCTTGTCAGTCTCCCTGGCTCAGGGTGCAAGATTGCACACAGACCCATTCACTGGTATCATCTTCCTCTGGGATCTGCTGCTTGCTCATCTTCCAGGTAGAGAGAAATGTGCATCTGCATGGCCGAAACACTGGGGCTACCATATGTCCGGATTTCCCCGGACATGTCCGGCTTTTCGGTCTATAAATAGCCGTCCGGGGGGGATTTTTAAAAACCTAAAAATGTCCGGGATTTCCCCCCGGTCGGCTATTTATAGACAGAAAAGCGGCGGCCAAGCGCCGCTGGGCAGCCAAAGCCCCTTCCCGGCTCCCCCCATCCCCTGCAGCCTTACCACGCCGTCCGGCCCCGCAGCTGTCTTCCCCCTCCTCCCCTCCCCTGAACGCTCCGCCCCCCTGCTCCTCCCCCTCCCCTGCTTCCCGCGAATCAGATCTTCGCGGGAAGTCTGAAAAGAAGCAGGGGCAGGTGGGAGGCAGCAGCAGGTAAGCTGGGGTGGGGGGGGGGCGCGAGGAGGAGAGCTCTGGGGAGGCGCGGCGCTGGCCGAGAGGCTCCCTCCAGCCTGGGCCAAGTGGTGCCCGGCGGCCCCAGCGGCTCCGGCCTGGCTCAGGCCCCAGGGTGGCGGCCCCGGTTCCGGCCGAGCGCGCCAGCCTGGCGCCGGCCGAGCACCCCCGTCCCGGCTCGGGCCCCAGCAGCACCGGCTCGGGCCCGGCCCGGGTCCCAGCAGCGCTGGCCCCGGTTCCCAGCCCCGCAACCCCAGCCGGAGCACAGCCCGATTCCTGGGCTCTTTAAAGCCGGCCCTGGTCAGGGGACAGGGAGGGGGGGTTGGATGGGTCGGGCGTTCGTGAGGGGGCTGTCGGGGGGCAGGGGTGTGGAGAGGGGTTGGGACAGTCAGGGAGCGGGGGGGTTAGATGGGTCTGGGGTTCTGGGGGGGCTGTCAGGGGGGCAGGGGTGTGGAGAGGGGTCAAGGCAGGCAGGGAGCAGAGGGGGTTGGATGGGTTGGGAGTTCTGGGGGGTCCTGTCAGGGGGCGGGGAGCAGTTGGATAGAGCATGGGAGTCCCGGGGGTCTGTCTGGGGGTGGGGGTGTGAATATGGGGTGGGGGTGTGGATAAGGGTCGGGGCAGTCAGGGGACAGGTAGGGTCGTAGGGGGGCAGTTAGTGGCGGGGGTCCCAGGAGGGGGCAGTCAGGGGACAAGGAGCAGGGAGGGGGGTTGGGGATTCTGAGGGGGGCAATCGGGGTGGGAAGTGGGAGGGAGTGGATGGGTACGGGGCAGGGACGGGGTCCCCCAGTGTCCTCTTTTTTTTGCTTGTGGAAATATGGTAACCCTACGAAACACGATAGCTAGCCCACTTTAGGTAATGCCTTTGTTAGGCCACATCTACACTGCTGTGATCAATGCAGCCGGGGGTCGATTTAGCTAGTGAAGACCCACTAAATCGACCGCAGAGCACTCTCCAGTTGACTCCAGTACTCCACCAGAATGAGAGGAGTAAGGTAAGTCAACGGGAGAGCGTCTCCCGTTGACTCAGCGCGGTGTACTCTGCAGCAAGTTGACCTAAGCTACATTGACTCCAGCTACATTATTCACTTAGCTGGAGTAGTATAACTTAGGTCAACTTACCCTGGTAGTATAGACAAGGCCTTAATTTCACCTTACAGGACAGCAAGTATCAAAAGTATCTGGGTCTAAGGGAGCAATTGTCTTTAACTAGATTTCAAGTTGGTGCGTTTTAATCTTTTTTTAATAGTCAAAAATAGTTAAATGTTCTCCCTGTGTCCCTGAACACTCAATACCAGTTTGAGGTTTTATAGTTTTCCTTGCCCTGACTTCTATGTGAAAGACCCACACACAAAGGGGAAACGACCGCAGACTATCTCCAGAGTTAACAAACTGAAAAAAGAGAGCTGTTTCTCTGCTCTCTTTCAGTCACAGGAATCTTGGGGGCTATTCATCAAAATGTTTTAGGCAGGAGTGTGCTGTTTAAGGTCTTCACCCTTCAGAGCTGGATGGAGAATAACAAAGCAGAAGCAAATGTTGAGATGCTGTGAATTTCTGACTTCTCTTGTCAAGAATCTAAATTGCAGCTCCCAGCAGAGTCCAAAGCTGCTACAGACTCAGGTTCATCTAGCTGCTAGCATGTCTCTGGAAGGTGGGATGGGGAGAGAACTTGTACATTGGCCTGTTGGAGTGGGCTGCTCTGCAGCTGGCCCTTCTGCTCTCCCAGCTGTTGGGCAAATTGGCCCCTTCATGCTGAGATGCCTTCACAGCCTCCTTGGGAGTGGAGTGATTTTTCACGCTTATCTCCTTTTGTTCAAGGGTGTGGTTGAACAGTGCAGAAATTGACTTCAGACTAGCAGCTGGAGAGTGGAGAGACTGCTCCCTGCCCTGTCTGCAGGGATTTTTAAACAGGTATGCAGGGAAAAGAATGATCAAGGGGGGGTGGGAATGACATTTAAACTCTCCTTGTGACTTCTTGGCAGGGACATGAGAGCCATACAAAAGGCAGCTGTTCAAGAGCCTATCAGGCCCCCTGGAATAAATCCAATTCAGCAGCTCTTCCAGCCTGATGGAAAGGAACTTTGGCACACTTGTGACCTGGAATTGCTTAATTTTTTGTAAGCTGGGCCTGCTCCTTCCCCTTAAATCTCTTCTGCAGCAGTTGATAAGCAGTTTCTCTTCTCTGTCAGGGAAAATGCTGCAGAAAAGAAATGCCAGGAATGCATACAGCAGGTGGGGACTGACAGATGTGCTTATCAATCATGACAGACTTGGTTACAGAATGGTTTATTTATTTAAACAGCTACTGTTTGCCTCTGGCATACTTTATACAGGGCCGCTCAATCCTTTTTTAGCATATACTGGGGTTCAAGAATGAAAGGCGCTGTATTGCTGTGCCTCCCATCTGAGGGTGAGCTCCCAGGGTTCACCTACTAAAGGAGACAAGGTGAAAAGGAGGATTTGGTGAGCATACTTCTGCCTTGGCTCAGCGTGTGTTCAGCAGACCTCTCTCACACCACATCTGGCACGTCTTAATAGCATATTTACTTGAAAGCAAATAACGCGGTAGATGTTGGAAGCAGGTTATGGGAAAGGCTTGCCTTCCAGAACAGCAATGTAGGAGGAAAGAAATTCTGCTGTGAAGCAAATTACAGTGCAGTGAACTAAGCTCACTGGACTATCTTTGTCAGTTAAAACAGTTTCACAGTGGTTAGCAATCCCAAGTAAATTTTTCCTACAAGGCGCCCTGTTGTTCAGTGATGAGATACTTTGTTGAAACAGATCTTGCATTGATGAGAGCATCTTAATTGGCAAAGCTGCAATCTGCAGTAGGGTGCAGAGATGTTTCACCCAATGCAGTTGAAAGGTAGATGACTGCAGTACAACTTCTTGGCTAATTCATGCTCTTGGTGCTGCCACTCCTGATTTCTGAGCACCTTGAGCTCAGCACTGGAAGGTGGGAATGATTTAAATGAAATACAAACAACACTGGTTGAATGAGGGCAAGTGGGTGTTTGCTGATCTGTGAGCAGCTTTCTTGTGTTTGTTAGCAATGTACATTGGTGTGCTTATTGCGCGGAAGGCATCAGACACATGGTATGGGTTTTAACCAACTTTATTAGTTAAATTACATCCAAGGTTCCCATCGGGGAGCAGCCCAGCACAGTCACTTGCACCTTTGTGATTATTTGCCAATTCTTGGGGCTTCCACCACAGGAGGAGTCAGTCATTACACTAGGAGGGTCTCTGGGTGCTTCCACTTGCGTGCTAGCATCCTTCCCCCCTTTGGGGGGGGGGGGGAGGAGGTGAGAGGGGGATCTCACCACCCCAGACAGCACTGTCTTGTAAGGAGATGCCCACTATGTTACCTTTTAGGATCTGGAGCCTAAATCAGCAGGCTCCTGCACTGGGCACTGCCAAAGGTGCGACAACTAAACAACTCAGGTCCAAACTGTGATCTCTGGGAGGGGGAGAATTCCAGCTATCCAGTTGCCCAATCCCTAGGTTTCACTGCGAGAAAGGCGAAAAAACCCAACCAGCTGTAGCCAGTCTGGTGATATGAGGAAAAATTCTTCCCAGCCCCAATACAGTAACTAGCATAGCCTGCAACAATCTAGATGAGGGAGGAAGGGTGGGTTTATTGCTGGAAACCAGCAAACAGGAAGTGGCCCTGAGCAGATGGCTCAATATCTTGTGCCAAATCCTGGGGGGATTTCAGCCTACTCTGGAAGTCCTGTGGGGGCTGGAAACTTTGTGGGACAGGCCTGTCCTGCCCTTTTTGCCTTCTCCCATCGTGGAAACTACCAAAACACACCCTTTGCTAGGTTCGGGGGCCCTCTTACAAGTGGAACAAAGCTAAAGGACAAGTGATTCTGGAAACTTTGTTCCAGCCCTCTCAACGTCCACTCTGACTTACTTGCTGGTACTAGACCCTGAATGAGTCTCTGATCAAAGTGAAGCCCTGTAAAACTAAACTTTTAGGACAAGCCAGAGCAAACCACAGACTTGCAGATGATGTGACTAGAAGAATTCTCTCCTTTTAGATGACTTTCTACATGTAGGCCACTTCAGCCTGTCTAGCAGGAAGTCCCTCCTGAGTACTTCCTGCAGTATTGGAAGGAAACTTGACTATCCTTTGAAAGCTATCAACGTCTGTAGAACTGAAAGGGGCACTGACAACTTGAAATCTAGTCTGTTTTTTAAAAACAGTTCAAGGTAGTTTCAGTCACCACACCTGTTCAGAGTCCCTCTACCAACTTTTGTGGCTTTGCAGTCACTTTTTTTTAAATATAAAATCTCATTTGCATCTGTGTGAAAGACCCGTAGAACAGAGGAGACTAATTTTCCCATGCAGCAGGGGAAGCAATGAACATGAGTAAACAGTGCTGTCAAATGCAGCATATAAACACAAGGACAAAAGATAGCAAGTGTAACTTACAACAGCAGCAGATTGAAAGCATTTTCAGGGCTCTGATTTGTTTGAGATGGTGACCCTGCAAACTTTCATTTGAAAAAGTTTCTAGCCCTTAAGGTTGCCAAGAGCTTTTCAAAAGTGCCCTTATGCAGCACTACCCTTGAGTCTGTTCAGAGCCGCTGCCCAGTTGGGCAGCAATTTAAAAAGTAAGGATAATCATACTGCCATTTGCCCTGTTATTCACCTTATCTATTATATTTCATGCCCTGCTCAGAATTGTTAATCAGCAGCAGAAGGAAATTAAGAAAACTGCTCAGTTTCACAACTGCTGTGGTCAGTAGTGACACTGCAGAATCATCAGTTTCATTGTACTGCTGCTAGGAAAAGTGCTGAGGATGAGCAGAGAGGCCCACACAGAGCTATTTTCAGGACAAGATCCATCAAATGGAAGCTGGGAAGTGAAATAGCAGTTGCCGTTCCAGCAGCCAGAAAGGGCCACCTGTTCAGAGGTTTAGCTATAGCTGCCAGGCAGGGCCCAGAGATTATTCTCAGCACCAGATTGGAATCTAGGCCTCTCACCAGGGTGTTGATTGCTCCCTAGAGCTCACTAGTGGGAGCTGTTCTATTGGCTTCTGACTAGTAAGTCATCGTCATAGCGTGTAAGGCCAGAAGGGACCACCAGATCATCTAGTCTGACCTCCTGTATATCACAGACCACCAACACTGCACCCAGCCCTCGCACGCTACACCCAATAACTGAAACGAGACCATGGTATTACAGACTACAGGAGATTGTGCCAGAGGCAGGGACCAGTGTCAAAGGCCCCTGCCATGGCAGGGAAATAATTGAATTGTCTGGTAAACTTTTCAATCCTGGTCTTAAACTACTTTGCAAAAGATCAGTGTTAGAGCTTATTACGGAGTGTGGGGGAGTCAGGGCCCTGCACCCCCCACTTCCTGCAATTCACCATGACTCTCAGCCAGCCAGTAAAGCAGAAGGTTTATTAGATGACAGGAACAGAGTCTAAAGCAGAGCTTGTGGGTACAGAAAACAGGACCCCTCTGTCAGGTCCCTCTTGGGGGGTGAGGAGCCCAGACCCAGGTTCTGGGCCTCCCCCCATTTCCCCAGCCAGCTCCAAACTGAAACCCCTTCCTGCTGCTGCCCCCAGACACACCCCCGGCCCCTCCTCCAGCCTTTGTCCAGGTTCCCGGACAGAAGGTGTCAGCTGGACCCAACCCCCTCCTGGGCTTAGGTTCCGAAGGGCAGCCACCATCGTTTACGTGCTGGCCATCAAATATCATCCCTCAGTGAAGTCACACCCTTATTTCCTATCATCATCTAGTATTGGTGCAGTACCCCAGGGAAACGGAGGCACGCCTCGTGTTAGCAGAAGACAGTAAATTAGTAAAACTCTCATGCAACATTAAATATTAATACTCCCTACTCTGTCACAGAGCTCCCTCGAAGGCCCCCTGTATATAGCGCTGAGGTCAGGGGGCCTTGTTAAGTTAATGTAGACAGAACCTAACCATGTTGCTCTAATGGGTTAAACCCAGAACAGCCCAAGTTAGACCTTGGCTACACTACAGCGTCTATTGATGGGTGTCCTGGCTCAGTTATTTAAACCGATACAGAAGTTTTATCTTCTGATTTGCAATTTGTATTAGAGGGGAAGCTGGTAGCACCACTTGTAGTTAAGTTTGTCCAACACTTCTCATTTAAGACCCTGCTTTCTGTTGCTTCTAACTTTGCAAACTGTAACTGTTCAGGCTGGAATTTCCTCTGCTGGGAGTCTGCCTCTGGCTGACTTTGTTTCAGCAAATTCTGTTCAGTCATTTCCAAGAATTAGGGGAAAATATATTATTTTGCCCATGCTTAAAAAAAAAAAAAAAAGTCTTACAACAGTTTTGTGGAGAAGCTGTAGCATGCTTGAAATTTGGCAGTTGGATTGCCCTGGTGTCAGGGATGTGCCTTTTGCCAGCCCCACGAAAACTAACCCAAATCTGGCCAAGTTACAAGCATTTGAAAAATTTGAGTTTGCACATGCTCATCATAGACTTGTTAGTAAGGCAGCTAAATTCTCCAGCAATTCCACCTGCACTGGACATTCTCCAGCCTGGGGGTGCAGAGGCTGAGCAGGACTTTCCCTACAGTTGCTGCTCGTGGCAGCTGGGGGGTGTTTTGGCACCATGCACTGAACTGAGAGCAGGGAGGTTCTCTCATGTGCTCTCAGTGCTCGTAGAGCTGGTGCCCAGGTAGCATGGAGGAGGAAACAGCCTGATTTGACTGAAGAGAGGGCAGGAGCCAGACTGATGGCAATGAAGGGGAGTGAATTGTGACAAAGGGGTGCAGGTTGTTGAAAGCAGGCAGCAGGTGGCTACTGCAGCAGGTTGCATGGGCAAACTTAATTCTGGCATTTCTGAACTTTTGAGTGCTTGACTTTGCAATCTTAATGTCCGCTTTCAACGGTGGCTGTATTAGATCTGAGTATGTCCTTGTGAGAGTGCTTAGAGGCTCCTTTGGGGTGAGGAGTGAGGGGGAAGGAGGAATTAGATGTTTGAGACCTTCAATAAAGGCTCTGAGGAAATGAGCTCCATTCCCTCATCCCTGGGTGCTCTTGCTGGGAGAAGCACTGTGGTTGCTTTTGGATGTGTTTTCTGCCCTCTGTTTGGGGAAGGTCCGTGAATATGTCCTGGCTGCAGTTGCTGTAGACTTGACTCTGCTACTCAATTTCTGTTTCTTTGAGGACCAGGCTTCACTCTAACCTGTGATTAGATATGAGAAGTCCCAATAGTGCAACATCCTCTGCCTTTATTTGCTTCTTTCTCCTTATACTCAGTATTGCTGTTGTAGATGTTTTTATTTATTGCTTGTTGCAGTGCCATAGTTAGGCCAGGCACTTTCCAGACAGCAGAGACAGGACCTTGTCTGAGGAGTTCACAGTCCAAATCAGACATAACAAACGGAGGAAGGCAAGGATGAGGCTCGCACAGTGACCTTGGTTAGACTAGGGAGAAGTGGATTTTTAAACAGGTTGCCAAACACAACTAAGTGCTGTTCAAAAAATATTCCCACCTTGTGTAGGAGCCTATTAAAAATGTGTTAGCTGCATGTGGTCATAGCCATCAGTGCAGCAGGTAGCAATGGTGAAGCACTAGCATAGACCAGCCCAGGAATATTAACCACCTTTTTCTGACCAGCAAGGGGGCAGGTATTGAATGTTCAGTGAGTCTCAGCAGCCTGTAAAGCAGAAATTATTTTTGGTGTAATCTGTCACGTTAGGGGATGTGGAGGGAGGGGGATTTCCTGATTACGCACAATTCAGACTCTTCCTTTATGGAACCAGTTGTTAGACCAAAACTGGAAAGGGCTAAAGCAGCATCCCAGAGTTTTGATGGGAAATAGGTTCTTAGGTGAGACCCAGTTTTGTAGTCTGCTGAACTAGTTATACTGCATAGTTCTCCATCATGCAATTCAGTGTTCATGGCTGGATCTACACTGCCCTGCAGGACAGGAGTGATCTAGCTGGAAATACTGTAGCTCTTGCCTGTACCTGCAAATCTTGTAATGCCAGCAAGCTGGGGAAACATTGCACAACCATTGGGGGAAAGAAGGGTAACCTGTGAATCTCAGTGCGCTTAATGAGTACCTAATTCCTGCTGCTGCCCCCTGGGGGTTTGGAATCCCACTCCAGCACTGCAAAACCAGAATGGGCCAGAGTGCAGTAAGCAGCATTTGGTTTGAAGCATATGGAGAAGGGAGTTGTAAAAGGAAAGCAAGCTAAATGGGCCTTAAGTGGTTGTTGGTTTCTTCTCTAATGCTTTCCCTTCTCCATCTGTAGCTGTATTCTTCCTGTGAGTTTTCCTAAGCACCTGGAGGGTCACTGCCTGTATAGCCAGGTCTGCATACTCTTTGAATGTCTAGTTTGCTTCTACCACCACATTGCACCATTGAAAATAACATTAGACAGAAGTGCTTCAGACTCATTCAAATTGACTTAGCTGTGAGCACTGTCACATGGGCCAAAAACTGGTGGTAGGAATATAAACACAGGGCAAAGAGCAGTGGGGAGGGTGCTGGTAAAATAGGTTTCCTCTAAGTTAATGGTTGGGGAGAGGGAGAGAAGCAACACCGTAGATCTGTAATGTTGTGACCAACAAGGACAGAACACAATGCCGGGGAGTTTAGAAATAGGTAGGAAGCAAAGTAAGACTAAATTGGGATGGCGGGGTGGGGTGGGGGAATGAACTAACAAATCTGTGAGGGCAATAAACAGTGAGTAAAAGGAAGAAACCTGGAGGGCAGCAGTGCTGAGAGAAACCTGAAGTGCTTGTGGACACAGTTCCACATTGTGCTTGGAGTATATGCACCCAAGGATAATAATTAGGATTGCTGTGTTTTGTTCTGGTTGCCTCAGTACCAAAAATATGGCAGCTAAACGAAAATAATTTAAAGAAGAGCAACAGCCGTAAGGGGGCTATGGAAAGAGGGGTGACTTATGAGGAGAGATTTAAAGACCTAAATATGTAGAACTTTGCTAAAACACTAGGTGGGTGGAGTGGGGGGGATGGATGGTCACAAGAGCCTGTAAGTATTTGAAGTATGTAAACAGAGAGCTTGAAAAGGGCTAGGGAATGGTCTGACTGGGAGTGACAAGATGAAATTGCATAAAGAAAAATCTAGGCTGGCTGGCAGTAGAAATTTCCTTACAGTGTAGCTCGGAAATTGTGCCCTCCCCCTTGATGTTGGATAGTGAGGAGCTGTCTTGTGACTTCTCTTACAGTCCTCGGGTTGGCACATCAGTTTAATTAGACACGGAGGAGAGTTATCAAATGCTTAATTTCATTCTGTCTCAGTGTTGGGGGAGAAGTTAGTTTGTACTCAATGCATCCATCACCTCTCTGCCCATTATCCTCCTTCCCACCCTTAAAAGAAGTCCGTGCTTTAATCAGGTAGAGCCAGCTTGAGTTGGAGCAGCTCTCTGACCAGGGAGAAGACACAGCTGCTCCCATCCTGCATATGATTGGGAGATCTGAGTCCTGTTTCCTGCCTGCTGTCTTGTCACAGCTTTGTGCTTTGGGACCAACATGGAGGAGGAACTAACAGGGTAGTAGTTCATATGTGGCTGGAGGGGAGTAAATTATCTGCTTTCATGAAACTCTGACTCTCCTCCCAGAGTTCTCTAGGAAGATCACAGTTTGATATCAAGGTGCAGTGGCAACGTATTGTGCCCTCAGCATAGATTAAAACCTCCAGCACTAGTCTTTACTAGCTTGCACTGGAACTGTTGGAACACTTGGTCTTCTGACTTGTCAGCCTTATTGTCTCCTGCTGGAAATCTTTCTGGACAGAGCTCCTCTCCGTGGAGATGTTACTAACCCCTTCTCACCCCTCCAACAGAGATTGGGTGAGACTGGGAACTAATATCCTGAAGGAGTTTTGTAATTGTCTCTTGCCCTGCAGGTGGACCTCACCTTCTGTCTTCATAGTCTCTTAGGCATTGTATCGCTGAGCTAAGGTACTGAAGTAAAGCAGAGTAACAGACAGACCTAGATTCAGTCTCCTACCACAGACATTCACCTTCTAAGGTTAATAGGCTAATGGAACTGGTTGGACTTCAGATTGCGCTGAGGAAGGCGACTTGTTAGTGCCTGAGCACCTTCTTTGGCTCAGTCATCCATGTAGTCTCCCTGGTACACGAGGAGCCTGTAGTCACTGAACAGGTAGAGGCGAGCATGCCAGTGCACACACCAGTCAGCCCAGCCCATCAGTTACTGAAACCTCTTGCTGTGGCTGTCTGTGAGGAGGTGTTTTTTACTCCCACCAGCGTCCACATGAATCCTCTCTATGGAACTGTTCTTGGTGGTGAACAACCTGTTTAATTCAAGCTGTCTTCTCTCAGCCAAGTATTGAATTTCTCAGCTGTGTGCAGCTTCACGGCTACCAGGTAATATTCATGTGGACAGGCTTTATGCTTGAGTGGCTCTCAGCTCTCAGATTTATAAATACCTCTGTGTGAGGATGGAGATGGTCAGGCACTTCACTGAAACCATGCACTCATAACGGCTGCCCCAGCCTTCCCTGAACGGGCACATGTCTTGCTGACATGGCTGATGCCATCAACTGCCTGGAAGAAGCCTTAGGCAGGAACAGAGAAAAATTATTTTTAAATGATCTTACTTCCCTGCACTGCATAATTCAACTCCATTATGAGGTTGATGCTGCACAAATGAGCTGAAGATCCTGTTAATTACATTAGCGCCATGAATGCCAAACTACTCACGAGCTTTCCTGATTTAAGGAAGCCAGTAATCCCAGATAGACACTTGTGGTAGCTGGGGCACCCTGAGACTTTCCAGGCCGCTGGCTACATGCATAGTCCTACAAACAGAGGGTTTAGATTGCCCTGTGGGTCACTGGCTAATGCTTTAGAGAGGCAGCAGCAGTGACTGTGGCACTTATGGTTTCAGAAGAGTTGAGTGCTGTCTAGGTTGCTCCTCAATGCTGTTAGCTGTGTGGTGACTGCCTGGCTCCTTACATGTGCTATTGAGGTATGAGTTTTGGAGGCCCTTTGTCTAAGACTGGAGAGACTCACTTGTTAGCCTCTGGATCTTCCCCTCCAACTGCCCATTCAGCCAAGCGGGGAGCTATAGCCACTGCACACTGCAGATTCCCCCTATGTTCCAATTGCTGGTGTGCTCATAGCATCTCACTCTAGTCCACTTACTGGTAGCCAAGGAGCATGCTTCACCTATGCTGAGATCTGCTGTTGAAGGCCATATTGTTAGTTACACATGAGGGTATTCTGCACCAAAAATTAAAAATTATGTGCACAATGTTTTAAAATTCTGCAAAATTTATTTTGTCAAATAAATGTGGAGGCTCCAGCATGGCATTGGGGAGCACAGGGCACTGGCTGCACAGAGGTGGGAGATCACTGTACAGCTCCACCCGACATGGACTCAGTGGCAAGGCACCCAACCCTGACACAGTGCAAGGACCAGGCCTTCCCCAGAAATACCCAGAACCCTGCCAGATGCACCAGGTGTGGGCAGGCAGGCTCAGCAAGGCAGGATCCAAGTGTGGAGGGGCTTAATGTTGGGGGAGTCTAGGTGTGGGTTGAGGAGGTTCTATGTGGAGCAATCTGGATGCGGGTGGCTCAGTGGGGGATTGTGTGCAGGGGGGATCTGGATGCACAGGGGCTTGTTGGGAGGTTCTGGGTGCAACGGTATTGGGACTCTGCAGGGGTGTCCAGGTGAAGGTGGTTGGGGCACAGCAGTGGGGGTCTGAGTGTGGGGGGGATAATGCTCAGCAGAGGGGTCTGGGTGTGGGGGGCTCAGTGGGGTTGGGATCAGTGTTCCCTCTAACTTTTCCCACCCATGTGCAGAATGAATTTTATGTGCACCAGTATGGAGGTGATGTGTGACACATCACCTTCATATTGGTGCACATAACAAAATTCATGTGGTGGGGGTGGGGCCAAGGGTTTGGAGTGTGGGAGGGGACTCAGGGCTGGGCCAGAGGGTTGGGGTTCAGGGGTGTGAGGGCTCTGGCTGGCGGTGCTGGCTTTGGGGTGGGGCTGGGGATGAGGGGTCAAGGGTGGGGCAGAGGGTTGGGGTGCTGTGGTGTGAGGCCTCTGGCTGGGGGTATGGGCTCTGGGGTGGGACCGGGGATGAGCCGTTTGGGGTGCAGAAGGGTGTTCTGGGGCTACGGTGGGGGGAGACGACTCCCCCCAGCGCTCTCCCCCCGCAGCAGCACCTGGGCTGGGGGTAGGGGTGCCTCTTCTTGCCGCAGCAGCTCCAAGGCTGGGGCTGCAGGATAGCTGCCCCTCCCCCGGCAGGTCCAGGCCACTTCTGCACCCCAAATGGCTCATCCCCGGCCCCACCCCAGAGCCCATACCCCCAGCCGGAGGCCTCACACCGCAGCACCCCAACCCTCTGCCCCACCCCTGACAAACCGGGACAAAGCATCTGCTATATTGTTGGCACTCCCCTTAACACGGACCACCTCCATGTCATAATCCTGAAGCTGGAGACTCCACCTCAGGAGCTTGTCATTAGTCCCTTTCATCTGGTGTAGCCACGCCAGGGGTTAATGGTCAGTGTACACAGTGAAGCGCCGCCCAAATAGATATGGCTGCAGCTTTTAAGGGCCCACAGAGAGCCCTCTGGCACTGCTTGATCCAGACCACCTTATCTGGCTTACCCTTCTTGCATAGCTCAGTGATGGGGGCAGCTATGGAGCTAAAGGGAGGCACGAACCTCCGGTAGTAGCCTGCCGTCCCAATAAAGGCCTGGACCTGTTTCCTAGTCTGGGGAGTGGGCCGATCTCTGCCTCCACCTTGGCCAGCTCTGGCTTTAGGCAGCCGCTCCCCACCTTGTGGCCTAGGTATGATACCTCTGCCAGCCCCCTCTTGAACTTCCCAGCTTTTATATAGTCAGTCCTGCATCCTGGAGCCGGTCCAGCACTTGTTTAACCTGGGTCACATGGTCCTCCCAGGTCTGGCTAAAAACAGATATCATCAATATATGCCAGGGCAAAATTCTCCATCCCCTTGAGTAACTGGTCCACCATGCACTGGAAGGTGGCAGGTGCTCTTTTACGCAGAAAGGTAGGACCAGGAACCTGTATAGCCCCAGAGGGGGGATAAAAGCAGATTTCAGCCTGGCATCCAGATCCAAAGGTATTTGCCAGTAGCCCTTGGTGAGATCCATAGAAGTGAGATAACGAGCCCCCCTGCTTGTCAGGCCTAGGCATGGGGTAGGCATCGAACTTGGTGATGGCATTAAGCTTCCAGTAGTCCACACACAACCAGATTGACCTGTCCTCCTTGGGGACCAACACTATGGGAGAGGCCCAAGGGCTGGAGGACTGCTGGATCACCGCTAAAGCCAGCATGTCCTTGACACCTCTCTCTCTCTCTCTCTCTCCAGGTCCTGGGCTGTTTTCCCAGTGACCTAGAACAGGGAGCATCTTACAGGAGGGTGGGTTCCTGTCTCCACCTGGTGGACAGCCACGTTAGTGAGCTCAGGCCGGTTGGAGAACAGCTGCTGGTTTGAACCCAGCACCTCATGGATCTCTGCCTGCTGGGCAGAGGTTAGCTGTCAGAGAGGGGAATTGATTCCAGCATCTCAGGGAATAGATCCACCAAAGGATCATCTCCCTGCTCCTCCCACCGGCCACACATAGCCAGAACCAAATTCTCCCTGTCAAGATACAACTTCATCATGTTGACATAGTACACCTGGTGGCTGTGAGCCCGATTAGATAGTTCCACCACATAGTTCACCTCATTCAGCTGCTTTGATGACCTTAAAGGGCTGATCCCAGGCAGCTTGTAGTTTGTTCATTCTCATAGGAATGAGAACCATCACCTGGTCTGCAGTGGCATAGGAGCGGGCACGTGCTGAGCAGTCATACCAGACCTTCTGCTGCCCTTGGACCCTGCCTAGAGTCTCCCTGGCCAAGTCCATGAGCTTAGTGAGCTTTTTCTGGAAAGTCAGTACATACTCCACCACTGATTCTCCATCAGGAGAGGCCTTTCCCTCCCATTCATCCCTCGTCAAGTCCAGGGGTCCCATCACTCTCCTCCTGTATGGCAACTCGAAAGGAGAGAACCCTGTAGATTCCTGGGGCACTTACCGGTATGTGAACAGCAGGTGGGGTTAAATACTTGTCCCAATTCTGCGGGTGCTGGTTCATAAAGGTTTTCAGCATTATCTTTAGGGTCCCATTGAACCTCTCCACCAGTCTGTTGGACTGAGGGTGATACGCCGAGGCCCAGGTGTGTTCGACCCCACACTTCTTCCACAAGTTTCGGAGCAGGGTTGACATGAAATTGGAGCCCTGGTCTGTAAGGACCTCATTGGGGAACCCTCTGCTGAAAATGTTTAGCAGTGCGTCTGCCACAGGTGTCTGCCTCAACAGAGCACAGAGCCACTGCCTTGGGATAGTGAGTAGCGAAATCTACCAGTACGAGAATGTATTTTTTCCCTGTCTTGAGTTGCCTTGCTGAGGGGCCCCACTATGTCCACGGCCACCTTCTGAAAAAGTTCCTCTATGATGGGCAGGGGCTTCAAAGCTGCTTTCCCCTTGTCCCGGGCCTTCCCCACCTGGCAGGAGTCACAGGACCTGCTGTACTGCTGGATGGCATCAAAGACCCCGGGACAGTCAAAGTTCTGTAACGGCCTCTGTCCGGGAACAGCTGGGTTCCCTGGTGTCCTGAGAAGGGGACATCATGGGCCAGATACAGTAGCCTGCGGCGGTTCTTCTGAGGGACCACCAGCTGCCTTCTGATCCCCCTTGTTCCACTTCTCCTTGGGGAGTCTATTCCCGGTACAGGAATCCCTTGTCCCACAGGACTCTTTCCCGGCAGCCTTCCCCCAGGGGTTTTGCCGTGCTATGGCCAGCAAGTTCCCTCAGCTTCTCTAAGGAGGGATCCTTCCGCAGCTCGGCCTGGAATTCAGCGACTGGGGAAGGGATGGGGCCTCCTCTCTCTCACTGTCTGGGTCCGAGGCCACAGCCCCGCCAAGTCCTGTCCGCAGTGGGCTCCCTTCTTGCCCAGGGTAGGGTCCTGTGCCCCCTGCAGAGTACCGCCCCTCCCCCGGTGTCAGGGAAGAGTGCCCTTTGCTGGCTTTGGCTATAGGTAATGACTAGCATGCTCTAGGGGCTGCCCGGCCAATCCGCCAGGTCACCCACCATCAGCATCTCGGTTGGCAACTGATGGTGCACCCCCACATCTTCGAGGCCCTCCTTGGCTCCCCATTTCAGACGTACCCTCACCACGAGTATCTTAAACAGGGGCCCGCACATGCCCGTCAGGGTCAGGTAGATGCTGGGGCCACTACCTCAGGCCAGCATCACCTCAGTGCCTGTGTCCCAGTACCCAGTGACTTGCTCCCATCCACCTCCAGGGGAATGAGGCACTCGCTCCTCAGGGGCTGTCCCACGCCCACCCTGTAGACTGAGAACATTGAATCCGGAGCATCAAGCCTCCCCAAGGAGCTGGCCTGGGAGACTCCTCCCTCTTGGGCCATTGCTAAACTGCCAGCCCATCTTGCCTGGGGAGCCAGCCCCTCCTCCGGCTGGGCTCCCGCCTAGTTAACCCTTTGGGGGCTCGGTTTGCTCATCTTGTCCCTGAGCTTTTGGCACTGGGCCCATCTGTGGCCCCTCTGCCCACAGTAGTAATACCTCAGGTCCTGTTGGTCCCCTGGGACCGGTCAGCCAGCTCTGGTATTGCCTATGCTTCTCAGGAGGGATTTATCCGAGTCCCCCTTCTGGGAAGCCCCTGGGTGACCCCCCTTCTGCACTGATGTGGGCCTGTCCCCCTGGGATTCCATTCCATATTCCAACCTGCTGTCTACAAACTCGTCAGCTAGCAGCCCTGTGCAGTGCAGGTCCTTCGGCCTCTTGTCCACCAGTCATATCCTCAGGTCAGGGGGACAGAGTTCATATAGTCGTTCCAGCCCCACCAGTCCTTTGTCTGGGCCTATTCACCCACTTGTGGATGTATTCCCCCATCGGGGGGCCAGTTCCAGAAAGGTCATCCCCTGTGTCTTCTGCATGCTCTGGATCCTTTTCCTGTACGCCTTGGGGGTCAGCTCAAGGAGGAGGGCTTTTTTGAACAGTTCATAGTCCCCTGCTTCCACCCCAGCCATCTGGCTGAAGGTCCCTATGGCCTTGGGACCCAGTAAGGGGATGAGATGTCTAAGCCTGTTTGCAGGGTCAACCTGGTGCACATTGCAGGCCTTCTCAAAGGCAGTGAGGAAGGCATCTATATCCTCCCCTTCCTTAAACTGAGGCAGCACTTTTATATTGCAGTTCCCTGTGGGCTTAGCCACCCTGGGCCCATCTCCTCACCCCAGCAGGGGTCCCACTGTTTCTGAGCTCCTCCATCACCAGTTCATGCTGCCTCTGTCTCTCATGGTCCTCCTGTTCCTTCTCATGGTCCAGCTCTTTCAGTATCTGTTCCATTTCCAACTCCAACCATTTCAGCTCCACCGATGGGGAACTCGGCTGTGAAGATCCCCTGCTGGTCGGGTAGGTGGGTCCTGGAATCGCCTGGCTGCTTTCAGCCCCTCCCGCGGCCCCGGTTGGGTCGGTGGCTGGGGTGACCCCTGGGGCTGCCTGGCTGCTCCCAGCCCAGTCACGAACTTGCTCCTTAGAGCGATCATTCTCCTCCAACTGAGCAATCAGCTGTGCCTTGGTGAATCTTCCAATGCACAGGTTTCTCTCTCTGCACAGTTCTACAATGTCATTCTTAAGGAGATGGTTATAGGCCATCTCCACACTGTTCCCAAGTGGTCACGGACTCCCAGGCCTGTGCTCTCTCAGCTCCCCCTGGTCGGAACCCCTTCAATGCAACAGCCCTTCTCGGGGGTCCACTCTTGGGGTTAAGTTGTAGCTCCTCCGCCTCCTGGAAGTGCACCTCTCTGAGCCTTCAGCATGCCCGTGTCTCGCTAATCTCCCTTCGTTCTACTGCTCCCCAGTCACTGCAGGATGCTCTGTCCACAGGGCGCAATTTATCCCCCAGCTGCCACTAGTTGTCACAGAGTCACCGGGGTGATGCTCTGGAACTACTCCATATGAAGCTGGTCAGGACTCTGGGGGAGCCTCCTGTTGTCCCACAAACTTATACAGGATCGTTTTAGGGGTCAAGGCAAAGATGCCACATTTATTATTAATCTGTAACTATTAGCAAATACCTCAATGCTTATACACATACACACACACCCCAAAATGTTCTGCAGCTGCTGGATAGTTACGAGTCCTGATTGTAGTTTGAGTTCGCAGCTTGGGATCGTAGCTCATGACAGCTAACTGGCCAGGAAAGCTGAGCACGAGGAGGAGCTGGGTCTCTGTCGGGCGCGCACCGATGCTCCTTGATGTTGATAGCAGAACGTTACCCAAAGTCTCTCATCTCACCCTTCCTTTTTTATAGGAGTTTAGTTTGGATTCAAAGTTCCTAGGTCTCACTGTGTCACGCAGCCTCTGGGTTTGGTGCTTGATCACCCGTCAATTGCAGGCGTGACTGTCAGCCTGGGACCTGGCTTTGATCTTCCTTCTGTTGTTTCTTTTTAGGGCGGATGCTTCTTGCTTGAGTTAGGGCTGTTGTCTAGTTCTTCAGCCGTTGGTATTTGAACTTTATCTCATCAGGACGGGCTGGTGCTGGAGGTTGATTCTATCACCCATGCATCCCTCATTCACACATCTCAACTAGACCATTAAAATTACAGCAGGGTTTGCAACAATGAAGGTTGCAGCAAGCCCTTACAAAATGGAGTAAGCGTTTTAAAATGGGGTTTGAATTACAATATGGCACAGAAGTTACAATGTAGGCAAAATGGCAAGTGTAATGAAATGGTGAACAGAAGTTACAATGGTACAGGATAACTAAAAACAATTTCATTCACATTGGTTCTACATTGTCCCCCTTTTGACCCTTCAATCCAGGGGCATTGAATGAGTCACACTTTATGTAATTGTTTTAAGGCAGAACCAACATAACAGTTAGGATTACTAATAGGACAATGATGGGATGAAAAATTATATTTAGAATTGCTGACCAGGTGGGCTGCTTCTACAACACTTTGCACCTTTATTTATGATTATTACAGCAGTTGTTGTTATTGTAGGGCACAGGTGATCTGTTGCAAACAAACCAAACAATTATAAAACCATTACCATTACAATAATTGGGTACATTGACAAACAAGATGAGGCCCAAGTTTGATGCTGCAATAGCCATCAAACAATAGAAGTCACTGAGGTCAGGACCTTCTTAAGCACACACAACAAATAAGATTTTGTAGGAGTACCACAGTTGTCATGCAAGGTTAAGCTGATTTGGACTTAAACTAACATTTAGTTGCTAAAATGTTGCAGAATTTCCTATTTTTAACAGTTGTTCTCAAGAGGTTTCTGGGGACCTGAAAGATGGGGCCCTACAATCATGGGCCAAGGTTTTACAGGTTATGGGGGCCCAAGAACTACCCTTTAGGGCTTGGGGAAGTAGAACCAGAGTGCATAGAGGAAAGTGTGGAATTAACAATACAAGCAAATGTAACTAACAATACAAATGTATTAATAACAAAAATTAACAACAAAATGACTATTAGAGAACCTAACAAAAAAATAAATAAACCTGATGCACTGGGGACCAAAGTCCTTTGGACACAAGTGGTGATTGATAAATTGGATGGACATGGGGGAAGTAGAGAGAGGAAAAGACATTTGCCCTGTCTAGTGTAGTATCCCCTCTTTTTTTGGACCCAGTGCTAGCACAAGACACCGCCAGAGACAGACACAGAACACTGAACACAGACTTTGTCATGACACTATAACCATGGTATTTTATAACTCTTCAGCTGGTACCAGCTCTCCTGATGTTCTGGTTTAGAGCCTGAAAGATAAAAGCTTGGAAACAAATTAGCACAGTGCTTTCACCATGGCAGAACCTGCTTAGTCTCTGCCACAGTGTGTTTGGTACTTGGGGCTGCACAAATGCTAATGAAGTGATGCATTTTTTTGTGAGTGTAAATCCTCCCTTTCTCTCAGTAAAAGGGCGTTAACACTTCATCTAGAAAAAAAAAAATATGTTTTAAAATTTCCAGCCATTTTGCCATAGCCTGGAGATCTGAGGCAGAAGCAGGCACTGTTGTTAACTGTTTTAATGGCATTTTGGCCCTGGGAGGAGGAATTTACCCAAATATCCCAAATATCCCCCTTCCCAATCTCCAGAGGGGTCCCAAAGGTCTGCCCCCTTCTGGGGTCTCAAATGTTTCTTTTCCTGATGTTACTGCTGCTGTAAGATTTGAGAGTGCTGTTTTAACTCTCTGTACCTAACCTGTTTTCAGTTTTTCTATCTGTTGCTTGCCTGGGCCCGATCCTGCTTTTTCCAATAAACAGTTTCTTTCCATGGGCACAAGCCTTGTTCCACTACCAATTTAGCAAGGAGGGTGGGCTTTCCAACTAGCCCCCACCCTTCCTGGTCCCGTTCCTTAAACATTTTCTTTAAAATTGTGAAATTACCACAATGTTACTTACAAAAAAACCAAACAAACAAACAAACATAAACCACACTACACTGCCCAAACTCCTATATCCTTCAGAGTTTGATTTAACAGAACAAGATCTGTATCTTATGTTTTTAACCCACTCTGGGCCAGAGGGAGAGACGCTAAGCCTCCCTCTGTATTACTCGGTCTGCTACCACCGAGGGTTCATACACCAATTATACAAATCCTTCCCCGGATCAGAGTGAGAAACACTAAGTTCTCCTCTTTAGCTCAGTCTTGCTACGGCTGAGGGTGTATGTACCTCTATAACACAATTTAAACCTAAACTCCTATATCCTTCAGAGTTTGGTTAATTAACTGAAAGTTTACACTCTTTTTCCTATAGTGCCAGGCTTGCTAAAGCTGGCGGTGTGCACACCACTTTTATAATAACTGTGGATTCTATGCTTGCTCCCCCTTTCGCATTCTCCACCAATAATGTTATACCAATAAAAACTAGCAGGATCTTATTAAAGGGGACAAGATAAAGATGCCACATTTATTATTAATCTGTAACTATTAGCAAATACCTCAATGCTTATACACATACACTCACACACACACACACCAAAATGTTCTGCAGCTGCTGGATAGTTACCAGTCCTGATTGTAGTTTGAGTTCGCAGCTTGGGATCGTAGCTCGTGACAGCTAACTGGCCAGGAAAGCTGAGCACGAGGAGGAGCCGGGTCTCTGTCGGGCGCGCACGGATGCTCCTTGATCTTGATAGCAGAACGTTACCCAAAGTCTCTCATCTCACCCTTCCTTTTTTATAGGAGTTTAGTTTGGATTCAAAGTTCCTAGGTCTCACTGTGTCACGCCGCCTCTGGGTTTGGTGCTTGATCACCCGTCAATTGCAGGCGTGACTGTCAGCCTGGGTCCTGGCTTTGATCTTCCTTCTGTTGTTTCTTTTTAGGGCGGATGCTTCTTGCTTGAGTTAGGGCTGTTGTCTAGTTCTTCAGCCGTTGGTATTTGAACTTTATCTCATCAGGACGGGCTGGTGCTGGAGGTTGATTCTATCACCCATGCATCCCTCATTCACACATCTCAACTAGACTAATAAAATTACAGCAGGGTTTGCAACAATGAAGGTTGCAGCAAGCCCTTACAAAATGGAGTAAGCGTTTTAAAATGGGGTTTGAATTACAATATGGCACAGAAGTTACAATGTAGGCAAAATGGCAAGTGTAATGAAAGTTACAATGTAGGCAAAATGGCAAGTGTAATAAAATGGTGAACAGAAGTTACAATGGTACAGGATAACTAAAAACAATTTCATTCACATTGGTTCTACACTCCTCTTTCTGAGCATACTGTCTCCCGGGCAAGAAGCTTACCCAGCTTCCACCTTCCTGGGTCTGACCTCGGAGCATTCAGCATCCCTTTCCACACCGTGCGCTTCCCACAGTGAGTCCGCCTGGGCAGTGCTCCTGGGGAAGCCAAAAGGCCCTGCACCCTAACTCCTGCAGTCAGCAGTGACTCTCAGCCAGCATGTAGAACAGAAAGTTTATTAGTTGACAGGAACACAGCGTAGGACAGAACTTGTTAGCACAGAAATCAGTGACTTTCAGCCAAGTCCATCTTGGGGAGTCCTGGGCCAGACGGCCTGGACTCCCCCTCTTCCAGTCCCCCAAGCAGACTGCCCAACTTCCAGCGATCCATCCCCTGACACACCTGCTGCTCTTCCTCCTCTTTTGTCCTGCTTCCCGGGCAAAAGTTGTAACCTGGTTGCACCCCTCTCCTGGGTCTCAGGTTACAAAGAGCAGGAGGGGGGTGCAATCAGGTTACAACTGGGCAGCCTCACCTGCCCCAAGGGCCTCAGTAAAAATCACACACCCAATTCCCACCACTGAAATATTGGTGCAGTACACAGGGAAACAGAGGTACACACAGTATTAGTATAGGATAGTAAGACTCTCATGCAACATAACAAGATGAATAAAAGCCCACTTTGTCACATCATCACATAGTTGTTCTCTCTAATTAGAATGTGCCTGCTAACAACTCATCTAATTATTCTGGCAAAAAGTGTATAAATGATGCCACGTCTGTACTTGCCAGTGTTTAATGTTTCATCTTCCTCCCTCAAGTTGTATTAGGCTTCGGGTAGTCACTTAAGGTATGTCCACGCAGCAATGAAATGCCCGTGGGATGGTGCTCAGAACTCTTCCAGGACCATCTTTAATACTTGTAGATTTGTCTTAGTAAACTTGCTGTCTTGCGTGCAAAACCTTAACCAAGGTTCCTTTTGCTGCTCACACTGTTGCTCTTACCATAGACGTGAGGTGCCTGCCAGACCTGTATTGCATGTTTCTCACCCTGAATGTGCAAGTACAATCTTTCACCCCCTCAGGTCCTCTTGTTTCCTTTGGTCGGGTTCACACTTTACTTAGAACTAAGATTAGCAAGGCTTATATTTGCACTGTGACCCCAGCTCAAAAACTTCCCAGGGAAGTTTTGTATACAGTTCCCAGGATGCATAACTCTGGTCTGGAAATCTTAAGTACTTTGCTTACATCTGTTCCTGGAGGGCTGGACCCAGAGGAGGGGCTAAAGTTATTTGTGTTGAGCCATTGCGGTTGGCTTGGAGGCAGCGCTGGAGCTGATATCTGAAGGCTTGAGTTGTTCCCTTTAGGACAAAGGTAGAAGTTTGTTTTGAGCAGCAAACATTCCCTTCAGGGGCAGGAGAGTCCCTAGCTGTTTCGGAAGGAGTGTATTGATGTCATTAGCAGTAGTGGCTTTAGAGCACTGTTCTGGGCTCTAGCCATGACAGCTCTGCAGAGTGGAGTTTGATCCCCTGGGACAAAGCGTGGGACAAAACTTCTTCCCAAGCTGCCTTCCTGATCTGTCATTCCTTGTAGTATCTGCATCAGACACCCTCTGGAGACAATATAGAGAGCCTAAACCTCTTCCACTCTCGGAGGAGTGTCTTCCTTCAGCTTTGCTGAGGGCTAGAACTGCTCCATTCACTAAGTGGACTGTCCTGGCTGGGAACATAGTATCATTATCCTAAACACAGATGCCTCTGTGCTTCCAGATACACTTTCTGCTTCTGACTCCTGCAAGCCCTTGCTGCCAGTGCAAATAGCAGCTTCATGCACCTAGCGATGGCTAGTCATTGCTGCTGGCAGCCTCTTCTCCCACACTCCCCAATATTCTGGGGACACTTGGAAGAGTGCTCCTTTCAGGAGCTTCTCATAGTCTCTGCTGTGATTCTGTAATACTACAGTAAAGGCAGTCCCTGGCTCTGCTGGCCAGGTAACCTGGCTCAGAAACCACCTGGCTTTGACCATAGCACAGGCACAGCATGCACGAAGCAGCATTTGACTCCCCAGACACCTGAAGGGTAGGATTCAGGCTACAGAATAGTGGGGAAAGGAGCTGCAGGTGTAATGATTTCCATGCCTACTGATCTTGCAGTTCTGTCCAGGTGCTTTAGGAAAATACTTACCTGGTGAGACGCACCAGAGGACTAGAAGAGCCATGCCCTGATGTTGTGTAATCCCAGTCAGTCCCCTTCAAGGAGCAATCATAAGTGACTTGCTATATTGTACTTGGGTTTCTTCTCCACTAGGTCTTCATCTCCTCTTGCCTTTCCTGTTTGCATATCCCTGGCAGCATCCTCAAGCCCTAGCTCTCCTGACTGTAATGCTTGTCAAACAGTTTTGAGAAACTCAATAATATCTTTAATGTCTGGTGATTTAGTCCAATAGAAATTATTCCCTCACCCACCCTGTGCCTTTAATATCCTAGGACCGACATGGCTACACCACCACTGTGACATCTGAAGATTTCAAATCACTTAAACGTTAACCCTTGCAGCTATGCTGAGTAGGGATCTATTAATTTTTTCCAGGTGGATAAAGTGAGCAAGACCCATCACCACTGGGTTTGTCTACACACAAACATGCTCTGGTTTAGTTAAACCAGTGCAGACTCCTGTGTGGACATTTATACTGGTTTAGAACTAGTTTACTCCCTGTAAATTGATAGGGTCAAAGAGGGTGTATGTGATACAAATCACATTTAAATTGATTTAAGAATGTTTCCACACGAAGCCACACCGATTTAACAACATCAGTGTAAAATCATATCTTTAGTTAAACAGGTGCAACTATGTAGACCCACCCTAAGTGACTTGGCCACTGTTGCCTATGTGGCAAGCTTATTGAGGAGTTGAGAATACAACCCAGGAGTCCTGTCTCCAGTCCCTTGCGTTAGATGCTAGAAATACTGCCTAAAGCTCACAGTGTATGTGCAGTATTCTGCATGCCTTCCTTCTCCTGGGCACTGGGACATGAGACCATAACACTACTGGCTCCCCAATTACTTCATGGCCCAATTTGAAATTGCCCTTTTTTTTTTTTTTTTTTTTTTTTGAATAGTGGACTTGCACTTGTCTACATTAGACAGGATTTGCTGGGATATGTATACCTAGCGGAGATGTAGCTGATACTGGCAAAAGACTATAACTGCATCTACACTAGGCTTTTGCCAGCAAAGCTATAGAAGTTGGGGTTGTGATGTGGTTTTTTTGATACTCCTAACTGACATAGCCGTGCTGGTAAAACAGAAGTCTAGACCAGTGGCCTCCACTCTGCCCACTCATAGTTTTACCGCTGTGGGTGCAAGAGCCTTCTCCTGTGCAGCACACTGCATCTAGCATAGCCTTCCCCTATGTCTAGCTTATTGACTCTCTGCCTTCTTCTAAACCAGTGGTTCCCAGACTTGTTCCGCCGCTTGTGCAGGGAAAGCCCCTGGCGGGCTGGGCTGCTCCAGGCCAAGGGACGCACTGGCAGCAGCTCCCATTGGCCTGGAGCAGTGAACTGCAGCCACTGGGAGCCGCGATCGGCCAAACCTGCGGACGCGGCAGGTAAACAAACCAGCCCGGCGTGCCAGGGGCTTTCCCTGCACAAGAGGCGGAACAAGTTTGGGAGCCACTGTTCTAAACATCACCTGAAAACATCTTCCCTTCCTTGCCTTTGCCTTTTAATTCTCTTTATTGGAAGGAAAGCACCAGTGTTTCTATTTCAGAATTAACTTGTATCAAACAGGTTCAGTAATGTATGAGGCATCCTTACAACAGAGAAACTTACTGGCCAGAAGTATATTTCTTGCTATGTGGGCACTGTTGATTATTTTCACCAAGGCTTGCAAGCCAGAAAGTCTGTATCCTTCAGTCCTAACTTCAAATTTGTTTTTAGAGCTGTTGTGTGAATAGTTCTCATACCCAAATTACTTTGTATTTTTGTATTCGAATCTCATAGTTGTTGCTGTCCACTGATGTACTTTAATACTTGCCTCTGCTTGCCATCCTCTAAAAATACATTTTTAAAAAGTCAAGTTAAATATAAGCAACAGAGGGTCCTGTGGCACCTTTAAGACTAACAGAAGTATTAAAGTCTTAAAGGTGCCACAGGACCCTCTGTTGCTTTTTACAGATTCAGACTAACACGGCTACCCCTCTGAAGTTAAATATAGTATTTCAGTTTAACTTTTCCCTTTTGTTACCAGACAGAACCCAGGCGTGAGAAATAGAAGTTCTTCTTCGAGTGCTTGCTCATATCCATTCCAGTTAGGTGTGCGCGCGCTGCGTGCACGATCGTCAGAAGATTTTTACCCTAGCAACCCCCGGTGGGTCGGCTGTGGAGCCCCCTGGAGTGGCGCCTTCATGGCGCTGGATATATACCCCAGCCGACCCAGCGCCCCCTCAGTTCCTTCTTACCGCCCCTGACGGTCGTTGGAACAGTGAACCGCGGCATAGCTGCTCTTCACTATCCCTAGCTTTCTCATTGCCATTAGTATAGATAGTTGTATATAGTTATTAAAGTTCTTAGATAGTTAGTTGTTTAGTTTTCGTAGAGTTGTAAATTGTTAGCGGGGGTTTAGGGGGTGTCTTCCCCCCTTTTCCCCCCGGCGCACAGCCGGGCCTATGCCCAAGGCTCCTGGCTTTAAGCCGTGCGCGTCCTGCGGGAAGCCTATGCCAACGAGCGACCCGCACAGCTCCTGCTTGAAGTGCCTTGGGGAAGCCCATCCAGCAGATAAGTGCCCAATCTGCAATGCCTTCAAGCCTAGGACAAGGAAGGAGCGGGACTTCAGGCTTCGGCAGCTCCTGATGGAGGCGGCGCTGAGCCCGGATCCTCCCTCGGCGCGCCCAGCCCCGGCACCGAGCGCCTCGGTGCGCAGCGCCCCGGCGGCTCCGACCGGTGCGGCGGACAAGCCACCTCGGCACCGGCCGACGTCGGCACCGCGCCCGCCTCAGGGGACTCAGCGTCGATCCCTCTCTCCGGGCCATAAGAAGGCCCGCAAGGCCCAGGACACAGCCGTGCCGAAGACGCCGGCTCCCCCGGTGCCAGGGGTAGAGCCGCGCCCGCCGTTGGACCGCCAGAAGCAGGCGGCCACACCGTCGACTCCGGCACCGAGGCCGTCGAGTCCGGTGCGGACTGTTTCACCACCTAGACTGGTGGTGGAACCTTGTCTCCCGTCCACCCCGGAGACATTCGCAACGGCGCGAGACCTGATCGCCTTCACGGAGCCGGGGCCGTCACACCTTCTGGCACCAGTAGCTCCGCGCCAGGTGCAGTCCAGGGGCAAGCCTGCCCTGCTGCACCCGCCGTCTCCAGCTCCGGACTCGCGGCACCGTTCCAGATCCCGGAGCAGGTCCCGACGCCGCTCGGAGTCCCGGCGCCGAATATCACCTCGGCACCGGTCGTACTCGCAGCAGAGATCACCTTCGCGACGCCGTTCCACATCTCGGCACCGTCGCGACGACCGGCACCGATCGGGCTCGAGGCGGAGCTCCCAGCACCGGTACGAGCGCCGCTCGGGCTCGAGGGGCCGCTCCCGGTACTGGGTCTCGTCGCGGTCGTCGTCCCGCTCCAGATCTGGATCTTGGCACCGGCGAGACTACCGGCACCGTTCCCGATCCAGATCCCGGCACCTCTCACCAGCACCGCGCAGGGACAGATCGCCCTACGACCGGCACCGATCGTCACCGTACCATCCGGTGCCGGCGACAGTGCACTCGGCACCGCCGTGGCCGTCTAGGTCGGCGTCCCGATCATCGGACGCGGATGCCGGCCATTTGCTGGAGACGGCCGAGGACCCTACGCAGGGACCTGCGCATTGGTCCTTCTGGACACCGTGGGCCTACCACCAGGCACAAGGGGCCCCACCACCTGCGTCCCGCTCGGCACGCTCCGAGCCCAGGGCCCCGGAGTCTACCATCTCCCGCCCTCCGCCAGGTGGCATGGAGGCGCCAGTGCCCACACCGGCGGAGGCCCTGGACCCAGGGGCAGGCAATGTCCAGCTCCAGGAGCACCTGGAACAGGATCCGCCCTTGGACCCCTTGCCACCGGGGGGGATCCTCCTCCTCCTCCCCCGATGAGGCCGTAGCGGGTACATCCGCCATGGGTCCGCCTCCTATAGACCTTCGGGCTCACCAGGACCTGTTGCGCCGGGTGCCACGCAATATGGACCTCCAGGTGGAGGAGATTGTGGAGGTTCATGACCCGATTGTTAACATCCTCTCGGCGGATACCCCCTCTAGGGTGGCGTTACCCCTTATCCGAACCATACAGACCAATGCCACCACCATCTGGCAAACCCCGGCCTCTATTCCACCCACGGCCAGAGGAGTGGAGCGGAAGTACTTTGTGCCCTCAAAGGACCATGAGTACTTATATACCCATCCCCAGCCGTGCTCACTGGTGGTCTCATCGGTTAATGCACGGGAGCGCCATGGCTAACAGGCCGCTGCGCCCAAATCGAAGGACGCTAAGCACTTCGATTTGTTCGGACGCAAGGTCTATTCTGCGGGAGGTCTCCAGCTTCGAGCGGCCAATCAGCAGGCGCTCCTGAGCCGTTACAGTTTCAATTCATGGTCCTCAATGGGGAAATTCAAGGAGCTGGTTCCCCAGGAATCGAGGGAAGAGTTTGGGGCTTTGGTGGAGGAGGGTATGCGGGTGGCACGTACCTCCTTGCAAGCCTCCCTCGATATTGCTGATTCGGCCGCTAGGACCCTGGCTTCGGGGATAGCCATGCGGCGACTCTCCTGGCTCCAGGTGTCAGGCTTGCCACCTGAGCTGCAGCAGACCTAGTTACCCCACACATGCTGGCTAAAAGTATTACATGTAGCCTGCTACCAGAACTCCTGTGAAATGGCCAGAGCAGTGGCTCAAGGGAGAAGCTTTTGTGTCTGGGAAAAACAGCCCTCTGGGGCTCCACAAGAGGACCCTGGCAGACATCTCTTTCCTAGAATGGTCAGAACAGCTTAGGGCCTCTTTTCGGACAAAACTGACGCGAGGCTCCAGAACCTGAAGGACTCACGAACAATGATGCGCTCCCTGGGGATGCATGTCCCAGGGCCTCTGCGCAGACCCTTCAGGCCGCAGCCGCAGAGATTCTACCCTCCCCCGCCTCGTCCAAGACAGGACTTTGCCAGGAGGCGGGGTTGAGGCGGCAGGCAGAGGTCGTCCGGCCCTCAACCTGGTCAGAACCAGGTCCAGCCTAGGCCACCTTCAGGGCCTAGGCAAAACTTTTGAAGGTGCGGTCGAGGACGGCACCACGACCGGTACCCAGGATCCACCTCCCCCCTTCCGGGATCGCCTCTCCCGTTTCCACCGTGCTTGGTCCCTTATAACCTCAGACCGTTGGGTCCTTCGCACGGTGGAGAGGGGATACGCCCTCCAGTTTTCCTCGCCCCCCCCTCCCACTCCCCCTCCCCGTCCCTCTTCAGGGACCCTTCTCACGAGCAACTCCTTACACAGGAGGTTTTTGGGCTCCTTGCTATGGGGGCCATAGAGGAGGTTCCATCGGAGCTAAGGGGCAGGGGGTTTTATTCCCGCTACTTCCTGATCCCCAAGTCGAAAGGGGGTCTACGGCCCATCTTAGACTTGCGCGGACTCAACAAATTCATAGTAAAGTTGAAGTTCCGCATGGTATCATTGGGGACCATCATCCCTTCACTGGATCCTGGAGACTGGTTCGCCGCCCTCGACATGAAGGACGCTTATTTCCACATAGCGATTTATCCGCCTCACAGGCGCTTCCTGCGATTTGTAGTAAACAAGGTGCACTACCAATTTGCAGTCCTTCCCTTCGGCTTGTCCTCGGCTCCCAGAGTGTTCACAAAGTGTCTGGCAGTCGTCGCGGCCTTCCTTCGTCGACAAGGGATACAGCTGTTCCCGTACTTGGACGACTGGCTGGTACGCGGCCGCACCAGGGACCAAGTTCAGGCTCATGTCCACATAGTGACACACACTTTCCGCGAGCTGGGCATTCTACTCAACAGAGAGAAGTCCACTCTAGTACCAACTCAGAGAATAGAGTTCATTGGAGCAGTCCTGGACTCCAGACGTGCCCGAGCCATCCTGCCAGACAGCCGCTTTCATACCATCTCAAGCGTCATTCAAGGACTCAGGGCTTTTCCAATCACCACCATAAGAACATGCCTTGCCCTCTTGGGCCATATGGCCTCGTGCACCTACGTAACCAGGCACGCCAGGCTACGACTTCGCCCACTGCAGGCTTGGGTGTCATCGGTTTACCGTCCTCATCGAGACTACCTGAACATGGTGGTCACGGTTCCGGCCTCGGTCTTGACCTCCCTCACTTGGTGGACGGATCGCACGGCGGTCTGTGCAGGAGTGCCCTTTCACGCCCCACAACCCTCCCTCCACCTAGTCACGGACGCTTCATCTCTAGGATGGGGCGCTCACCTCGGGGAGCACCATACCCAGGGCCTGTGGTCGGCGTCCCAACTAGCCCTGCACATCAACGTCCGGGAGCTGATGGCGGGGCGCCTAGCCTGTCAGGCATTCCTCAACTTCCTACAGGGCCGTTGCGTGTTGGTTCTCACCGACAACACCACGGCCATGTTTTACATCAACAAGCAAGGCGGAGCCCACTCATCGCTCCTATGCCAAGAGGCCATTCGCCTGTGGGACTTCTGCATCGCCCACTCGATACATCTCACGGCATCGTTCCTTCCTGGAGCCCAGAATACGCTGGCGGACCGTCTCAGCAGGTCCTTCCAGACGCACGAGTGGTCAATTCGTCCGGACGTCATCTATTCCGTCTTCCAGAGGTGGGGATTTCCCCAGGTCGACCTCTTCGCATCTCGGGCCAACAGGAAGTGCCAGGCATTCTGCTCCCTACACGGGCGAGCCCCAGGCTCTCGGTCAGACGCCTTCCTTCTAACATGGAAGGACCACCTGTTCTACGCTTTCCCTCCATTTCCGCTGGTCCACAGGGTACTGCTCAAGATCCGCAGGGACCATGCACGGGTAATTCTAGTCGCTCCCGCTTGGCCGAGGCAGCACTGGTACACCACACTGCTGGAGCTTTCAGTACGAACGCCGATCACGCTCCCCTTGAGTCGAGACCTCATCTCCCAGGACCACGGCCGGTTGTGTCACCCCGACCTACAGTCACTCCACCTCACGGCGTGGATGCTCCATGGTTGAGTCGGACAGAGCAGCAGTGCTCGCAGGCCGTCCAGCAGGTTCTGCTGGGAAGTAGGAAACCCTCTACGCGGACCACTTATCTAGCCAAGTGGAAGCGGTTCTCCTGTTGGTGTGAGCAACGAGCTACGTCTCCCTCGCAGGCACCTATCCCCTTCATACTGGAATACCTCCTGTCCCTAAGGCAACAAGGCTTGGCGACATCCTCAATCAAGGTTCACCTCGCCGCTATTTCCGCTTTCCACCCAGGAGAACTCACGTCCTCGGTCTTCTCTAACCCGATGGTCGTTAGATTCCTCAAGGGCTTAGACCGGCTATACCCACAGCAACGGCAGCCGGTTCCGACGTGGGACCTCAACCTCGTCCTCTCCAGGCTCACAGGGCCTCCGTTTGAACCTTTGGTGACCTGCTCACTCCTGTACTTATCCTGGAAGACAGCCTTCCTCGTAGCCATCACATCAGCACGGCGCGTCTCGGAACTCAGGGTGCTGACGTCCGAGCCCCCTTACACGGTGTTCCATAAGGACAAGGTGCAGCTTCGCCCCCATCCTGCCTTTCTTCCCAAGGTAGTTTCACCTTTCCACGTGAACCAGGATATATTCCTACCGGTCTTCCATCCGAAACCACACGCTACTCGTCAAGACCAGCGTTTACACTCTTTGGACGTACGCAGGGCCCTGGCTTTCTATATTGACCGTACAAAGCCATTTAGGAAGACGACGCAACTCTTCGTTGCGGTGGCCGACCGGATGAAAGGCTCACCGGTCTCTTCACAGTGCCTGTCCTCTTGGATCACGTCCTGTATTCGTGCTTGCTACGACCTGACCGGTGTACCGACGCCACGCCTCACCGCTCATTCCACGAGGGCCCAGGCCTCCTCGACTGCCTTCCTGGCTCAAGTCCCGATCCAAGACATTTGTAGAGCTGCAGTGTGGTCATCGGTCCACACATTCGCTACTCACTATGCGCTGGTGCAACAATCCAGAGACGATGCTGCTTTCGGATCAGCGGTTCTGCACACAGCAATGTCTCACTCCGACCCCGCCACCTAGGTGGGGCTTGGGAGTCACCTAACTGGAATGGATATGAGCAAGCACTCGAAGAAAAGACGGTTACTCACCGTTGTAACTGTTGTTCTTCGAGATGTGTTGCTCATATCCATTCCAAACCCGCCCCCCTTCCCCACTGTCGGAGTAGCCGGCAAGAAGGAACTGAGGGGGCGCTGGGTCGGCTGGGGTATATATCCAGCGCCATGAAGGCGCCACTCCAGGGGGCTCCACAGCCGACCCACCGGGGGTTGCTAGGGTAAAAATCTTCCGACGATCGTGCACGCGGCGCGCGCACACCTAACTGGAATGGATATGAGCAACACATCTCGAAGAACAACAGTTACAACGGTGAGTAACCGTCTTTTCTTGTGCACTGTCTGGCAATAGAATAGACATTCACATTAACTCAGAACTAGCACTTTTAAAGAAATATGTTCCCAAAATGGCCTCACACAGTATTCTGAGCCCAGTGTTATTCCTGTGGAGTTCTGTGCAGAATGAGTTTTTCTGTGTCCTAATTTCTCTACTTCCTGCAAGTTGGCAGGAAAATGGTGGCCTCCATGGAATAAGCTTAGTGCCCACAGTTATGAGAGGTATCTAAATATTTGTGTGTAGCGTTTGGCTTATTTATCTACCTAGACTAAGTCTGGGAGGAGAATAGCAGTGTTTTTTCATTAACTCACAGCATTTGAGGATACAGTACCTGTGAAAGACATTACACACAGCTGTGGTGTGGGAATAGCAGTGAAAGCTGATGGACCATTGTGATCAGGATTTGGAAAATGTACCCAAAGCCTCATATGTACCCAAAATTCTCACCAAGCCAAAATACAGCAGTGCTCCAACCAGTACCCCTTTTCCTTGGTCTGTGTTTGGCAAGGAAAGCTACTGCTGCTTTGGCCCAAAGACCCCAGCCTTCTTTTGGCTGACCTTTATGCTCCCATCCCACCAGCAAAGAGCCGTGATGAACGAGGCTGTCTCTCTGCAGACTCAGGAAGACTTGGCTTCAGTACACATTTGGTCCCGTTGGAAAGATTTCTTCAGCTTTCAGAGCTAGACGCAAAGGCGCCAACTTCCCCTCTGCCCGGTGGGTGCTCGCCTCTTCCTGCCCCGCCCCCGCCTCACCCCCATTCCACCCCTTCACCAAAGTCCCTGCCCCACCCTGCCTTTTCCCACCCCCTTCCTGCCCCTGCCCTGCCTCTTCTCCGCCTCCTCCCCTGAGCACGCTGCATCCCTGCTCCTCCCCCTCACTCCCAGAAAGTCCTAAGCGCAACCAAACAGCTGTTAGGCGGGTGGGGGGGAAGGAAGTTCTGGGAGAGAGGGAGGAGTAGGGAGCGGTGCGCTCGGCGGGGGGAGGGAGAAGGAGGCCAGGAGGGGGGAGCTTGGCTGCCAGTGGGCGGGGAGCAAATGCAACAAGCAACCCCTTGTTGTGATTTACATCCTTGCTGCTGCTTGGTTAAACCTGAGCAGAGCTTGTTCAGCCAGGCTGCTGCTGTCCTTAACAGGGATGTAGAACCCAGACAGTTTGTTAGAGATGGTTTCAGGGCCAACCTGTAAGAGTCAACTCAGCCCTTGTGGAGTAAAACATCCATTTTGAGCTGCTGATTCCTTTTATATTTGACCACTTCCTCTGTCAGTCACATATTTGCGTGAAGCTGATGCTGCTAGCACGCTGTGTGCAGAATGTTAGGCATAGGAGGTAGTGATTTAGAGTTTATGATTGGGTTTCACATAAGCAGCAAGGGGTTCCAGTAACTGCCTGTTTCCCAGTCTGGGACATGTCATTTAAGCTGGGATGGTAATTTTTCTTTCTAGATTGTTCCCAGTGGTCAGATTTTTCTGTTGCTGGTAATGGATGTGCTGGAATCCAGCAGTGTGAAATGAGTAAAGTATGGTTTGACCAGGGAAGTGATTGTGAAAATGGCACCTTGTTACTGCATATATCTGCTTAGTTTGATGCTAGGTGTGTACTCGTCAGCACTACAGAGCCAACGCAGCTGTGGAAGAGCACATTGAAATCCAGTACGGGAAGCAAATGAAGCAGGCAGAGCACAGCTTGGCTTGCAGGATCCAGGCTGAGCTTGCAATGATTGGAGAACAACAAATCAGGGTTTAACTTGTAAACTCAGCCAGTTCACTGTGGTCAGTTTGGGGTGGGGGAATTCTTGAGCTCCCAGCTGCTGCTGCATTTCAAGAGTGAGTATCCATGGAACCTAACTCTTGTGGCACTGGACTCAGATGTGATTCCACTCTGCTGATCTTTGAAGCCAGAGGAATGAAACAACCCAGAAGAATGCAGAGCTCAGGCCGGTGGGTATTAGTGCACCTGACCCTGGGGGAGCTGCCATCCACATGGATTCCTGGTAGTTTGTGTGTGGCGTAAGACCAAGATTGTCAAGCTAAGCTGTTCTGACCATTCTAGGAAAGAGATGTCTGCCAGGGTCCTCTTGTGGAGCCCCAGAGGGCTGTTTTTCCCAGACACAAAAGCTTCTCCCTTGAGCCACTGCTCTGGCCATTTCACAGGAGTTCTGGTAGCAGGCTACATGTAATACTTTTAGCCAGCATGTGTGGGGTAACTAGGAATTCCGGCACCTCCAGGCTTCAGTATAGAACTAATCCCAACTGCAGTCACGCCTCCTCTTCTTCAGAGCAGAGAATTCAGATCCAGTCTCCTGGGGGTGCTGCACATCGAGCTCAGTGACTTGAATCTGCTGACAGCTATCAGTTACTGCGACCCACTTACGTGAATTCTGCACCTGGGCAAATGGTTTGAATGCAGGGCTGGAGCTAGCCTGTCACCCTCTGGGTCTTGCAGGAACAGCCATGTAGTCAGTAGCAAGGGAAGAGGCTCTTGGGGCAGCTCTGGCCTTAGCCCTGCTCTGCACGGGGGGTAGGTCGACCTAGCTTACGGAACTCAAGGCTGTGACAAACTTAAAGCTACCACGCTAGCTTATTGATAGGGCTGTGGGAACCACTCCCAATGCAATGTATTGATTGTACTGAGTACTGCAGCAAGGCAAATTAGTGGAAACTAGTCTGGTTCAGACCCCGTGTGGACAGGGCCTCGGGCTGACTCAAGCCATTCCACAGCAGTGAGCGTGCATTTACGAGGTAGCCTGTCAGCAGTTCTGCTCTCCAGCTTGTCATACTGCTGCAGAGCACAGGGCTCTTTGTGTATCTGTCAAATGAGATGTGGGTTGAGGGAGCGGGCTCGCGTGCACAGCCTGGTTCTTCCAGTTATGGTTCCTATATGTATTCCAAACATGGGTGTGCATGCGCGCCATGCGCCAGACCTGAATAGTTTTGCAGTAGTGTCCATTGACCCGCTTGTGCGTCATCTGCGTGTCTGTGTCCAAGGCTATAGGAGGCCGTGCAGGTCAGCACCGCTCCAGTTCCTCTTACCGTTGCATGGCCAGAGTTGGAACCCCTGTTCCTTGGTGCTCTTAGCTCTGCTAATCCCTGGAAGGAGCATAAGGTGAAACACTGCTGTGAGCCACAGGTACCACCTACTGCCACAGTTCCCGGTCCACCACCGTCAACGCCACTGGGCCCCTCCGGACTGTCATGCCTGCTTTCCCGCATGCTAACTCACCTGATACAGTTGATGCCCATGGCAAAGCTGATGCTCCCATACACCAGTTCACCACCTCACTCCAGTCCTCTGGACACCTCGCTGCTTTCCACTACGGCGGATGAATCTCTCCTACTCCTCCCAGAGTGGCGCACCTCTTTCACCCACGCACCACCAGTGCCGACGGTTCTGCCTCTGCCAGATCTGTCCTCTGAGTCTAAGTAGTTTTCCAAGCCAGACCCCTCCTTGACACCTGCACTCTCTCGCAGTCCATATCCCTGGCAACACTCAACCTATCCACCCGCGTATGACCCTGAGCCATAGTTCCATTCCCCCTGGAGCCCGCTGATGCCCAGTCACCCCTACACTTGGCCCTACTGGCCTCCCTGTGACTCTGCCAGGATCATGGGGTGCTGCCGCTCCCATCTTACCAGGTGCCCCCTGCCTGCACCGAGCGCCCTCTGGATATGAGGAGTCAGAAGAAGACATCTCTCCTGGGCAACACAGTGTGGGGAGGAGGTGGGCAGCCCTCAGTGGTGAAAGAACAGGTTAAGGACTATTTAGAAAAGCTGGACATGCACAAGTCCATGGGTCCAGATCTAATGTATCCAAGGGTGCTGAGGGAATTGGCTGATGTGATAGCAGAGCCATTGGCCATTATCTTTGAAAACTCGTGACGATTGGGGGAGGTCCTGGACAATTGGAAAAAAGGCAGATATAGTGCCCATCTTTAAAAAAGGAGAACCGGGGAACTAGTGTCTCACCTCAGTCGCTGGAAAAATCATGGAGCAGGTCCTCAAGGAAACCATTTTGAAGCACTTGGAGGAGAGGAAGGTGATCAGTCAGCATGGATTCACTAAGGGCAAATCATGCCTGACCAACCTGATTCCCTTCCATGATGAGATAACGGCTCTGGATATTGGGAAAGCAGTGGATGTGATATATCTTGATTTTAGCAAAGCTTTTGATAGTCTCCCACAGTACTCTTGCCAGCAAGTTAAAAAAGTATGGATTGGATGAATGGACTATAAAGAGGAAAGAAAGCTGGCTAGATTGTCGGGCTCAAAGGGTAGTGATAAATGGTTCCATGTCTAGTTGGCAGCCGGTATCAAGCGGAATGCCCCAGGGGTCTGTCCTGGGGTTGGTTTTGTTCAACATCTTTATTAATGATCTGGATGATGGGATGGATTACACCCTCAGCAAGATTGCAGATGACACTAAACTGGGGCGGGGGGGGAGAGGTAGATGCACTGGAGGGTAGGGATAGGGTCCACAGTGATCTAGACAAATTGGAGGATTGGGCCAAAAGAAATCTGATGAGGTTCAGCAAGGACAAGTGCAGAGTCCTGCACTTAAGATGGAAGAATTCTATGCACTGCTACAGGCTGGGGACCGATGGGCTAAGCAGCAGTTCTGCAGAAAAGGACCTGGGGATTACAGTGGATGAGAAGCTGGATATGAGTCAGCAGTGTGCCATTGTTGCCAAGAAGGCTAACAGCATATTGGGCTGCATTAGTTTGGGCATTGCCAGCAGATCGAGGGAAGTGATTATTCCCCTCTATTCAGCACTGGTGAGGCCACACCTGGAGTATTGTGTCCAGTTTTGGTCCCCCCACTACAGAAGGGATATGGATAAATTAGAGAGTGTCCAGCGGAGGGCAACAAAAATGATCAGGGGGCTGGGGCACATGACGTACGAGGAGAGGCTGAGGGAACTGGACTTATTTAGCCTGCAGAAGAGAAGAGTGAGGGGGGATTTGATAGCAGGCTTCAACTACCTGAAGGGGGGTTCCAAAGAGGATGGAGCTAGGCTGTTCAGTGGTGGCAGATGACAGAACAGGAAGCAATGGTCTCAAGTTGCAGTGGGGGAAGTCTAGGTTGGATATTAGGAAATACTATTACACTATGAGGGTGGCAAAGCACTGGAATGGGTTACCTAGGGAGGTGGTGGAATTTCCATCCTTAGGCCTGGTCTACACTAGGACTTTAATTCGGATTTAGCTGCCTTAATCCGAATTAACCCTTCACCCGTCCACACTACAGAGCCAGTTAATTCGAATTAAAGGGCCCTTTAAATCGATTTCTGTACTCCACCTCGACGAACGGAGTAGAGCCTAAATCGATTTTGTTAATTCGAATTAGGGTTAGTGTGGACGCACACCACCGAATTACTGTGTTTAAGTTAATGGGGTAGTGTGGCCGCACACCACCGAATTAATGTGGTTTAAAACCGAATTAAGGTGCTTAGTGTGGCCGCGCACAATCGAATTTATACAACCTGTTTCCCAAATTCGAATTATCTAAATTCGGATTAATCCTGTAGTGTAGACATACCCTTAGAGGTTTTTAAGGCCCGGCTTGTCAAAGCCCTGACTAGGATGACTTAGTTAGTGTTGGTCCTGCTTTGAGCAGGGGATTGGACTAGATGATCTCCTGAAATCCCTTCCAACCCTAATCTTCTATGATTCTATGATCATCGTGCAGCCAGCACTGTGAGTAACACCAGTCCCAGCCTTGTCATCCCAGACGAGGCATTAATTCCACCTTCCCTCTCCCCTCTGGATGACCATAAGCAGTACCACAACCTACTTCGGCATGTAGCAGAGGCTCTCAACCTCATGGTGGAAGAAGTCCAGGACCCGCAAAACCAGCTCCTGGATATCTTCCAACCCCCCCCCCCCCCCCCCCCCCCCAAACTGCCCTCCCTATCCACACGGCCATCCTACAACTGGCATAGTTGGTCTGACACACGCTGGCCTCTTGTGCCCCTACTCTGAAGCATACTGAGCAGCCGTACTTTGTCCCATCCCAGGGTATGAACTTCCTGCTTACACACACCTGCCCCTCAACTCCTTTGTGGTGCACGCAGCGACTGAACGGGCTCAACAGCTACACCTTAAGGCCACACAACACCCCTGCACAGGGTGGCAAAGAAGCTGGACCTTTTAGGGCAAAAGGTTTATTCCTCTGTGGGACTTCAGTTCCGTATTGCCAGTTACGAGGCTTTAAGCTTATTGACTCTCAGACCTTTCTCTGGGCGGACAAACAGCAGAATCTCCAGGCGCTGCTGGATGAGGGCAAACTGGTCACCAAGGTGATCCTCCAGGCAACGGTTGGTGCTACTGACAGTGTCCCGCTGCCTAGCTACCAGTGTCATACTCTGCAAAGACTCCTGGCTTCAATCCTCCAGATTTCCTAAGGAGGTCCGGACCACTCTTAAGGACCTTCCCTTTGACAATCAGAAACTCTTCAGTGACAAGATGGACGGATCCTCCCACTACCTTGAGGATTCCCACGCCACACTGTGGTTGCTTGGTATCTACACCCTGGCCCTGACCTGCAGGCAGCAACGGTCATCCTTCACCCCTGTGCCCTACCAGCCCTATTTTCAATGACCGCAGGAGCAGTCTTGCCAATGTCCATGCACTCAACGACCCTATTACCCCACCACTACCACTTCTGCTCCCTCGACTCTTCTGCAGCGTCACTCCAAATGGCCGCTTGACTCTTCCATTGAGACCCGCCAACCTCCTCCCATGCTGACCCTGATCATCCTTGAGGGCTGTCTCACTCTGTTCGCCCACACTTGGGGCAAGATCACCACCGCTTGCTGGGCGCTGGACATCATTCACCAGGGTACTCAATAGAGTTCCTCTTCTTCCTCCCTCATCACCCACTCCATGGTGACGTGGAGATCCCTCTCATTGCGATCTTCTCTGAGAGGAAGCGGATGCCTTCCTCTGGAAGGGCACCATAAAGTGTGTTTCCCCCATTACCGAGGCCAAGGATTCTATTCCCCTTATTTTGTTGTTCCAAAAAAGGGGGATGGCTGCCACCCCATTCTGGACCTTCGCTTGCTCAACAAGTTCATATGCAAATTCCGGTTCTGGATGGTCACGCTCACCGTCATTATTTCATCCCTCCTCCAGGGCTCCTGGTTCGTGGCTCAATATTAAAGATGCATATTTCCACATCAACATCCACACGGCTCATCGGAAATTTCTCCATTTTACAGTGGGACACTCCCATTATCAGTTCTGGGTCCTCCCCTTCGGTATCACCACCGCTCCCTGTGTGTTCACAAAAGTTTTCACCATTGTTGCAGCCCACATGCGACCCTTCAGCCACTCGGTATTTCCCTACCTGGATGATTGGTTCCTCATTGCAACGTCATGCACCTGCCTCCTTTCCACTATCTAGACCCTTTGTGATCTACTCACCAGCCTGGGTATCTGTATCAACAAGGAAAAGTCAGTCCTCATCCCTACCCAAGAGATCACCTTTATTGGGTTGTACCTGGACTCTATCGTAGGCTGCACTTTCCTCCTGATGGACCGCTTTGCCACCCTCATCTTTCATGACACCGCTACGCCACAGTCCACACATGCCTATCTGCCAATGCCTTTGCCTCCATGGCCACATTGTGGCCTGCACCTCTGTAATGCCCCAGGCACACCTCTATATGCAGTGCTTTCAACTTTGGCTCCAGTCAATCTGCAGACCTCAGACAGATCGTTTGGACAAGCCGGTCCTGCTTACCCGATTTGTCCTGGCTTCCTTCACGTGGTGGTCCGATCTGTCCAACATCTTGGTCTGCATTCCAGTCACCCTTCCCGCTCCCTGCTCCACTTTCACCACAAACACCTCCCTCACGGGGTGGGATGTCCATCTGGATGGTCACACAGCCCAGGACCTCTGCACACCACAAAAGACAAGGATGCACATCAACTTCCTGGATCTCCAAGTTGCCTGCTTTGTCTGTCAGGCGCTCCTCCCCCTCATAAGATCACGGGACTTTCAGTTGCTGTCAGACATGTCGGCAGTTGTGTATATCAACAAGCAAGGTGGCACCAGGTTACCCTTTCTGTGCAGAGGCTGTCCACCTCTGAAACTGGTGCATCAAGCACGGGGTCACACTGCATACCATGCACCTTCCAGGCACCAGCAACTCCTTGGCAGACACGTTCAGCTGGTCCTTCTATGCAAATCACGAGTGGAAGCTCCATGATCCCACACTTCTCTCCGTCTTCCACCGGTGGAGGACCCCGGCTTGGGACCCCTTCGCAACCGCCGATAACCACACACTCCTCCTCTTCTGCTCCAGAGGGGCCCTCGGGACGAGCTCACGGGGCGACACTCTTCTCCTGCCATGGACCGTTGAAGTCTGCTACGCCTTCCCGCCCATTCCCCTCCTCCCACAAATCCTCCACAAGGTGCAACAGGATCAAGCGACCGTCATCCTGATAACCCCCTTTTGGCCTCACCAATGTTGGTTCACTGATCTCCTCCAGCCTCTCCGCTCTCCTCTGATCTGCCTTCCCACCCACCTGGATCTCTTCACCCAGGCACAGCGACGCCTGCAGCACCCCAACCCAGGCCTGCTCCACCTTACAGCTTGGTGTTTGGATGGGGCTCATATGTAGACAGAACGTGCTCCACCCTGGTGTGCGGCGTCCTCGTGCACAGCAGGAGGACATCTATCAGCGCCTGCTATCAAGCAAAGTGGATACATTTCATCGCCTGTGCACACCACCACCATTATCCACTGGAGAGTCTCTACCCCCATCCACCTGGACTACCTTCTCCATCCTAAGTGTCGTACCTCGCCCACTCATCCATATGGGTCTACCGGGTCACTCAGTGCCTCTCCCCCTCTTCCCCCCCCCCCTCCCCATGGACAGTTCCTCCACCTTCACTCACCCAACCACCGTTCGCATCCTTCGAGGCTTGCTCAATGCCTTTCCACCAGTACGGAACCCCTACCCCCACTTAGGACCTAAATATAATCCTCTGCCCTCACTAAACTGCCCTTTGAAGATCTTCTTGATGGCCATCACCTCGGTGCAGCGCATTAGCGAGCTGGTGGTTCTGATGGCTGAACCTCACCCCCCCCCATACATCTTCCAGAAAGTTTCCCTGCGCCTGCACCACAAGTTTCTCCCCAACATGATCTCCCGGTTCCACCTCAACCAAAGCATCCACCTTCCAGTCTTCTACCCAAAACCGCACACCACCTCCAGAACGAAAACAATGCATTCTCTCAACGTCCGCCAGGCACTAGCCTCCTGTCTCCAACACACTCGTGCCTTCCAGGCTTCGCCCAGGCTCTTCGTCACCATTGCTGAATGTTGCAGGGGCCAGGCCCTCTCCTCACAACACATCTCTAAATGGATCTCCCATTGCATTGTGGACTGCTATGCTCTCTCACATTCCTCCGCCTCCTGGAGTCATGGCTCACTCCACGCAGCCACGTTGGCCTACCTCGCGGACGTACCTTAGAACATTTGCAAGGCAGCCACATCGACCTCTGTCCACACCTTTACCGCTCACTACGCCACCACTGTGGATGCGTCTGTCGGGTGAGCTGTCCTGCCGCCTGTAACTTCATGCAAGTCCACGCGCCCACCTCCATGCTGAGCACTGCTCACTACTCACCCACATCTGGACTCCATGTAGGGACCATCACTCAAAGAAGTTCTTTGAGATGTGTGGTCCCTATTTGGTTCCAATACCTGTCCTCCATCCCCTCTGCTGCGGACTCCATTGCTTGCAAGTAAGAGAGAACTGGAGCGGCGTCAACTGCATGGCCTTTTATAGCCTCAGACACAGGCATGCAGGCGGCTCGTGCAGATCAACGACACTACTAGAAAATAGCTCTGGCACATGGCGCGCATGCACACCCATGTCTGGAATCCAAATAGGGACTACACATCTCGAACAACTTCCAGTTACAGTAAGTAACTTTTTCTTCCCGGGTCTGTCAGGAGGGCTGATGTGTCAAATGGCACAGCTGGAGTGGATTCATTGATAACTTATAGGCTGTGCTCAGATCTGGCAGCCACAAAGACCTGCAGCTTGTCTCGGAATGGGGGTTGGACTTGCTCCTCCCTGGATCAAGAAAGGGATGCTGGAGCCTCTGTCAGCTGCTGAGCCCCGAAGAAAGCCTCATCCCTTAGCAGTGTCTTGCAGGGCTAAGCAGCTTCCACTTGAGCCATTGTGTCCTGATTCTTGACCCTCTAGCCCAGCATAGAGCACTGCCCAGTCCGGCATCAGGGGATGGGGGGGCCTGCATCTTCTTGTGCCACCTTGCGGTAAAGACTCCCAAGGGCTTCCTGAGGGAAGAAGCTGCAGCACAACACAAGTGCAGTGGAGAAACTTGTTGGATAGACACAATTCATGGGAGGAGCAGCCATGATATGGGGAGCTGCATTGCAGATCTCTGGCTATCACTCTGGGCCTACACAAGCTGTGAGCACTGAGGGGAAAGGGGAAGGAACAAAGGGAGGGAATGAACTAGGAAGGAAGAGGAGAGCAAAAGATGGGAGTTGGGGCACCAAAGAGGAGAGAAGGGACCACAAAGGTGGGGGGAGAAAGAACAAGCAGCTAAATAAGAGACATTGAAGGCAGGTCAGTGTGAACAAGGAATGGACAGCACCTGATCCTGGCACAGTGCTGGGAAGGAGCGGTGGTGCCCACCCTATGTGGGGAGGGGGGCAGGACAGTGTACGGGGAGGAGTGGAGTGGGGACTGGGGGGGTACGATAGGGAGGGGAGCGTCCTGCATGTGTAGGGAGGGCGCTGGGGGGCCCAGTGCATGCTTATTGCCCCCACACCAGATTTGGCTGTGCATTGCTAGCCAAGAGGGTCTGTTCTGCACACATGCCTAACACTGAAAGCTTGAGTTGGGGACAGGTCTGGTTGAGGGGACTCATGGGCCTTCGGAGCAGAATCATCTGTCCTGCCCCAGACTGTGAAGGTGGCAGCTTCCTGCTCACACTGGTGTACATCTCTTCAGGGACTTGTTCTGTGTAATTAGCATTTAAATTCATTGATGTCCTAGCTTGACTGCAGCTTTCCTGGAAAGGTCACCTAGTTCCATTGTAGCTTCTGTCACTGAATCAGTTCCTTCTGCTCACACCCTGGGGTGTTCCTCACTGAATCACTGAGTGCTCAGGCTTCAGCAGTTGGTGGCTGAGGGTGGAGAGGAGGAAGGGTCCTTGTTTCCATTGAGTGGTTGTACTCCAGTGTGAGCACGGGCTGCTAAAGGCACTTTTTCTCCACTGGGAATGGGCCTCTTGCATTTGCACAGCAGAGCTGAAAGGGAGGGAGGGCGGTGGCATTAGGCAAGTGGGCTTTTCTGTTATTCTTCAGTGCTCTTAAACGGGCATCTTTCATGTGCTGACCTGGCCTCTTCTTTCTCTCTCAGGTTCGGGAGACTCCCAGGATGAAGCTGCTGTGAGGAGCTTGAGGAGCCAGCACACAGGCTTTCAGGGCTCCCTTTCTGAGTGGAATACAGTATTGGAGTCTGCAGGAAAAATGACTGTGGGATTTGTACTGCTTCCCCCTCTGCTGGGGAGGACTTTGCTTACGCTGCTGGTGGTGGCTACCTTTGTTCAATGCCATTGGCCCAGTGAACCTTCCGAAGTTGTACAGGACTGGGAAAACCAGTTAGAGGCCTCCATGCATTCTGTGCTGTCAGATCTCCGTGAGACGGTCCCAGCAGTGGTGGGGATTCCAGACAGCTCTGCTGTGGTGGGACGCTCCTTCAGAGTCACCATCCCCACAGATTTAATTGCTTCCAATGGAGAAATGGTGCAGGTGAGAAATGCATCAGCCTGCCTCATATCTCACAATTCCCTTCCTTGCAGTCATGCCCTTGGGAGGGACTGGGCCTGTCTCCGCACCAGTGTGACACATGGGTTTGGACGGATAGGTCATAAGTGGTCATGATTCAGACGGGAGAAAGGGGGAGGCTGTTGGATTTGGTGATAGCTGGGAGGAAGAAACGTCCATTTCCCTCTTCTGGAAATTCACTGTGTAGCGCCCCTTCTCCACCCGGTTACCTTATTTAATGCCAATCTGCTTACAGGTGTTGATGGACAGGTCTGGGTTCTTCTGGATCCCGCAACTCACTCAGCAGGCTGTATCTTCTTTATTTTTTCCTATGAATTTATTTGGCGGTGCCTCCACCCCCCTCGCTCCTTCCTGGCAGGGTCACCAGGGCAGCTTGGAAGGAAAATTCTAATTACAGGGTAATCCCCACTTACTTGCCAGATAGTTGGAGACTTCCAAGAAATAACACAAACACATACAATATATTCAACACAATAATTATATTAAACAGGAGACAAATATAACATAGGGTAAAACACTATTGTTAGGGTCACCGGTGCCCACACTGATAATACCCGTGACTTTCCCCAGTCCTGTGACCTGATGTAGCAAATATAAGATTAGTGTCCCGTTGATACGCATACTTTGTTGGGGCCCTTGATGATCTATGACCACAAAATTCTTCTCTGCAGTGGTTTAGCAGTGTGGCTGACTGGGTTCAGTACAGCCCAAAGGACTCACAAGTAGGAGGAGGTGGTAAGTCCCTCCACAGATTTAATATGCATCAGGTTATAAAATCCCCAAATCCTTACTCCCTGGCTTGAGGACACAGTTCAGGGAGTAGGGGGTCCCCAAGACCAGTTCCCTGACTGACTGACTAAAAGATGGTGCACTCACAAACTCCATGAATGATCCTCAGATTCAGAGATGACTCTAGATTCCTCAGTCACTGCAGAGAGGCTGATCTCTGCTGGCAGGGATCCTCTTCAGACAGGAGTCAGGCTGCTTCTGGTCCCAGAATTTCCCCTCACCACAAAGGGTTGCAGGGCTCAAGGTGCAGATTACACAACTATACTAAAATCTAAACTGTAGTTTCCTAGCCCAGCATCCAGACACACTCACAGCAGGCAGCAGCCCTGGACTAGCAGCCAGAGCAGAACTGACCATATGGTGACTGGTTTCACCTAGGGAGCTGGAGGGCTAACTCAGTCTGGCTGGGGAAGTTTCCCAGCAAAACTCTACAAACTGGGAGTCATCAGTGAAGAGGGGAAAGCCCAGCTGAGGGATCTTGCTTTCAGGTCTCTAGAGGCCAGTTCTCAGGGGGAACCCTGCATTGCAGGCCTGGGACTCCAGCTCCCCACACAACCAGTCCTGCCCTTGCCCTGGCTGGCTCCAGACTGACTCAAAAATGGCTTCTCCCCTTTCCTGAACTCCCTATTGGTTGCCGGGCAGACTCTGAGTCTGCCTTGGCTCCCCCTCCCTACCAGGGACAGTGTGCCTCTCCCAGAGCTGCCAGCAGACAGAGCCCCAGGAATCTAGGTAATCTCCTTGGGTGTTACAACTGTTTATTTCTTACTGAATTGAACTCCTTCATCCCAGAGTGAAGAATAGAGGAGGTCTGATCCCCTCTGTAGGAGCTGATTTGGTTCAATATCTGGTTGTATTTAACCTGCCATGCACCCAGATGCCCGAGGAAGGGGCACATGAATCACTGAAGGACAGTGACCCTCAGCCTCCCATAGCCCAAGTCCTTGATTGATCCTCTGACACCATGGGGTGACTTGTTTTACCATGGGGACAAAATATTGGGCACTGATGTGGTGCCATAGCCCAGACCCTGTTCTATGGCTATGGCTCTTGACTCCATTTGACACAGTGTGTCCTCCCCTCACCCTATGTTCCGTGGGGAGAGCTGGGGACACTTCTTGTCTGAGAGGAGCTATGATCAAACCATCTGCCTGTCCTCAAGCTTTGAGTCTATTGCCTTCAGAACTTCCAGGTGCTGTAGCTGCAAGAAATGGAAGTGTGAAAGTGACACTGGCTAGGCAAGGAAAGGATAGTGAGAGAGACTATCCTGTGCCCCATGCTTTTCTAGATTCACTGACAGCTGGGGCTGGAGCATTTCCCTGAGAGAATTACATGTTTGCTATTTTTCAAGTGGTCAGAAGGGAACTGGGGGGGGGGGGGGGGGGGGGGGGGGGGGGGGGGGAGGGAGAAGGAAGAAAATCTTGGACTTGTCAACTTCTCCTTATAGGCAGGTTTGCTCTAGAGCCAGAGGACACAGATCACAGCGCTAAGGAATCTGGATCAGGAAAGTGAAGTGTGAGTAGGTCCCATTTGCACTACTAAGAGTCCTGATGCTGAGGAGTGCCAGTGATAAGCTGGAGATCTAAAAAGTGCATCTGGAACACCTGGATTCTGGGTCGGGTGGGGAGGAGAAAGGTGCTGGGTGAGTTCCATGTTTAGAAGAGCTAGAGGACTGTCATCTGCTTTGAACTGAAGGCTGCAGCACTGTGGGGCTGATGAAAGTTGCCCAGGTGGAAGCTAGGACATGCCATGGCGGCCTGAGTCATGCTGCCTGCTCGACTCATAGACTTAAAGGTCAGAAGGGACCATTATGGTCATCTAGTCTGACCTCCCGCATGATGCAGGCCACAAAAGCTGACCCACCCACTTTCCCTTAGCTCAGCTGTTGAAGTCTCCAGATCGTGATTTAAAGACTTCAAGTCGCAGAGAATCCTCCAGCTTGCGACCCCTGCCCAATGCTGCGGAGGAAGGCGAAAAACCTCCAGGGCCTCTGCCAATCTACCCTGGAGGAAAATTCCTTCCCGACCCCAAATATGGCGATCAGTAGAACCCCGAGCATACAGGCAAGATTCTCTAGCCAGACCCACATTTTACCAGCGATGGCACTTTATTACCTAATTGACTAAAATCATGTTATCCCATTAAACCATTCCCTCCATAAACTTATCTAGCCTAATCTTGAAGCCAGAGAGGTCTTTCGCCCCCACCGTTTCCCTCGGAAGGCTGTTCCAAAATTTCACCCCTCTGACGGTTAGAAACCTTCGTCTAATTTCAAGCCTAAACTTCCCGACGGCCAGTTTATATCCATTCGTTCTCGTGTCCACATTAGTACTGAGCTGAAATAATTCCTCTCCCTCCCTGGTATTTATCCCTTTGATGTATTTAAAGAGAGCAATCATATCCCCCCTCAGCCTTCTTTTGGTTAGGCTAAACAAACCGAGCTCCTCGAATCTCCTTTCATAGGAAAGGTTTTCCATTCCTCGGATCATCCTAGTGGCCCTTCTCTGTACCTGTTCCAGTTTGTATTCATCCTTTTTAAACATGGGAGACCAGAACTGCACACAGTACTCCAAATGAGGTCTCACCAGCGCCTTGTATAACGGAAGGAGCACCTCCTTGCCCCTACTAGAAATACCTCGCCTAATGCATCCCAAGATCGCATTAGCTTTTTTAACAGTCGCGTCACATTGCCGGCTCATAGTCATCCTGCGATCAACCAGGACTCCGAGGTCCTTCTTCTCCTCCGTCACTTCTAACCGATGCGTCCCCAGCTTATAACTAAAATTCTTGTTAGTCATCCCTAAATGCATCACCTTACACTTCTCACTATTAAATCTCATCCTATTATTATTACTCCAATTTACAAGGTCATCTAAGTCTCCCTGCAGAATATCCCGATCCTTCTCCGAATTAGCAATACCTCCCAACTTTGTGTCATTCGCAAACTTTATCAGCCCACTCCTACATTTGGTTCCGAGGTCCGTAATAAATAGATTAAATAAAATCGGACCCAAAACCGAACCTTGAGGAACCCCACTGGTGACCTCCCTCCAACCTGACTGTTCCCCTTTCAGTACTACCCGCTGCAGTCTCCCCTTTAACCAGTTCTTTATCCACCTCTGGATTTTCATATCGATCCCCATCTTTTCTAGTTTAACCAATAATTCCTCATGCGGTACCGTATCAAACGCTTTACTAAAATCAAGGTATATTAGATCCACCGCATTCCCTTTATCTAGAAGGTCTGTTACTTTCTCAAAGAAGGAGATCAGGTTGGTTTGGCACGATCTACCTTTCGTAAACCCATGTTGTAATTTGTCCCAATTACCATTCAACTCAAGGCCCTTAACTACTTTCTCCTTCAAAATTTTTTCCAAGACCTTGCATACTACAGATGTTAAACTAACAGGCCTGTAATTACCTGGGTCACTTTTATTCCCCTTCTTGAAAATAGGAACCACGTTAGCTATTTTCCAGTCCAACGGTACCACCCCCGAGTTTACAGATTCATTAAAAATTATCGCTAAGGGGCTTGCAATTTCTTGCGCCACTTCCTTCAATATTCTAGGATGAAGATCATCCGGTCCGCCCGATTTGGTCCCGTTTAGCTGCTGAAGTTTAGCTTCCACCTCTAATACTGTAATGTCATTCCCTCCTTCTTTATTCCCCTCTGTCCTGTTCCTTCTATTCCTAAGCCCTTCATTAGCCTTATTAAAGACTGATGCAAAATATTCATTTAGATATTGTGCCATGCCTAGATTATCTTTAATCTCCACTCCATCTACATTCTTCAGCGGTCCCACTTCCTCTTTCTTTGTTTTCTTCCTATTTATATGGCTATAAAACCTCTTACTATTTGATTTAATTCCCCTCGCAAGGTCCAACTCTACACGGCTTTTGGCCTTTCTCATTGCATCCCTACATGCTCGGACCTCAATAAGGTAGGTTTCCTTGCTGATCCCTCCCCTCTTCCATTCTTTGTATGCTTTCTGTTTTTTCTTAATTGCCCTTTTGAGACGCCCACTCATCCAGCTAGGTCTAAATCTCCTGCCTACTAATCGTTTTCCCTTTCTTGGTATACAGGCCTCGGACAGCTCATGCAACTTCAATTTGAAATAATTCCAGGCATCATCTGCCTTTAGATCCCTAAGTATGTTATCCCAATGCACTTCCCTAAGTAGTTGCTTTAATTTATTAAAGTTGGCCTTTTTAAAATCGTAAACCTTAGTCAGAGTTTTATTTCTGTTAAACCTTCCATTTAGTTTAAACCGAATTAGCTCATGGTCACTCGAGCAAAGGTTGTCCCCTACAACCATTTCCTCAACGAGGTCCTCACTACTCACCAGCACCAAATCTAAAATTGCATCCCCCCTCGTCGGTTCAGTTACTACTTGATGAAGGAATTCATCTGCTAGCACGTCTAGGAACATCTGAGCCCTATTATTGTTACTAGCATTTGTTCCCCAATCTATATCTGGGAAGTTAAAGTCCCCCATGATTACACAGTTCTTATTAGTTTTTACTTCCCTAAAAACATTAAATAGTTCTCTGTCCGCATCCAGGCTAGATCCCGGCGGTCTATAGCACACCCCAAGCACTATCTCAGGGGAGGCTCTAGTAGTTCTATTACCCAGTGTAATTGTTGCCCAGACAGACTCTGTCTTATCCATTCCATCACTTATTATTTCTTTGCATTTTACCTCATTATTGACATACAATGCCACTCCCCCACCTTTACCTTTTTTCCGGTCATTCCTAAACAGCACATACCCTTCCATACCTGTACTCCAGTCATGACTACCGTTCCACCACGTTTCGGTTATTCCCACGATATCAGGTTTCATTTCTCGGACCAGGAGCTCCAATTCCTCCATTTTGTTACCTAGGCTTCTCGCATTGGTGTATAAACATCTTACCGTATGCTGTCTATCCTTTCTCGCATTACTTATGCAATTTGGTACGGACCCCATACTGTCCCTCTGCCCCCTCTTTCTTATGTCCAATCCCATACCCCTACCTATATCTGTGCTTATCTCTTCACACTCCTTTTCAGTGTTGGACTCAGGCGTGGAGATTAACTGGACATCTCCCAACTGTCTCCCCCAACTTTCTAGTTTAAAGCCCTTTTGATGAGATGAGCCAGCCTCCCTCCCAGAAGTCTATTTCCTTCCCTACTCAGGTGAAGTCCATCCCGCGAGAACAGCTGTCTGTCCCCGAAAGCCTCCCAGTGGCCATACATCCCAAAGCCCTCCTTATAACACCACTCCCTTAGCCAGCTATTTATCCTCACAATTCTGTCAGCCCTCTGCTGTCCTTCTCTAGGAACAGGCAGAATCCCACTGAAGATAATCTGAGCCTCAACTTCCTTAAGCGTCTTCCCCAGTCTGGCATAATCTCCCTTGATTCTCTCTAGCGAGAACCTAGCCGTGTCATTTGTTCCTACGTGGAGGATGATCAAGGGGTTCTTACCCACTCCTTTTAGGATCCTTTTCAACCGCAGGTCCACATCCCGTATCTTAGCGCCCGGCAGACAGCACACCCTTCTGTTTTCTGGGTCTGCTCTGGTCACAGGCCTGTCTGTCCTCCTCAGTAAGGAGTCTCCAATCACATAAACGTGCCTTTGCCTGGTGACAGTACGATCTACAAATCTATCCCCTGTTCCCTGTAGTCGTAACTCCTGTCTCTTTCTGTTTTCTCCTATAGTCCCCCTAGTGCCATCCTGTGACGTCCCTGGGCCGAGTACTGGCGCTGTCTCCATCAACACTTCCCCTCTCTCTATCGGACTAGTCGCTCTTCTTTTCTTCCTCTGCCTCCCACCATCAGTTACCACCAGCTGTGTCCCCTCCTCGTTACCCAAACACCCAAACCTGTTCCTGAGTTCTAATTCCCCCTCACTAGCCCTCCTTTTTCTTGGCCTGCTTCTCACGGTCACATGCTTCCACTGCTCTTGTTCTCCCCCTGACATTCCCCCCTCACAGACCATGGCCCCCGCTTCCACCTGCACCTCTGAGCATTCCCCTTCTGCCACACCCTGCTTCTGCTCCATTAGCTGCTCGAATCCCCTTCTAAACTCTACCAGAGTATCTACCTGCATCTGCAGCCCTCTAATCTTTTCCTCTAGCAGGTCTATTAGGCGGCATTTCATACAGATATACCTTTGTTCAGGCACCTCTGCCAGAACCATGTACATACCGCAGCTGCCACATGCAATCATCTGCATTGTGTCCCCCGCTGCTTGACTCATGGCTGCTATGGTCTCTGCCCACCGCTTCTGGGGAAACAGCACACCGCGCCCCCTGCCTCCCCTTCCACCTCCCCCTGTAAACTCCCACGTAAACTCCCCTGTTAGCAGCCCTGTTTGCGGCTCCTGGGTGCCGCTGCTTGCTGCTCATATGACCACTGCCGTGTGAAAGCCTGGTTCTTGGCTGCTTAGGACCCAAACTCCAGGGAGTCTGGGGAGCTGCGGGTGCTCAGCAAATTGACAGCTAGCATCATCTGTTTTATCAACGGATATACAAGTGCAGGCCAACAGTCAACTTTGGATTTTTGTCTCTAAATGCACAGACTCCTGCTGATCAAATTCCCTGGCTTCCCAGTGCAGCCCAAGGTGTGAGCTGTTCTCTAGGAACCCCTATCTGTCTGAGAAACCATTTCCTGACCAGTGTCTCATACTGGCTGCTTTACTGAAGTACACACCCTCTTTAACTAGGAATGCACGGGGGGGCTCTGGACAGGGTGTTCTCAGAGGAGCACATGTAGGATTGGGGGTAGCACTGACTGTCCATGTGGGGGTGTGGCAGGTTTGGGGGAGCACTGAGCACACATTCTTGGGATTATGGGGCAGGTAGAGCATGCAGGGGCGATTGAACCTGCATGGAAGCACTAAGAGGTTCCGTAGCTGGATGTTGTAATGCTTCCCTGCCTCCCAGGGAAAGTGCTTCCAGCTCCTCAGCTGGAAGGTGCTGGAGGAGGGTTACTGGGCTGTGGTGCAGTGAAGCCTGAGTGGTTTTCAGGTGTGTCAGAGGACTAGTCTAAACACAGAAGTTGCACTTCAACTTAAATTGATTTTAAAATCAGACTTAGGCCTTGTCTATGTGAGACTTTCCTGGGTTTACCCAACACTGGTTTAATACGGATCTCTGCGCTGGTAAGGATGCATCCATACTTACTGTGTGTGGAGGACTTCCTTCCGAAGGAGAGGGGATTCCTTACTGAAGACCTAGGTAGGCAACTTTAGTAGTGGAAGGGCATCAGCAGTTTCCACTTGTTTTGCTGGGGCGATTTTGGCCTGGACAGATTCCCTATCCGAATCCATCCCTCTTGAGGTTAGGAAATCCTGTGGGCTAGGTGCACCTGAAAGAACTCTGGCATTTATTTGCTGTTGCATCTCATGCAACCCTAGACAATTTGTGCTGCTCAGCTGGAGCTCTCAGCAAACCAATGTATGTAGTAGTTATGGACTCAGAAGAGCCAATCCCTTCGTAGCCAGTACAGAGGGAGCTCAAGCCCTAATGAAAATTGGGCCAAAACAGCCATTAAACATCTCCCAATTGGGACAGTAAAGCAGATCAGAAAGACAATGACCTATACTCCTTCTCTTCCTGGTCCCCAGGAAGTCAGGAATGATATGCTGGATCTAACAAGCTCCTCAAAGCCACAGTTCAAGATGGAGACATTTAAAGCCTACCCTAGTAGCTAACTCCCAAGGGGTTTTCTCTCCTATAGATCAAAATGAGGCATGTTGCCACATCCCTATATAATAGTTCTTTGAATAGTCCATAGCTGTGTTTGTTGTGGTCAATACTTCCACTGTTCCTACACTTCGGGCTAGCCATTGTCCCAACAGCACTCACAGGAAGAAGTTCACATTAACCTCTTCCTCCTGTCATCACTCCAAGCTGCTCTCATGTGCTGTCGTTGAGGTCACTCTCTGCTGATGGGTGTAGGTCAATAGAATTGCAGGCTGCAGAATTTTTGAACTGGAAAGAATCAGTGACTTCTAGGCATGCGTCTAGAGGGCTGGGAGCACATTACCAGCAGAAGGGTGATCAAGGAAACGTTGTCACAGGGAGGAGAGCGCAGCAGCTGGCTGGAGCAGAATGATATATGACATGGTCTCAAAGCACAGCATCCCCTGAATGCACCAAGAGTGTCCTAGTAATGATGAGCATCACATCCACCATGATAAGTATTAAATGCCCGGACCTGATCCCCTTCCTTACAAGTCTCTTACTTTCCTAGGCAGGAGAGTATCTCATCCCTGTGTGCACTTCATGCTAAAGGAGAGCTAAGCACTGGAGCAGACTAACAGGACACTAGTAGAGCTGGCTGAGGGCGGGTGTCTCTATTTTGAGACTTTCCCCCACCTAACTGCACACCTCGGCAAACCGCCAATGGACTTTTACTCCCAAATTTAATAGTAAGACCCCACACTCTCCCTTTCTCCTGAGCGGGACCAAACCAGTACTAAAGGATCCTTCCTGAAAATGTACCCAGAGTGCCTTCTGCATACCTTTCCTCTTGTCCCGTTTCTGTCCAGAACAGTTCAGAATATCAAGGAGAAGACAGCAGTCATACGGATGGCCTTCTCTGGCAATGTATGGGGCTATGACTTTCAGGCCTAGTCAGCATGACTATAACCCTCTCTCAGGGACTGGTATTCCATCACAATCCAGGAAAGCTGATCCTAGCTGCCTGGGCTTTCAGAGGAAATCTTCTTACAAAAGACAGGGTATTCACTCAAGTTTGGCTTCAAGATGTCCCAATGCTTAATCTGACTTGGTTGGGATTTTTGTATTAGTGTAGAAACCACCCTCAAATGCTTTCTTTAGCCAGAATGTGACACCACCTGAGCTCCTACAGGGAGGGTTATCGATGGCTCTAAAAGGTCATTCTCACTAACATTTTGGTAGAAGTAAGTTGGAGAAAGCTGGACATCAGATGGCTCTGTAAGCCAGCCTCACTCATCAGCTTACCCTGCAGTATGTGGAGCAGAGCCCTGGGATCACAGCCGAATGTTAAATGTTCTCACAAACATGCATCTGAGTCACTGAAGGAGGAAATTCTCTTCTTTCAGTCTCTGGCATTCTTAATGAGTAGCCATCTCAAAAGAGCCTGTAGGTGGGAGCTCTGTGCATTGAACCCCACTATTGTATGTTCTTCACAGAAAAGGCTGGGTCTTCTAATGAACCTGGCATTGTTCTCCAGGTACACATTCTTCCTCAGACTGCAGGGAGATCATGTTTCCCCATTCTGTCCTAAACCTTTACACCTACTGGAAAGATGCTGATGCCACAGGATCTCCAAGAGGTATCCTGATCACCCACCTCTGACAATGCAATACCCTAACTGCACTCTCCTCTGTGGGGGAATACATGAAGGTTTCAAAGGCCTCTCATTCAAGATAGATCAGGTAGAGCACACTGGATGGATAGAGTCCAAGATTTAACTCAACCTACCAATACCAGAGCACATTTGCTGAGAGCAGTGTCCACAATGTGTGCTGAAAACATGTATGTTTTGTACAACGAGATGCGAGGCAGCTTCCTGGCTTTCTCTCTGTACCAGCATGAAGGTCTACAAGTGGGACATGTGAGCATCAGAAGGCTGTTGTGTGCAGTGAGACTAAACTCTTAAATATTTATTTATCTCCGCGGCGTCACACTTGCTGATGATTCGCAATCCCACTGCAGAGATTGGCAGCCCTTCATTCTCAGCAGAATAGGAGAATTTCTGTGCTTAACCAAAATGTTCTTCTGGTAGGAAGTTGCACAGATCCAGCACAGCACAGGCTGGGTGAAATAGAATCAATAGCCAGTGTGGTGGTGAAGTAATCTGTAGGTCCTGTACCCTGTTTCCCCGAAAATAAGACAGTGTCTTATATTAATTTTTGCTCCCAAAGATGCGCTAGGTCTTATTTTCAGGGGAGGTCTTATTTTTCCTGGAGCTTCGGGGCCTTATATTCCGGGGTGGCCTTATTATCGGGGAGGTCTTATTTTCGGGGGATGCCTTATATTACAGCGAGAGGCAAAACTGGAAGTAGGTCTTATTTTCGGGGGATGTCTTACTTTCGGGGAAAGACGGTAGCAGACAAGTTTGTGTACTACAGTTTGTTGCTATCAACAGAAATGTTGCATCTCTTTAGTACTATAATTTGAATATTGATCAAGGTAGTCTTTGCTGGCAGGCTCTGGGAAGGGGGCATGCCAAGTGTGGGACTGTCTCTGGCATGGCAGTGAGACTGCAGACCTAGCATCAGATTCTGGTTCTATAGACTGTCCTACTAGTAGAAAGGAAATGACCACAAGTATGGATCCATTTTTCTATCTTCCGTTGCTCAGTCTGTAGCTCCTGGTATAGGGTCCTTTCCAAAGAGCATAAGGTCAGCAGCACTCTGAGAAGGGTGCTGTTGGTGCACAGTGAGACAGCCACTCACAGCTCCATGCCAGTGAGTCACTCAGGATGACACTGACTCCTTTTAATTTTGTGGGTTAATTTACTTGATTCTGTTAAACGGTGTTTCTGTGGCTGTTGGAACATTTGGATATAAATCTGTGCAAAGCAGCTTTGCTCCTTAAACAGGAGGCTGCTTTTGACAAGCCCAATGAGTACTCTGTTTGCCATCTGGTGAAAGGACTTTTTTTTAACGGGTTTATTCTTATCGGATATTAGAGAGTTCATTCTCTAAGTAGGATCTGTAGGGACTGATTTGCAGAAACCATACTAGATTTATTATCTGCTATAAGTGTGGTGTGTGCACAGGTCCCCTACCTGTCCCTGGTAATGTAACAGTTTCACTGAGAAAGGCAGACTTCTGAAGTATTTAGACTTGGTGGTGGGTGTGAGTTCTGTTGAATTCCTTGAAAGAAAGGTCTGAAATCATTCTATTCTCCCTCTAAGGAGCTTAGTGCAGGGATTGCTAACTGAATATGACCCATCAGCCAGCATTTCTTGGAGGAGGTTTGGTACAGGACAAAAAGCATTGCCAGTTGGAGCAGTGGCAGGTGTTGTGCTAAGTCGTGGTGGCTTTAGAGTTAGGAACACCTGGGACCAGGGGAATAATTCTCCCTGACTCAGATGTAAAGAGCAGTGCTGCAGTAGCTTCAAGAGCACCTGTGGCTGTTTACTCCTGTATATCTTGGGCTCAACAGCAGTCTCTGGTTGGATCCGGTCACAGGAGCTCTTGGGATGGGATCTGCTTAACTCTAATGCTGGGATCCTGAGATAAGATTTGTTAGTAGTGGTTCATTGTCTGTTTTTCTGTAGTGAGCCAGGGTGAGGGAATTGGGTATTTTCAGTGAACTCTCAGTAACGAGCTGTGGATTTGAAGAGCTGGAAAGTATGACTCAGTCTAATTATAACCAGCTTCTTGGGCAGGCCTGGAAGTTCCTTGTTTTGTCTCAGCACCGCTGTTATGGATTCCTTCCTCCAGTGTTTGGGAGGATGAGAGGGTGGCCCGTGGGGAGTAGAACGTCTTAGTACACAGGCTGGCTGGAGGTCACTGGTTTAGGCTTAGCTAACCCTACTGCCAGTTCACACATCAGCCTGCTGCATATCTGCTGAGCTTGTAGTGAGTGGGGGGGTTAGCTATGAGATCACAGCACTTGGCACAAGCATTGTGGGGTAGTTCTGCTCACCTCTGGCCTTTGGCTTATTAAAAGGCCATGACTAGAGAGGAGACAAACTTCCCTTTCTGAAAGCTGTTCAGGGCTTTTCCTGTGCTGTTACTATGTGAGTGAGAAGAATCAGGGTGTGGGCAGTGGGCAGGGATTTGAACTCCACGCAGGCATGCAGCTTGTTCCAGTCAGAACAATGCGACTGAACAAACCCTTTTCAAGTTGGCAGTGTGAGCTGCTGAAGGGAGCCTTTCTGGGGACACTCAACGTTTTGTAGTGACCTCCCTGTGAAACAGCCGCCCTGGCAGAGGGAATCTTTGTACTCTGAATAGTTCCCTTACAGGAAACATGAGCACATCTGGAAAATGAAGGCGTCCTAATGGGAGTGAGTGAGAACGGCATTCGCTGGGGCACATCTATTCCAGAACTTTGCCTGTTCAATTGTGAATCAGAGCTGTCTGGCAGGAAGTTGGTGTTTAAAAAAACAAAACCAGTGCTCCTTGCACACCAAAGAGAGGTGTGTACACAATGAAGTCTCTCACTGACATCTGTAAAAGGGTGATTGCCTTCCAGGGGTGGTAAGGTGTCGAATAGCAGGCATGTGGCTGCTATTTCATCTTGCCATGAACGTGTGAAGGTAAGGCAGTTTCTTTAGGCTGCCTTAATTGTCTGGTTTAATGAGGGACTTGCTGCATTTGAAGTCCCTTCCCTCAGTTAAAAAGCCTCCAGTTCCAGGGCTAGTAATGTGGTCCTTAGAACTGATGGACGGTCTTCTTTGAGCCCTTTGGCCCCTGAGAGCTCAGCTTTCTTACCAGCAGGTTTTCTTCATGGGGCTGTGACTTCAGTTTCTGGAGTGAGCAAGGAGGCCCTTTCAGGGTTGTCATGGCTAGCACAGATGTGAAGATGCTCCCAGCCCTTCCTACTCACAAGAAAAGTGACTCTTCTGCACTAGCTGGAGCTTCTAGAAAGCCTTGGGTAGAGATAGTCAAGCCCTAAAGATTGATGAAGGCCTGTATGACTGAGGTGAGGTGTACTTCTGAGAACTGGTGAAATCTCTTGGCCATCTGTAGATCTGAGGGGAGAGGATGAATTTCTATATGAAAGCTTGTTCATTTTCCAGGGGATCTCTGGGCATGTTCCATTTGTGGGATATGGTGCCCCAACCTGGAGCTGTAGAACTGCCAAGAAGAGCCAGGTCCATTTGGGGCAGAGTGCATAAGATTTCTTATGATGTGAGTGACATCGACCTATTCTGTATCAGGAAGGGCACCCCCAACCACACTTCTTTCTCCGCCCTCGTAGATTGTGAACAGAATGCACCATCAGGTCCTCAGACTAGACCTTTCCTTAGTCTTGCTTAAGATTTTCTTGTAAATGGTTAGTTCAGAGTACTACAGGATAGCTTAGTATAGATAGCCCTTCCCTTGGGCCACTTAGTGAGACCATAGCTGGTTGGGAGCCTGTAAGGTTTCAGGAACTGCACTTCCTGCCAGCAGTCATAAAGACAGATGCTTACATTCAGTGCCTTCTATGCCTGGGCCAGACCCACTTGGTAACCCAGTGTACAGCAGAGAGCTTTGAGACGCCAGGCTCATCAGTCTGATACTGGGTCTGTCAATGGTACCAAGACCAGCCTCCATGTCATAAGTCCTGCATCAGAGGACCAAGATGCACTGTGCCACTCTGGCTTTAGTGCCACCTTCTATCACAGCCTGGAGACCAGACTCTCCTCTGCCCTATACTGGGAGTGAATTCTTCACCCAGCACTGACTATTGAGGCTTCAGTAACCTTGGTGGGGATGCAGGAAGCACCCACCTTAGCACCTCTTCCCTCACCTGGCACCATCGTCCTTCACAAAGACTTCAAACCTGTTCTGTGATGCCAGGTTTGTCTTGGCACTGCAAACCCACTTAGAGGTCTGTCTGGGTAGAAAGAGGAAGCACGTCTCCCCACAAGAAGGGCATTAACAGAAGAAAAGTACCCCCCCCCCCTTCATACTCTCTGAGCTGGGAGGACTTTGAAGAGATTGGGATCTGTTCTTAGCTTTATGCTAATTAATAGTTTTATCAATGACCTGGAAGAAAACATAAAATCATCACTGATGAAATTTGCAAATAACACGGATTGGGGGAGTGGTAAATAATGAAGAGGACAGGTCACTGATACAGAGCGATCTGGATCACTTGGTAAACTGGACACAAGCAATCAGTATGCAGTTTAATATGGTTAAATGTAAATGTATACATCTAGGAACAAAGAATGTAAGACACTTACAGGATGGAGGGCTCTATCCTGGGAAGATAGTCCTCTGAAAAAGACACGGGGGACATTGTGGATAATCAGCTGAACAGGAGCTCCCAGTACAATGCTCTGGCCAAAAGGGCTAATGCGGTTATTAGATCCATAAACAGGAAAATATCGAATAGGGAGGTTATGTTATTTGGCACTGCTGAGACTGCTGCTGGAATCCTGGGTCCAGTTCTGGTGTCTACAAGAAGGATGTTGATACATTGGAGAGGGTTCTTCAGTCTAGCAGACAAAGGTATAACAAAATCCAGTGGCTGGAGGTTGAAGCTGGACAAACTTAGACTGCAAATGGGGCACTTTTTTACAGTGAGGATAATTAAGCACTGGAACAATTTACCAAGGGGTGTGGTGGATTCTCCATCACTGGCAATTGTTACAGCAAGAGTGGATGTTTTCTGCTCTAGTTCAATTCAGGGCAGTTCTTTGGCCTGTTATACTAGACATCAGACTAGATGATCACCATGTCCCTTCTGATCTATAAAGGCTCTCAGACAGCACTGGTTACACTTTAATGGAGAGTGTGATTGACCATTGGAACAAACTACCAAGGGAAGTGATGGATTCTGAATCTCTTGATGACTTCAGATCCAGACTGTATGCCTGTCTGGCAGGGATACTGTAGCCCACAGTTACTGGCTCAATGTAGGGGTAGTTGGTGACATCCCACAGGAAGTCAGTCAATGAGCCAGTGGTCCCTTCTGGTCTTCAGCTCTGTGACTCCTATGTACTATTCTTGTAAAGTTCCTCTCTGCACTCCAGCTCTCCATCCTCCTTCCTGTCTGCCTCAGAACTACTGTGTTAGGGAGAAGGACCAGAAAGGGGTGCACTTTCTTATATTCGGTCAGCTGATATCACCTTGCACAAGGGTACTTGTGCACCCCCCAGCAAATATGGCTTTTCAAGGCAGCCAGAGGTTAGGGGTCTATTACAAGAGTGGGTGGGTGAGATCTGTGGCCTGCAGTGGGCAGGCTATGTGCCCTTCTGACCTTAAAATCTGAGTCTATAAGAAGAGCTCTAGTGGTGACAGAGCAATAGCAGCTGCCAGCATTTCAATCACTGTGGTGTCTAACCTTGCCTGGGGCAATCTAATCTGCACCTACATGAGGAAATGTATCCACTGTTTGAATAGGTTCCAGCAGCGGCAACTTAATGGCTGCTGAAACGATTTAACTGCAAGTAGAGCTAGGCCCATGCCATCTCCAGCTCATCTCTTAAACTGTGGCCCAGCCCATTAATTGAGACCGGGTACAGGCTGAGGTTATGATGGAGAAGCACTATCTTCTCTGTCCCTTTGACTGGGAAGCCTGTCTGCGAGATGGCCTCTGCCTTCCTAGCTTGCTTGTCATCCTCACTGAAAGCCCTGAGAGACTTCTCGGGGTTGTGATGTGCCTGTTCACCCCATCCTGGTATCTCTGCATTCTTAATGCATGGCTACTCTATGGTTTTAAGTCCTGTCCTGTTGGTCTGTGTGAACAGGCTTGGGAGCTAAGTTCCCTCTATGCTGCGTGGGAGCTCCAGCAATGGGAGCTCTAGTGCTGACATGGCAATGCCATGTTTATCGCATTCTCATCCAGCCCATTCGGAGAAGCCTAGACACCCTTGTGATTGAAATGCTGTCTACTCCGGTTGCCTTGTCTACACTAGCGTTCCTGCAGTTGCTTCCACTTCCGTAAACTGCCCCAGTGCTATTGCAGAGGGGAATTTAGAGCGATCCAAGTGTAGACAAGGCCTGAATATTCCTTTGAAGCTGTTTGCACTCAGGTGAACTTTTATCCTCCATTTTCTTCTCTTCTCCTCCCTCCCCCCCCCCCCCCCCCCCCCCTCCCGGTAACTGTTTGTAGAAGCCTATTTGGGATGCTAAGTAACCTCATAGCAAATGTTGAACACCTTCAGCCAGGGTCTTAAACACAGTTCACTATATGCCATGCATCCGAGTTTTAAATATAAGGCTCCAGTATTTTTATACTTGATGTTAATTCTACTCTACATCAATAATAGCTGTTGACAGACTAATTCCATCTATCACAGCCACACATGGACAAGGGGACTGCAGTGGACATGCTCATGTCTGGATGATCTGCCACTTCAAAAAAATCTTAATGCTTTTGAGCAGAAGTTTTAGGAAGGATTTGACTGGGCAAAGAAGGTGGCTTGCAGCAGGTGTTCTTTGTTTAAGGAGACATAATAGAAAGTTCAGTATTGGTGAAGAATACAGAACAAACTTTACTCTTAGGTGCTCAGAGAACAAGTGAAAATAACTGGCGGCAGTATCTCGGCTCTCAGTCCCAAATGCTTAGTTTTACCTCTGTTTCTCCAACAAAATCTTCCAGAAGTGAAGCAGTATGATACAGGGCAGACTACGGGAGATTTTCTACCTGTGTTCAAAAAAGGATCAAAATAGTGGCACTAAGGATTGGTAAAATCCCTTGACAGGAGCAGATGAAAGCTACCTGTTGCTGGTGGAGCACTCTAGAGCTCCTGGAACGCAAGCTGAGAGTTCCCTCCAGTCCCACCCTGGGAACACACACCTAGGACTAGGGAGAACTCCAAATAAACAGACCTTCAGAGATGAGAGTTACAACACATTCTGGGCAGCACATACCTCTCCCCTGGTATTACTGCTTATTTTTTGTAAGATTCCAGTGGAGAAGCAGGAGTAAAACTTCAGACTCCTACTGGTTAAAGTGCTGTAAAATTTGTTGCATTCTTTAAATTTAGTCCCTTTTGGCTAACCAGAATCCAACTGCTGGTTGTGCCTATATAAACTTTATAAGCCTTCTCCCTGGCATGCTTTGCGCAGGAAAAGGAAAGGACAACTGTCCAACCAAAGCCCTCCAGCAGAGTGTCGCACATATCCGAGTCCTCAACACAAGGCTGTCCTCATATCAGAGGAGCGGCTTGCACAATTCTTCCTGTACATAGTGGGTAGTGACCGATGATCATAGTAGATGAATGTGTGGCTCTTTACAAATGATTTTCCCTCTTTGCTTCTCTACTTGTTTGTCTCTGTGATCAAATCTACTAAACTGCTTTGGCTTTGTCTACAGTGAAGAAACTTTTAGGTTTTCAAATTGATTTGAATTTTTATTCTGCTGCAAACTGCTGGATCCGCAGTGTAGATGAGGCTCTGGTATCAACGACTGCTCTTATACCTGCTTTGAAGATGTCTAACTACACTGATTATAAGATCAGTTCTAGGTGCTGGAGCCTAGTCTATGTTGCAGCTCCAAACGACTTAGAGTTTTTGGTAAATTTCCAAAGGGTAGTCATAGCCTTTGTGTCTTGAGGCTTTTGTTCAGTAATAGCAGAATAACTCTGGCTAGAGAGAGCTGGCATTCTAATAAGCAGCGGAAACCCCTAGAATGTTTTGAAGCACTGTGTCCACTAACTGGCCCCCAGAGTGTCCAATAACTGGACTAGAGGAGGGTTTCAGCAGGCCTAATAACCACTTAAGTGCCACCATGGATGGAAAAATAGCACCGACGACTCAAATCGTCCTCCCACCACTCTTCCACCATGCACTGCTTCCTGCTGATGTGGCTAGCTCAACAACTTCCTGCACTTGTTGTGGCCAGAAGCTATTCTCCTGACTGAGTGCTGCATGCATGGTGGCCCTTGACTACGAGATACTTCCACAGCAACCAGCTTTTCCTTACGTAGAAAGCTTGCCTCTGAGGAGGTAGCCATCTGTCTGTGCAACTGCGTGGCCAGAAGCCACCTTTCTGGCCCTGGCGGCAGTCTGTGCTGAGTTGGAGATGTCTAGACAGCTTCTTCAGCTGGCTCACCAAGGCTAGTGTGAACATACTGAACCACTTGTGCATTAGCCAGACAAGGAATGTTTCTGTGTAGATGCAGTTTGTAGAACAGTAGCAGTTGTAAATGAAGACCCCCTTCTCACAAACTGATTCTTGTTCTGTGTCTGAGCCTGAAGATTCCAGGCCTGTGCTATTCAAAGAACCTCATGAACTCTATTGTCATATCTACCCAGGCTGTCCTTAAATTGTGAACGCAGCTAATTCTTCGAGTGCTTGCTCGTGTCCATTCCACGTTAGATGTGTGCGCGTGCCATGTGTACCGTTGCCAGAGATTTTTCCCTCAGTGGTATCCATCAGGCTGGCTCTTGTGCCCTCTGGTGCTGCATGCATGTGTGCCGGTGTATGGGGTGCCACCGGCCCTACACTCTCTCAGTTCCTTCTTACTGCCCATGACAGTTGCTGGAATGACTCCTCTTGCTTTGGCAAGGCATTTTTCAGTGATTTCTTTTCTGTATCCTAGTTTATTAGTCTTACCATAGTTGTGTAAATATTGTAAATAATACCAGTTTAGCTAATTAGAACCCCTCCTTTATCACTGAGAGGCTCCCTTTGCCCTTGGAGCTGGGCATGCCTCAGTCCCCTGGCTTCAAACCTTGTGTGATGAAGTGGGAGGTTTCTTCTTGATGTTTTGCATGAATATTGTGTGCCTCAGTTTCCCCTGTATGTTACACAAATACCTAGGTGGTGGGACAAGGTTGCGTGATTTTTTGCTGAGACCTAGTGGGCAGGTGTGGCTGGCTCTACATAGTTAATGGCCAAAGTATTCCGTAACCTGGCAACAGATGGTCAGGGACCTCTTGCCAGGAGCCCGGCTGGGACAAGATGAAGCAAGAGGAAGGGCTGGAGACCAGGTGACCCTTTTGCCCAGAAAACAGCACAAGAATGGAGGAGGGGCAACGGGTATGTCTGAAGCTGGGTTGCTGGAAGCTTAACAGTCTGCTGGCCGCGGGGAAGTGGGGAGAGCCAGGGCCTTGGGGCTCTGGGTCCCCCCAGGATGGACTTTACTGAATGTTCCTGATTTCTGTGCTAACAAGCTCTGTTCTACGCAGTGTTCCCACCAACCAATAAACCCTTCTGTTTTACAACACTGGCTGAGAGTCACTGCTGACTGCAAAGTGGGAATGCGTGGCCCTTTGGGGGTGTGTAATGCTTCCGCAGTGCCCCATCCAGGTGGTCTTGCTGCGGGAAGCTCACAGGATGATCAGGGGTGCTGAATGCTCTGGGGTCAGACCAGGCAGTGCTGAAGCCAAGCAGTCTTCTTGCCCTGGTGAAAGAGTAACCCTGAGGGGGGAGACACTGCACCAGAGTCCTGGCTGAGCTTCATCCAGAGCACCAAGACTGCGACTCCGTGACACCTTGTGCCTCCTGTGGCAAGCCTATGCCTGTGAGCGACCCACATTGCAGCTGTCTGAAGTGTTTGGGAGAGGCTCACATACAAGAGCACTGTCAGATTTGTTGGGAGTTTAAGCCTTGTATGAAGAAAGAAGCTAGACTGATGGGTTTCCTAATGGAAGCCACTCTTAAACTGACGTAAGAGTCAAGTTGCTCAGCTTCGGCACCGAACACGTCAGCCTCGGTGTGAAGCGCTCCTCCAGCACCACGCATATCTCAGCACCGTTCTCCATTTCTGGTGCTGAGGAAAAAATATGAAAAGCAATGCTCTGAGAGAGGACGCTCGCTGGTGCTGAAGAAAGGTAAGCAAGGGGAAGGCAGTGGAATGCAAACCATGTTCAGCCACTCTTCCACCCCAGGTCCCATGTCGACACAGTCAACTCCAACCAGCACATAGGACTCAATGTGGGACACCCTGCCAACACTAGGAAGTCATCGTGGCGCCAATGGAATGATGGTGCCTTCAATCCCGGAGGCAGCAGCCAGAGACTTGCTTATTGCTCCTGGGGACCACTGACTTCAATGGGACAACCATAGGTATGGTACTCTGAGCTCCTTCCCGGCACCAGGACCTTCGAGGGGCAAGCCGACCCTGCTTGCTTCTACGAGGTCATCCCCAGTCCGGCACCGGTTCCCAGACCCTTGGTACCAATCTGCAGAAGTGAGGGGTACCACTCCCCCATGGTCACCTCGGGAGGACTCCTCGTCTGAGTCTAAGGTGGAGCCCTACATCCATCCCAAGAGCCACTGCTAGTACCTGTCCTTCATCCTGCCGGATCCCGGGGCGGGTCCCCCCCCCCACTGGTACCTGGTCAGGTGGACAGTGGCAGAGGCCCTATGCAATGGCTATTCTGGAACCCATGGGAGTTTCCCTTGGTACCAGGTCCATCTTCTCACCAGTCATACTCGGTTGTTTCCGAGAGGAGGGCCCCTGCACTGCTTCGCTTGGCACCGGACCCTGACTCAGGTACTGAATCCAGTACCGATACACAAGACGTGGGCCCCAGGGAGGTAATTGAGGCTGAAGAAGTTGGTCCGAAAACAAAGGAGGCAGGATCCGAAGTGGGAACTGGTAAAGTGTCCTTGGACGCACCTTCAAAAGGCCTGCTTGGGCCCACCGGAGTACCTATACAACCTCTGGACTGAGGTGGTAGAAATGCAGCCATACAGGCCTCTTCCCCAGGCGAGGCTGTCTCGGGACCGAGCAGCTTGCTGCCTCAAGATGACTTTCAAGCCCATCAGGAGCTTCTAAAGAGGATAGCAGCTACCCTGGGGCTAGAGATTGAGGCGCTCAAGGAATCGTCCCACAGCTTCATTGACATTTTGGCTGCAGCTGCACCATCTAAGGGGGCCCTGCCCATTAACAAGGTGGTAATGGGTGAGGGCAGAGCCCTGTGGCAGGCCCGTCTTCTCGCCCTCCCACTTCGAAGAGGGCAGAGAAGAAATACAGCGTGCCAGCCAAAGGGCCCAAATACCTATACTCCCACCCCCCTCCTGGGTCCCTAGTTGTATTGGCAGCCAATGAGAGGGATAGACAGTGTCAAGCAAGTTGCTACCCCCAAGCAGAAGGTCACAAAGAAACTTGACCTATTTGGGAGAAACATTTATTTGGCAGGTGTGCTACAGCTACATATTGCGAACCAGCAAGCCCTTGTGAGACTACAACTAGTGAGACTCCTTGTCCAAATGTAAAGACTCTGTGCCTCAGGACTCAAGGCAGGAATTCTCTGCCCTCTTAGACTTCAGTTCCTTCTTGCCAGCTACTCTGAGAGAGGGGAAGGTGGGGGGGAATGAAATAGATATGAGCAACACATCTCAGAGAACAACAGTTACAAAAAGGTGAGTAACCGTTTTTCTTCTTCGAGTGCTTGCGCATATCAATTCCAGTTAGGTGTGCGCACGCCTTGTGCACGGCTGTCGGAAACTTTCCCTAGCAGCTACTCGTCGGGCCGGCTGTGGAGCCCCCTGGAGTGGCACTGGTATGGTGCTCTATATACGACCCTGCTGGCCCGATCTCTCCCCCCTCCCCAACCCCCCACCTTCAGTTCCTTCTTACCACCAGTGACGGTTGATGGAACAGTGGTCTCTTGCTTGCAAGTGTCCCACTAATCCCTAGCTCTTCTGCTAATCTCTGTATATAGTTACCCATTGTTAGTTAATAGTTCTTTCTTAGTTAATTGTAGTCTTTAGCGGTTGGGGGGGCTTCCCCTCCAACATGCGCCCCGCAGGGCCTTGGGGCATGGCATCCCAGGGCTTCAAACCCTTTAGTTCCTGCGCTGAGCCTATGCCCATGGGCGACCCCCATGACTCCTGCCTCCAGTGTCTGTGAGAAGCCCATCAATCGGACAAGTGCAAGATCTTCAAGGCTTTCAAGCCTCGCACCAGGAAAGAGAGGGACATTTGCCTAAAGCAACTCCTTATGGAGTCAGCCCTCCGTCCGCAGCAGGACCTGGCCCCGAGCACCTTGGTGCGGAGTGCTCCTCCTGCAGTGCCTTCTGCGGTGCCGAGAAAGGACTCTGCACGCCAACCCAGGAGCCACCGGTCCCCCCGGGCCACAAATGTGCTCTCCCCGGAACCGCTCTCATTCACCAGCTGCCCGTAAGAAACAGGCCAAGGGGAAGTTCCCCCAGTGGCCCGCTACAGACACTGCACCCCCGGAAGGGGACGGTGGCTGACAGAGCCTTGGGCCGGGCACAATCGTTGCGGGCCCCTGTCTCCCCAGGAAGCCCCGCTCTCCTGGACTCACCGCGGCTGCATATGGGGGAAGTTATGATGCCTTCCACCCCAGACACCTTCAAAGCTGCTAGGGGGTTCATTGAGATGACTATGCCCAAGTCTCCAACTACGAGGGATAAGCCTCCACTCCCTCAAAGCACGGCACCGTCCAGAGGCAAGCCTGCCATGTTCGGCCCGTCTGCCCCCCGACCCGGATCTCCGTGCCGCTCTGAGTCCCGGCACTGCTCCTATGCCCCACGCCGGTCTGACTTGCGGCATCGGTCCGACTCATGGCATTGATCCTGCAGCCCTGACCCTGGGAGTCGCTCCCACTCGAGGTGGTCGTCGGCAGATAGGTCGTGGTCCCGCTTGAGGTCCAGGTCCTGCTCTGTGACCTTGCAGCACCATTCTCAGCACCGGCCTCAGCCTGCATGTTGCTCACCTTCCAGGCGTCGCTCAACGGACTGGCACCACTCTACAGCGGCACCGCTCCCCAACACGGCACCGTTTCCTCTCAAGGCACCACTCCCACTCTCGCTCATGGCACCGGTCCCCGCTTCAGCACCGCTCCACATCACGGTGCGGCTCTACTTTTGCGGCACCGCTCCACATCCCACCATCGCTCCCCGCAGCGGCACCACCCTCCACTGCGGCACCGATGGACATCGAGGCCCTGTTACGCTTCATGGCACCCATCCCGTCCTTTGGAGGAGGATGCCTCTCTGGTGCAGTCTCGCACTGCTCCCCCTTGGCTGTCCCGCTCGAGATCGCCGTCCCTCTGATCAGGCAGGGCATTGGGGGCCTCTGAGGCACCCAGATCAGGGCCGGGGAGCCTAAAGCAGGACGCTTCGGGGCCCCAGTGGCCGCCCCAGTGGCGATTTTGGACCCCTTGGCTGTACCATCAGGCCCAGGGTGCCCTCTTGGCATCCCTCCACCTTCCCATTTGGGATCTTGCCTTCCAGAGGCAACCCTCAGCCGCCCACCCCAGGACCCTCCACAAAACTTAGACCCAGCCCCACCCCACCCAGCGGTGGCAGGCACTTCTACGTCTGGGCCACCATCCATGGACTACAGGGCCATGCAGGAACTCCTCCGACGAGTGGCCCTGAATATGAACCTCCAGGTGGAGGAAGTGGTCGAAGAGGAGGACCCTATGGTGGACATCCTGGCACCAGAGGGGCCCTCTAGGGTGGCCTTACCCATTATAAAAATTACTCAGTCTAACGCCAAAACTATTTGGCAAACACCTGCCTCCATTCCCCCCTACGGTCAAGGGGGCTGAACGTAAATACTTTGTTCCTACTAAGGGATATGAGTATCTCTTCACCCACCCTCCCCCATGCTCTCTTGTGGTGGAGGCAGTGAATGAAAAAGAGAGGCAAGGTCAGCAGGCCCCCACACCCAAATCAGGAGCCACAGAATGGCTTGATTTGTTTGGAAGGAAAATTTATTCCACAGGGGGCCTCTCTCTCTCAGGATTGCTAATCAACTTGCAGTACTGAGTAGATACAACTGTAACTCACAGTCCTCGATCTTAAAATTTAAAGAGCTCCTCCCCTCTGAGTCACGAGCAGAGTTGGGGGCCATTGCCGAAGAGGGCAAAGCTGTCGCCCGGACTTCCCTCCAAGGCTCCCTTGATGCCACGGACTCGGTGGCGCATACTCTGGCATCCGGGATTGTGATGAGGCGCAATGCCTGGCTCCAATCCTCCGGTCTTCCCCTGGAGGTTCAGCAGACCTTACAGGACCTTCCCTTTTATGGCCAAGGCCTATTTGCTGAACAAACGAATTACAGACTGCATAGCCTAAAGGACTCCCGGAACACAATAAAGTTCCTCGGCATACACACTCCGGTGACCCAAAGGAAGCCCTTTAAACCGCAGACCACCCAGCAGCGGTCCTTCCTCCCCCCCCCCGCCCCAAGGCCCAGACAGGACTTCTCTCGTAGGAGAAGTAGATACAATTGATGCAAGCCGTCGAGTCCTCCCTCTGGGCAGGGCCAGGGGAAATGCAAATCCCACTTTGGGCCCTAAGCGCCCCTTTTGAAGGTGCACACGAGGATGGATTACCAGTCCACAACCCGGTTATTCACCCTCCTTTCCTGAACCGTCTATCCCACTTCTACCATGCATGGTCCCTTATTACGTCGGACCAGTGGGTGCTCCGCACGGTAGAGACGGGATAGTCTATCCAATTCTGCTCCTTCCCACCCTCCCATCCCCCTTGCCCGTCCCTCTTCAGGGACCCCTCTTATGAGCAACTTCTCGTCCAGGAGGTCCAGGCTCTCCTCACTCTAAGAGCAGTGGAGGAGGTCCCTCAGGAGCTCAAAGGCAAGGGTTTCTACTTCTGATACTTTCTCGTCCCCAAAGCGAAGGGGGGGGCTCAGGCCCATCCTGGACCTGCGGGAGCTCAAGCTCATAGCCAGCTTGAAGTTCCGCATGGTCTCCCTGAGCAAAATCATCACTTCCCTAGACCTGGGGGACTGGTACGCCGCCCTCGATATGAAGAACGTTTATTTTCACATATCTATCACCCTGGCTCACAGATGGTTCCTCAGTTTCGTGGTGAACAAGGTGCATTATCAGTTCACGGCCCTCCCATTTGGGCTGTGCACAGCACCTCGCATCTTCACCAAGTGCATGGCGGTTGTAGCAGCTTTTCTCCGCTGCCACCACGTGCATGTCTACCCTTACCTGGACGACTGGCTCCTTTGGGGCCGCTCCTGTCAGCAGGTAGAATCGCAGGTGCAGATAGTCAGAGATACGTTCGAACGATTAGGTATCATTCTCAACATCAACAAATCAGTGCTCACCCCAACTCAAAGGATAGAATTCATTGGAGCCATTCTGGATGCAACTCAAGCAAGAGCATTCCTGCCAGAGACACGTCACCTGTCCCTCTCGCAGATAATCAGCACCCTTTGCAGCTTCCCCACCACCACGGCGAGGCAGTATCTCAGGCTGCTAGCCCAGAATTCCAGACTGCAGACGTTTCCTGAAAGGACTGGAAAAGATACATCCCCCGATGAAGCCCCCCATCCCGGGCTGGGACCTTAACCTAGTCCTCTCCCACCTCATGGGCCCTCCCTTCGAGCCGTTAGCTTCTTGTTCACTCCTCTACCTCTCTTGGAAGGTTGCTTTTCTGGTGGTTATCACCTCAGCACGACATGTGTCTGAACTACGGGCCCTCACCTGTGAGCCTCCGTACACTATCTTTCATAAGGACAAGGTACAACTTAAACCTCATCCAGCTTTCCTTCCCAAGGTGGTGTCTCGCTTCCATATTAGCCAGGACATCTTCCTGCCAGTCTTCTATCCAAAGCCGCACAACAGCCCTCACGAACAACAGCTGCACTCGCTGGATGTCAGGAGGGCGCTTGCCTTCTATATCGATCGCACAAAGTTGTTCCACAAGACAACCCAGTTGTTCGTTGCTATAGCAGAGCGGATGAATGGTTTGCCCATCTCTTCCCAGCGGATCTCCTCCTGGATCACATGTATCCACGCTTGTTATGACTTGGCAAAGGTTCCTCTGTCTGCCATCACAGCTCACTCCACGAAGGCGCAGGCCTCATCGACAGCCTTCCTAGCCCATGTACCTCTCCAGGAGATCTGCTGGGCTGCGATGTGGTCTTCAGTGCATACTTTCATGTCGCACTATGCCATCGTCCACAAATCTAGGGACAATGCGGCCTTCGGCAAAGCGGTACTTCGGTCAGTAATACCTTGACTCCGATCCCACCTCCGAGATAAGGCTTAGAAGTCACCTAACTGGAACTGATATGAGCAAGCACTCGAAGAAAAAACGGTTACTCACCTTTTTGTAACTGTTGTTCTTCGAGATGTGTTGCTCATATCTATTCCATTCCCCCCCACCTTCCCCTCTGTCGTAGTAGCCGGCAAAAAGGAACTGAAGGGGGGGTCGGGCCGGCAGGGTCGTATATAGAGCGCCATACCAGTACCACTCCAGGGCTTTCCACAGCCGGCCCGACGAGTAGCTGCTAGACCAATTACCAATTCATCACTCTCCCTTTTGTCCATGGCCCCCTGGGTTTTTACAAAATGCATGGTGGTGGTAGCAGCCTTCCTCAGAAGGTGAGGCATTCAAGTCTACCTGAACCTCGATGACTGGCTGATCAAGGGTCGCTCAGAGACCCAAGTAAAGAGCAGTGTCAGCCTGGTCCAGGCCACCTTCTGAGCACTGGGCCTATTGATAAATAGACAAAAGTCAACTCTCGTTCCCGTACAGAGAATCAAGTTTATTAGGGCAGTGTTCAACTCGACCAGGCTAGAGCCTTCCTTCCAGAGGCTCGATTCCAGACAAAGTTGGACCTGCTATCCAAGGTCATGGCCCATCCAATCACAACAGCCTGGGTTTGCCTCAAGCTCCTGGGGCACATGGCCGCATGCATTTACATGGTATGGCATGCAAGGCTGTGCCTCAGGCCCCTGCAGGGGTGGTTAGCTTCACTGTACTCACCAAACAGACACCACTTGGACTTGGTTCTCATTGTTCCAGCCCTGGTCCTCAACTCCCTCGACTGGTGGAAGGGCTCCCATTTGGGAATTGTGGGTGCCCCCTAAGTCGCCCCCCAGCCATCAGTGTCCCTAGTGTCAGATGCTTCAGGCCTAGGTTGGGGAGCCCATCTCAATTGTCTCAGGACTCAGGGCCTGCAGACCCATGAAGGGCTCTCTCTGCATATAAACATCAGAGAGTTCAGAGCGGTCTGCTTAGCTTGCCAAGTGTTTCTTCCCCAGCTCACAGGCAAAGTAGTGCAAATGCTGATGGACAACACCGCGGCCATGGTCTACATCAACAAGCAGGGAGGAGCGCGCTTGTCTGCCCAGGGAGGAGCATGCTCCTTCGTCATGAGGCCATCCATCTATGGGACTTTTGCATGAAGCACTCTATCCACCTTGAGGCTCCCATCTTCCAGGAGCCTGGAATGCCCTGGCAGATCTCCTTAGCAAATCCTTCTCTCACCATGAGTTGTCCCTTCACCTAGAGGTCACCAGGTTCATCTTCCAAAGGTGGGGATCTCTTCAGGTAGATGTTTGCAACCAGGCAGAACAGGAAAAGCCATCAGTTTTGCTTGCTGAGTGGGCACAGCCCAGGCTCCCTTTCAGATGCCTTCCTGCTTCCGTGGACAGTTCTATGCATTTCCTCCAGTTCTGGTACAGAAGGTCCTTCTAAAAATCAAGCAGGACAAAGTGAGAGTTAGTCTTATAGTCCTGGCATGGCAGTGCCAATGCTGGTTCGCCATGCTGCTAGACTTATCAGTAGCACCCCTACTACCGCTCCCGCTCCACCCAGACCTGATCTCACAAGACCATGGCCGTTTATTCCACCCAAATGTCTGGTCCCTCACCTGACTGCAGGGAAGCTCCATGGTTGAACCTGGAGGAGCAAACTTGTTCGGAACAAGTTCAACAGGTCTTGCTGGGTAATAGGAAGCTGTCCAGTAGGGCTACTTAGTTCGCCAAGTGGAAGCATTTCTCAATATGGCCATCCCCACAAGGCCTTTCTCCGACTGTTTTCTCTTCAGTTTATTCTGGAATACTTGCTTCACCTACAACAACAAGGTCTGGCCCCAGAATGAAGCAGTTTCAGCCTTCCACCCACCAGTTTTATCTCATGAAATGACAATCCGGTTTCTTAAGGGGTTAGAGACTTTACCCTCAGGTTTGCGAACTGATTCCCTTGTGGGTTTGAACTTGGTCCTATTGAAACTCACAGGCCCTCCCTTTGAGCCGCTAGCATTGTGCCCTCTGCTCTTTCTCTCTTGGAAGGTTGCCTTCCTGATAGTAATTACCTCAGCCAGAAGGGTTTCTGAAATCAGGGCCCTTATGTCAGAAGCACGGTGTTCTTGAAGGACAAAGTTCAACTGTACCCCCATCCGGCCTTCCTGCCAAAGGTAATCTCGCAGTTCCATAGCAACCAAGCCATTTTCCTGGCAGTTTTCTTCCTGAAGCCACACAAGAATTCAGAAGAGCAATGGCTTCACTCATTGGACGGTAGGCATGCCCTCGCCCTCTAGATTGAGAGGACTAAACCCTTTCACAGATCCACATAATTTTTTCTGGCAATAGCAGAGAGGATGAAAGGCCTACCTCTTTCAGCCCAGAACATCTCACCCTGGATAACCTCCTGCATTCGGGCATGTTATGAGCAGGTGAATGTTCCACCGCCTGCCATCCTGACCACTCGTTGCACGAGAGCTGAGGCCTCTTCAGCAGTGTTTTTGGCCCAGGTTCTGATCCAACACATCTGTGGGGCCGCAACCTGGTCATTGTTGCTTACCTTCTCATCCTACTATGCCAGGAGTGGGTAAACTTTTTGGCCCGAGGTGCCAATCTGCATATGGAAATTGTAGGGCTAGCCATGAATGCTCACGAAATTGGGGATTGGGTTGCAGGAGGGGGTGAGGGCTCCGGCTGTGGGGTGCGGGCTCTGTGGTGGGGCTGGGGATGAGGGTTTGGGGTGCAGGAGGGTGCTCTGGGCTGGGATCAAGGGGTTTCAAGGGCAGCAGAGGGGTATGGGCTGGGGTAGGGGTTTGGGAGGGGGTCAAGGTTGCAGACTTCAGGCGGTGCTTACCTCAAGCAGCTCCCAGAAGCAGCAGCATGTCCCTTCCCCGGCTTCTACATGGAGCACAGCCAGGCAGCTCCAGGAGCCATGCGGAGCCACGGTACGCAGGGCGTGGGGCAAGCCCCGGACTCTGCTCCCTGGTGGGAGCTTGAGGGACAGATTAAAATGGCTGTAGGGCCGGATGCGGCCCCCGGGCCTTAGTTGCCCACCCCTGTACTATGCCGTCATCAACAGGCTCAAGATGATGCCGGGTTTGGGAGAGCAGTGTTGCAGTACACATATCCATGAACTCCAAGCCCACCACCTTAGGCAACTCATAAGTAGCACCTAGCATGGAATAGACATGAGCAAGCACTCAACAAAAAAAGGTTGCTGATATTACATAACTGTTGTTCTTGAGATGTGTGGCTCGTGTCCATTCCATGACCCGCACTCCGTCCCTGCTATCGGAGTTGATGGCAAGAAGGAGCTGAGAGGGTGCGGGGCCGGCAGAACCCCTTATAGTGGCGCACATGTGCGCAGCTCCAGAGGGCACTAGAGCCACCCCGACAGATACCACTGAGGGGAAAATCTCCAGCAATGGCGCATGCAGCGCATGCACATCTAATGTAGAACGGACATGAGCAACACATCTCGAACAACAGTTACGGAAGGTCTGTGTCTGTAACTGGTTTTTTTTTCTGTGTTAGATGGGTCTTCACTACGCCCCTAGGCTTGTGTGATCTTTAGCTGCTAAGGGCTCATTTATAAGTATCTCCAAAATAACTGGAAAAATAAAGGCAGCCTTTTTTCTCTCAAGTAACAGAGGAGGTATTTCAAAACTAGAACCCTTGAAGGAAATGGCAGAGCTTGGAGACTTGGCACTGAGATTGTGTACACAGCAAACTGGAAAGCTTCTCTTGATGAAGTGATCTCAAATCATTAACAGTGTGTAGCCTTAACAAATACATTTAAATGGTATTTTAAACCCATTCCTAGAGTAGAGTCCAGGGTTCTCGTTACTCTACCAGTATTCATACTGTCACAAACATGACAAGGGAGTGCAGAAAACACTGTGCTCTGTGGATTAGGGGTGTGCTATCAAAGTGCCTCATGGAGAACAGAACTCTGAACTGGACCAAAGTGGCTAAGTTAAGGACTCCCCGTTTAGTGTTACTATTTATAAATTAGTATCAAAGTTTATATTTACATATATTCCTTCCTTTAGTTTAGCGACCGGAGTCTGCTCTGAAGTCAAGGCTCAGTGACTTTTCATCTAAGATTTAGCTCTGTGTTCCAGTAATTCTCCACGTGTCTAACCTTTCGTAGAGGAAGGAGGATGGGGAGAGTCCCAAGTGTGCTAACACTGAGGTCCAAAAGCACAAAGTTTAGGCATGTGCAAAGTCTGTATAGAAAGATGCCTGGAACTGGGAGTGGCCGGTCTTGCCAATCCCTCAGGTTCTGGGCCACCAACAGAGGCTTCCATGAATCTAGGGAACTTTGCTTTGAGTTCCTCAGTTCCACTTCATTAACAGAACAGGAATTACCACAGGCCTGTGACTTCTTATGGCCCAAGTACCTTGCAGTACACTTTTACTGACTCAGACTCCACTGGCTCAAGGGTAGGTCTCCAGATCTTTAAATGGCAGTTGGCTACAGCATCCTGGTTTTGTGTGCTGGACACCTTTTCCTGAAGAAATGTCCTTCAAGAACAGTGAGAGCTTTCAGTTAATGCTCTGTCCACTTAGTTACCACTTCCTGAAGTGGGAAACCATGAAGTTCACACCCCCGGACCCTAGGATAGCATGGCCCCCAATGCCAGCTCTGTCACTGTGACATGCAGGGTGCCATTGCATCCCTCACAGTGCCTTGGGACAGAATGGATCTTGTGAGATCAAATTATTCCAGAGCGTGGAGATGCTTTTTTCAAACACCTCCTCCCCCCTGGAAATTACATGTGAAAAGCACTGTTAATGTTCAGCTCAGGAAGGCTGAACAAGGAGCAATGGTCTCAAGTTGCAGTGGGGGAGGTCTAGGTTGGATATTAGGAAACACGATTTCACTAGGAGGGTGGTGAAGCACTGGAATGGGTTATCTAGGGAGGTGGTGGAATCTCCATCCTTAGAGGTTTTTAAGGCCCGGCTTGACAAAGCCCTGGCTGAGATGATTTAGTTGGTGTTGGTCCTGCTTTGAACAGGGGGTTGGACTAGATGACCTCCTGAGGTCTCTTCCAACCCTAATATTCTATGATTCTAAGGTTAGAAATCTGGTAACTCCACATTTAAACTCTGCCCCAGACATGTATGCATTACTAGTACACCTGATTACTCACCATTTATCAAACACATTACAACATCCAGCCATGTAAAGTTCATCTCGTGAACTGTGCAGTGAAAGAGGCAACATTTGCTGTGCAGGTTGTATATAAATCCTGGACATTCTGGCATGGCCAGAGTGGTCCACAATCACAAAAAAAGTAGGGTTATGGGAAAGATTGTATGTTGGAGTTATAGCATGTGATCATGTAATTAGAGTGTATTGTCATGTGCACACAGGGGCCATGGTTAAAGTTGCATGTGCAGCCTTAATTTACATTTCCCAATATGTGTGTTTAACCATGAACTGTAAAAGTTCTCTTATCCTCAAGTTTCGTTGGACTATAAATAGTTTGAAGCAACGCTGCCAGAAGAACCAGATCCTTTAGGCTGCCACTTACGTGCTTAAATTTCCTAACAACTTTGCCCTAACTTAACCCCATTTCTGCCGTCCCCCACTCCATATGTAGCTGCCTGGAAGTCAGTGACAAATTTTGGCATGAATAAGGGTGGTACAGTCTGACTCAGGCTTTTGCATTCAGTTTAAACTAAATCTCATTATATATTCGGTCCTGGCTTATGAACCTTGTGGAGACAATGCAAAATTCCCCTTGCTTTTGTGAAATGCACACATGGGTAAGGTGGCTTCCCATAGGAGACAGTAGCCTCAGCCTCAACCTGTGGCCTCTCTCTCCCTTTTCCCTGTGTAACTCTGCTTTCTGGCAGGCTGATAACGTGGCTTAGGGTGGGGAACAGGAGACATTCCTCTACAGCTGACCCATCTTCCATGGGCCATGCTGTCTGTACCTGGTATCTGATGGTAACCTGGCAATGTGCTGCACAAATGCTTTACTTGGGGACTAGAGCAATATCTCGAGCCTGTGCTCTTGCAGGCTGCACTTGCCATGCTGAGCTCAGGTAAAGAGCAGCGCTTCCCTTCAGGCTGGGTGTTGTCTCTGCCTTGCTGCAGTGCACATGAAGTGTGGAAAAATTGCCATAAAAATGCCTTTTTCCCAAAGGCAGATTAGGGCATATCTCCTATGTGTACATGTCTCAGAGCTGAATTCCAGGCAGCTATCACAGACTGCTCACTCCCCACCGTGACATGGGAGAGTCCATCAGCAGCCTGGTACAGGCCATTGCTTTGGCTTGGTTCCTTGTTTCAGAATCTGTATCTACAGGACTTTGGATTTCCTGCTCCAATACATTGACACCTGAGTTACGTGCAACCCAACATTCTAACGATTTTAATACCTGCCCAGTGCAACTGCTGCCTTTGTGAGCAAATCTGTCTCATGCTGTGCTCTCCTGCCGTGTCTGCTCTCGCAAAAATGGGGGCCCACTGTTCCCCACAAGTGGTAGCAGTGGTGCAAGCTGTGGAGTGGAGAGGGCACAGGCTCAGTGGCTGTGGTTGAAATCCTATGCTCAGTCTACACTGCAGCTTCCATCATTGCTATTCCTGGAGGAAATTGCAGATCCCAATATTACTCCCGTAGGCGCAGTCATGTAAGCCTGTGTTGCCCCCAGTAACTGCTATGGTCACATTGCAGGACAGAACCAGGCTGCTACCAACCAAAGGGAGCCACATGGCTGCATGTAAGGAGTGGGGCAGGAGCAGCAGCCCCTGAGGAAAAAGGGGAATGTCTCAAATACCTGTGAGGGAAGGAGAGGGAGCTGATAAGGGGAAAGACATCTACAGTGGGCAGCACCTCTCTGCAGACTCTCAGACAGTAGGCCACTGGGAAGGAGGTGAACATCCATACGACTTGGATCTCTGCTGCTAATGCTGCTCACTGCTGCCATTGGGTGAAGAGCTAGGTTGTGTTTTGTGGGAGGCATTCATGAAAACTCAACTCCACAGCAGCAGCTGCTATTTTCTTGGAGCTGAGATCCACTCGAAATGTCTATAAAATTAAGATCTGCCTCCAAAAAGAAATGGTATTAAAAAAAATGTTAAGGTTGCACAGTCAAGCTCTTAAAAGTTAGGATATGCCAGTATTCGGGTTGCTATTGCAACCTGAAATGGCCCCCTTGTGCATATGCGCTATGCTCCAGTCTTTAATTATAGGATTGCATCCTGTTTTTTCCACATTCAGTATACAGCATTGATGGTGGACAAGGCAGAGGTGGGTAGTGATTCAGGAAGCCAATATAAGGCCCTGGGGGTCTTAAGTTACACACCCAAAATCAGTGAATACTTCTGCAAATTTTGACCTTAATCTTTCTGTAAAATGGGAATAACGGAATTGTGACAACAGATTCATTGTTTGTGAGGTATTTGTACCACAGTGATGAGTGCCACAGAGAAATTAGTTCTACATTCAGTGCAGGATTTGGGTGGTGTGCGGTAAATAAGATATTGGAGCACCCAATGAGGATAAAATGAAATATTAAGCAGTTGCCTCATTCTCTGAGCACCATCCATATTGTGCACTGCTTGAGGCAGGGGTCCTGTAGACAAAAGTGATTGTGTAAGTAAAGGCTGTATCCAAATTGAATACACGTGAGGGCAGAATTAAGGTTGTACAGGCATCCCTGACTCTGGAAGTTCCTAACTTTGGAGCACTTGACTTTTCAGCTCTAATATTTTTAACATGGTTATAAGCACAGCCATACTGGGTCAAACAAATCTTCCATCTAGCCCAGTATCCTGTCTTCCGACAGTGGCCGGTGCCAGGTGCTTCAGAGGGAATGACCAGAACAGGCAATCATCAAGTGATCCAGCCCCTGTCACCCATTCCCAGCTTCTGGCAAACAGAGACTTAGGGCCACCCAGAGCATGGGGTTGCATCATAGAAGATTAGGATTGGAAGAGACCTCAAGAGGTCATCTAGTCCAACCCCCTGCTCAAAGCAGGACCAACCCCAACTAAATCATCCCAGCCAGGGCTTTGTCAAGCTGGGCCTTAAAAACTTCTAAGGATGGAAATTCCACTACCTCCCTAGGTAATCCATTCCAGTGCTTCACCACTCTCCTAGTGAAATAGTTTTTCTCTAATATCCAACCTAGATCTCCACTACTGCAACTTGAGACAATTGCTCCTTGTTCTGTCATCTGCCACCACTGAGAGCAGCCTAGCTCCATCCTCTTTGGAACCCCCCTTCAGGTAGTTGAAGGCTGCTATCAAATTCCCCCTCACTCTTCCCTTCTGCAGGCTAAATAAGTCCAGTTCCCTCAGCCTCTCCTCATAAGTCATGTGCCCCAGCCCCCTAATCATTTTTGTTGCCCTCTGCTGGACTTTCTTGGACATCCCTGCCCATCTTGGCTAGGTAAATTCTGTGGAAAAAAATACATGCAAATAAAATGTTATGTTGAGACTCAGCTTTGTATTTGAAGACTTGACTTCATATGTCAGACCTGCTCTCAGGGGACAGCACTTTGCAGCTAGCCGCCAGAACATGTATCCACATTCTAAAACTAGGTAGAAAGCTTAGGTCAGCAGGAGATGAGGCCTGTTAGCGCAGGCCCAGCACTGCCACTGGGATACTGCGCTTTCTCTGCTCACAATAGGGTACAAAGCAATGTGCATAATTTCACTGTTAGTTGAGCAGCAGAGTAAAGAGCTGCGAAAACTCACAGGTAGCAAAAGTGGCTGGTCAGACCCATTGGATTGAATTGCAAATGGAAAAGGATTTCTGTTAGTCTAGCTGCTAATCATTTACAGTCTTTGCTCTGCTTGCTGCCGTCTCTAGGACTTTTCTGTGGTGCATGTCATGTCTGCTCTTGTCACATATGAAGGGAATTGTCACCCACCGGCCTGGTAAGGTACTAGGTATTCTCCTTACCATACAGATGGAGAGCTGAGGTCAAAGGTCACACACTGAGTCTGGTCAAACCCTGAGTTGAGAACACCTCCTGAGTTCCAGTCCAGTGCTTTATCCACAAAGCCTTCCTTCTGGTCTGGTGACTAGGCTGAGCCTGTCTGTCCTGACCCTAAATCCCACTGCAGATGAGAGGGGGAGGAGCTGAGAAGGTTGGAGAAGGCAGAAGCCATGCTTACACCACCTAATATAGTCAGAGAGTAATGACTGATCTCGGTGCTTTTTCATTCAGCTATCCTAAAGCAGAGACCCCGTGCTCGGTAGCCAGCTCCAGCATTCCAACCCTCTCTTTTCAACTGCTCTCAAACCTCATGTGCATTCCTACAGTCTGGTTCCATGACAAGGCCATCTTGTCCAGCTTTATGTTCTGACAGATTATGAAATATGTGTGAGCTTTACAGAATTGCAGAGGTATGAAAATGGCCTTCTTGGAGAGAGCTTAATCACAGCACTGCATTAGGCTGCAGTAAACCCAGCAGGCTCGAGGGAACCTGAGTATCCCCCTGTGCATGGGGACACCTTGCAGTGGTGAGAGGAAGCTGCTTGTAGCATTAGAAACTGCAGGCTGGAGCAGTGGGAGCTGTGACTTAATTCTTGCATCACTCTGCTGCCTCCCAGTTCTCATTGAGCTCCAGTGTAGGCCCCCTTCACTGGGCAAACCTTTAGCTTTGCTAAGGTGTTAAAGTGCTGCTTGGGGAGGGGATCCACTATGAATTGTAGCTGGGGCCCTGTGTGGTTCTCAGTTCTTCAACAATAGAATCCACCACTCGCTGCAGAGTCATGTTTCAGCATCTGTGTTGGTGTCTTCAAAGCTACATTTCTTGTCCTTCCAGAGGTGAATAACTCCTTCATGCTGCCAGTGTAAAGCCAGCATGTGTGCAAGGCTATGTACCAGCATAGGAAGGGATGGTGTGCTCAGCTACCCAGAGAGCTTGCAGTGTAACTATGGGATTTAATCCACTTAATATCAAAATAAATAATGAGAGGGAAATGGCACCAAAGTAGCCACTTCCTTATCGGTCATTGCAAACTGCCACTTTGCTGCAGAACCCCAGGGCTTGCTATATAGTCAGAGGGAACTGGGAAGCCCTGCTGTGGTGGCAGTGGCCTTGCAAACAGTGCGTCACAGTATGTCAGACCTGCTCTTTGTTGTGAATGGAGGGAAGTGGCCATAACACAGACACAACTTGAGTGGACGCTGGAAGCATACAACTGCCACCTGGCAGGTGCAGTTGGTGTCCCGTAAGTGGGAGCCCAGTACCTGGGCTTCGGAGCAGGCAGGAATGGGCACAGAAGTAGATACTGTGGCTTTGCACATGTGGTTTTTCTTTATATGTGGGGGGAGGGGGAAGCACCTTGGCATCTCTCCAGACTGTCAACTGTGCTGATGACAAACGGCTTGCAGTGAAAGCAGAGTCTCAGAACTTCTCACTAAATGAACAAAATGGCTAAGAGAGCTTGGGGAAATAGTTTTATTTATGTCTCTCCCCTCCTGTGCCCCACATAGAGATGTGTGTATGGTCAGGGTTATCTGAGAGCTGCAGGGCAGGTGTGTGCTGGGAAGATGGGGGTGGAACACTGGTAGGAATCACATTGAAAATACGCTGGAGGGATTAGGTGCACTTACCTTTAACTTGATCTTCCTTCTCAGCACATGACAGTTCCATCTTCAGTTACATTAACTTTCCACTCCTAAATTAGACAACAGGATTTCAAGGAAAGACTCAGGTTAGTGATCCACTAACCATGGCCCCAAGTCAGTCAACAAATAACAAAATAACGTCCAATATTAACTTACAGGAAAACAACAAATGAAATGTTCCGAATTCTTGGGTGCAGGGGGCCAGGCTGGAGCACACCTTTGTTTCTGTTCTAGGAAAGTCAAACTCCTGAATAGTAGTCTCGTTTTGAATAGGATTGACTCCTATCAAATGGTTTGAACCTTTTGTACAAACTAGTGATTGTCAAGTACAGGTTAACAGTGATCAGTCATTCCACCCGGTTTTATTCTCCAGTGCCATGTGCCTCTGCACCTCAGAGGTAAGTGCTGCTGTGCTGATCTGGTGGCCCTCATTTTGTTCTGGTGTAAATGGCCACACAAGGAGTATGGGGAGGCAGTGGAGAGTCAGGCCTCTGGTCCTCTCGGGAGGATGGAAAGCCAAGGGCAGAACCCTTTCACTGGAAATAGCAGCATGGCTTTAATGATTCATTTCTGCTGTTATCAAGAGCTAAATGTGAAAAGGGCAACTGGCATGTTAATCGCCCCAGTGACAGGAGATCCTTGTGAGCCTCAGATGAGGGCCTGAGGCTAAGTGGATATGCCATCATTTCCTTCTGGGCATCTTAGGTTTGTAGAAGACTCCAGAAAGAAGATGAATTGTGACAAAGCCAGAAAACTTACTAGCTTAATCAGTACTATTGTGAGGAAGATCTTTATCTTAGACTCTGGTATCTGAATTTGTGGCTCTAGTAGGTATATGTAGCTCAGATAGTGCTGGGATAATAAAATATTTCAGCTTCATAGTTCTTGTGACTTAGGGTATGTCTACACGGCAACTAGACACTTTTGGCTGACCCGTGCCAGCCAACTCAGGCTCGCTGGTCTTGGCTGCAGGGCTGTGTCATTGCTGTGTAGACTTTCAGGCTCTGGGGCTCTGCAAGGTGGAAGGGTCCCAGAGATCAAGTGGAGTGCCCCAGAGGTCGGTCCTGGGGCCGGTTTTGTTCAACATCTTTATTAATGATCTGGAGGATGGGATTAATTGCACCCTCAGCAAGTTCGCAGATGACACTAAACTGGGAGGAGAAGTAGATACGCTGGAGGGTAGGGATAGGGTCCAGAGTGACCTAGACAAATTGGAGGATTGGGCCAAAAGAAATCTGATGAGGTTCAACAAGGATAAGTGCCGAGTCCTGCACATAGGAAGAAAGAATCCCATGCACCGCTATAGGCTGGGGAGCGACTGGCTAAGCAGCAGTTCTGCAGAAAAGGACCTGGGGATTACAGTGGATGAGAAGCTGGATATGAGTCAACAGTGTGCCCTGGTTGCCAAGAAGGCCAACAGCATATTGGTCTGTATTAGTAGGAGCATTACCAGCAGATCGAAAGAAGTGATTATTCCCCTCTAGTCGACACTGGTGAGGCCATACCTGGGCATCCAGTTTTGGTCCCCCCACTACAGAAGGGATGTGGATAAATTGGAGAGAGTCCAGCGGAGGGCAACGAAAATGATTAGGGGGCTGGGGCACATGACTTACGAGGAGAGGCTGAGGGAACTGGGGTTATTTAGTCTGCAGAAGAGAAGAGTGAGGGGGGATAGCAGCCTTCAGCTACCTGAAGGGGGGTTCCAAAGAGGATGGAACTCGGCTGTTCTCAGTGGTGGCAGATGACAGAACAAGGAGCAATGGTCTCAAGTTGCAGTGGGAGAGGTCTAGGTTGGATATTAGGAAACACTATTTCACTAGGAGGGTGGTGAAACACTGAAATGGGTTACCTAGGGAGGTGGTGGAATCTCCATCCTTAGAGGTTTTTAAGGCCCGGCTTGACAAAGCCTTGGCTGGGATGATTTAGTTGGTGTTGGTCCTGCTTTGAGCAGGGGGTTGGACTAGATGACCTCCTGAGGTCTCTTCCAACCCTAATATTCTGTGATTCTATGATCAGGCTCCAGCCTGGGCCCAGAAGTTTACACAGCAAGGGAATAGCCCAAGACCCGTGAGCCCGAGTTGACTGTCAGGGGCCAGCTCTAGATGTCTTTCTGTGTAACCCCACCCTGGAATTGCACTTGTGCCTTAGCAGAAAATAACATACTTATCCCATATAGTGGTGCCTACTGGTCTTTAGGAGCTTACATCATGGAGACAAGAGCCCTTTGATGAAGTATTTTTAAATACCCACTTGCTTTGCTCCTCTATTCAGGCCATTCAGTGTTTTTGGGGCAATGCATGCAATAAAAATCAATCTTGGTATTCTGGCTAGAATTTACCTTTTACATCTCTTGTGCTTGCAAGATCAGTTGTTGAAAGCCTGTAATGTCAACATTAATTGTGATCAAACTGGTCTATTTACTAATTTCTAAAAGGCAACAGTACCTTACCATACCTCTCCTTCTCTTCCATAGATATCTGAAGCGGGGAGAGACTCCTTGCCTTCTTGGCTGCATTGGGAACCGAAGAGTAGCACCTTGGAAGGTCTTCCCCTGGATACTGACAAGGGTGTGCATTACATCTCAGTGAATGCAGGGCAGCTGGAGCCCAATGGAAGTTATGTGTCCCAGACCACCAATGTCTTTTCCATTGAGGTTCACCCTGAAGACCATAATGAACCTCAGTCAGTACGAGTGGCTTCCCAAGACCAGAATGAGGCAGCACCATTCATGTGTGGCACAGAGGAACCAGTCACAATCCTGACTGTAATTTTGGATGCTGACTTAACAAAAATGACACCAAAGCAAAGGGTTGAACTTTTAAACCGAATGAAACGTTTTTCAGAGGTGGAACTTCATAACATGAAGGTGGTTCCTGTTGTAAATAATAGACTCTTTGACATGTCAGCCTTCATGGCTGGGCCAGGAAATGCAAAGAAGGTGGTGGAAAATGGGGCCTTACTCTCATGGAAATTGGGATGTTCTTTGAGCCAAAATAGTGTTCCCAACATCAGCAACGTTGAAGCTCCTGCTAAAGAAGGTGCCATGTCTGCCCATCTTGGCTACCCTGTTGTTGGCTGGCACATTGCTAACAAGAAACCTCATCTTCCTAAGAGGATAAGGCGGCAGATCAATGCCACCCCTACACCTGTCACTGCCATCGGGCCACCTACAACTGCTATCCAGGAACCACCAACCAGAATTGTTCCCACCCCCACGTCCCCAGCCATTACACCGCCCACAGAAACAACAGCTCCTCCAGTAAGAGAGCCTATACCGTTACCTAGGAAACCTACAGTTACTATTAGAACAAGAGGAGCCATTGTTCAGACACCAACTCTAGGACCAATTCAGCCAACCAGAGTAGTAGAAGCCACCAGTACTATCCCTGGGCAGATTCGCCCAACGATGACTGGATATGTAGAGCCTACTGCTGTGGTTACACCACCCACAACCACTACTAAGAAACCAAGAGTCACCACGCTGAAACTAGGCACACCATCAACAACAGATTCCTCTACAGCTACAACTCGAAGGCCTACCAGAAGACCCAAAACTCCTCGACCTACCAAGCCTCCTGGCACGACCAGATCACCAGTCACTAAGTTGGAAACCCCCTCTCCACCAACCCGCATACGCACTACTATTAGTGGTCCTTCCCGTGTGTGGGAGCCAAATGAGCCGCCAAGGCTGACAAACCACATTGACAAGGTGGATGCATGGGAAGGCACTTACTTTGAGGTTAAAATAGCTTCTGATACATTCTATGATAAAGAAGACACCACCACGGATAAACTGCAATTGACTCTAAAGCTGAAAGAACAGAAAATGGTGGAAGAAAACTCCTGGGTCCAGTTCAATAGCACTAGTCAATTAATGTATGGAATGCCTGATCACAGCCACATAGGGAAGCATGAGTATTTCATGTATGCCACGGACAAAGGTGGTCTCTCTGCCGTGGATGCTTTTGAAATACATGTTCACAAACGGCCACATGGGGACAAGTCTCCAGTTAAATTCAAAGCCAAATTCCATGGAGACCACAATGCAGTGGCCAGTGACATCAGTAAAAAGATTCAGTTGGTAAAGAAGCTGGCTTTTGCATTTGGCGACCGGAACAGCAGCACAATTACCTTACAAAACATCACCAAGGGCTCCATTGTAGTGGAGTGGACAAACAACACTCTGCCTCTGGACCCATGCCCGAAAGAACAGATCAGAGCCTTGAGCAAAAGAATCTCTGATGACTCTGGTGGTCCTAGCCCAGCCTTCTCCAATGCCTTAGAGCCCGAGTTCAGGCCCATAAATATTTCTGTGGTTGGCTCCGGCAGCTGCAGGCACATTCAATTTATTCCAGTGGCTAGAGATGGCAGGATTATCTCTGAAGCCACCCCAACATTGTTGGCAGGTAAAGACCCCGAGAAGAGCAGCGAGGATGACGTGTACCTGCACACTGTGATCCCTGCTGTGGTGGTTGCTGCTATCCTGCTGATCGCTGGCATCATCGCCATGATCTGTTATCGAAAGAAGAGAAAAGGCAAACTCACCATTGAAGATCAGGCCACCTTCATCAAGAAGGGAGTGCCGATCATATTCGCAGACGAGCTGGATGACTCCAAGCCTCCCCCTTCCTCCAGCATGCCCCTGATCCTTCAGGAGGAGAAAGCCCCTCTTCCCCCTCCAGAGTACCCAAACCAGAACATGCCAGAGACCACCCCCTTGAACCAAGACACTATCGGGGAATATACTCCATTGCGGGATGAAGACCCCAATGCGCCTCCATACCAGCCTCCCCCACCTTTCACAGCACCCATGGAGGGTAAAGGCTCCCGCCCGAAGAACATGACCCCCTACAGGTCTCCACCTCCATACGTTCCCCCTTAATGAACAAAAGATTCATTGCGGAGTAGGGGCCTCTAGTCCCGTGCCAGGGTTGTCTGTAGGGACTGATGGCCTGCAAATCCATTGCCAACCAGAAACACCACTTAGAATCCCAAACTGCAGCCAGCCCCTCTCCGGAAACGTTCGCTCACCAGAGTGCTGGGGAGACTTTGGGACACTGATTTTATTTTTGCCTAACAGCTTTTATTTTATTTTATTCATAGAAAATTCTTCTTGGCTCAAACGTATTTCTAACGGCAGGCTTCTCGACGCGTCCGCGGACTGGTGAAAAGGGAGAGGGATGGCTGGACGTACAGGCAGCACTGGGGGTGGCACTCTGAGGCTCTGCTGTTTGCCTTTAACACTAACTGTACTGTTTTTTCTATTCACATGTGTCTAGCAACAGGACGTAACATGAAAGGTAGCCTACAAATAATGACATTCAAGGGACTTTCTGAAGTCAAGGCTGAGTTTTTACATTTAATCTGCTGTCTACCTGAAGTTGTCTGTGTAGTTTTTGGGACGGGGGAGGGGAAATACCTTGCTAAAAATCAGCTCCAGAGGTGTTTCAAACCCAGTTAGAGGACACCTAGCCAGTGTTTTTATCAGAGGAATCCTATTTTTTCACATATTGTAAAATTGTCGTCAGCCTGGGTGTGGGCATCCTTTGCCAAGCAGCCAGGAAACACCCTGCCCCTACATAAGCCGTTGCTGGCCTGCCAAGATCGCCCTGCGCGTCCCCATGCTGCTGGAGAACAGAACTCGGAGGTGCCTCAGAACAGCCTGGAAAACAGCCATTGGGTAACAGAGAATGGGGCTCAGTCAGGCTCAGAGGGGCAGCATCTCCACGGTGGGCCGAATGGCTGTGGTGTGGGCAGGCCAGCGGTGGGGGGCTCTGCCAGGATCGGGAGAAGGTTTTATACTGCCCCAATTCTCCATATAAGTAGCGAGCGCTGGGGTTTGACACACTTTGAAGTATTTTGGCGAAGATGCAATATTTTTATGTAGTATGTTGCTATCTCCTCACTTCTCCTTGAGCGTAGTATTGGCACAGCTTCTCATACATCCCCCTCTTGCTGTCCCAACCCACTTGTGCTGTGCTACCCTCACGCTCACACGCACATTACACTGGCAGTTGGGACCTCCGAAGTGCCAGAAATGGCTCAGAGTAAAACTCTCAAATCTAATTTTTTACTAAATTTTTGATACAGCCTCAGATTGTTTTATTAAAAAATCATTAAAAATGGTAACGCTGACAGCAGTTTGTATGAGCTTAGCTTCTTAGTATCCGCTCCATTGGACTGACTGCGTTGCTCACTTTGAGTTCTGTCTCTTAGTCATTGTTAAATATTAGAGCCATGTCTAGGTTTCTTGCCTTTTTAAAATGAACTTTCATCTTCTCTCCTGTGAGGTTGGGGTTGCCCTGTAGGCTGCTCCTGTGCTTTTTTCCTTTGAACTAAATCATTTTAAGCATGGATTTTTCTGGACCGTTTGAGAACTATTTTTGGTACATTTAGAGGGAGGAAAAACCCTTTGCAATAATGTGGCCCTGCCCTGGCCAGGGCTGGCTGGGCAGGTTCTGGCTGACTTTGCACACCAAGCAGACACTTTAAGCCATATTGACTGTTTTGCAAAGTATGTTTGTGTGCTGACGTGGCCAAGTTACACAGCAGTAGGTGACTGGAGAAAATGACCTTCACCTCTTAATTGCTAGGGTGGCATTTCCCATCAACCCTTTTCTCGACTTCAAGGGAGTTTGCCTGTCAAAAGCAAACACTAGCCTAATCTTGTTAGGGCCTTAGCTCAGCAGTGTCTGCTTCTGCACCTGCAGGGGGGTGGGAGGAGTGAGGTTGGGGTGGCTGCAAAGTGCACCTCAGGCAGAATTTTATTGGTGCTGGCTTTACCCCACACACCAACTGTGACTCCCACTCCCACCCTGCAGGAGTGCTGGAGCTGAGCAAGCTTCCTAGGAGAGCACTGGCCCATCTTGTCCTGTCTGGCGATGGGGGGAGTGGGAGTGTCGTCACCCAGACGCTCTGTTGGCTTTGTGCTGCACCTAGAGCTGTGTCTGGAAGCCCATTGCAGCTGGGAGTAGATTGTGAGGGCTGAGCTGGCAGCGGTGCCTTTCGGGTGCCTCTCCAGCAAGCCTGAAGTTATCCCCACACACGCAAGTTGGAACAGGCTCCCAAACAGTGCCGTTGTCCCTAGCAACCACAGCCACTCCATACTGGCCATGCACAGGCGCACATGCGTTAGGCCTGGGCCTACCCATCACCATAGAAATTGGAGGCGAAGGGGCAGTGAACAGAATAATAATAATGGCCTTCTCAGCGGCCGCCTTCCCTTTAGCACCAGTGCTGTTTGTTTATGCCACTAGACACTGTAATGGTGAGAGAGACTTGTATTAAAAAGTGTTCACCAATCACTGCTGTGTTTTTATTCCTTGTATGATTATTTTAAAGATGTTTTCTGCATTCTGTAAAGAATCCTATCAACTAAATAAACCTATGTACTTTACTACACCGGAGTGGGCTCACACACTCTTCCTCCGCTGCTGGCCGCAACCGTGCAGCGTCACCCACCCAGCAGGCTTCTGGGGGCAGAGAGCTGCAGAGCAACTGCTGTGGTGGAGCTCCAGCAAGGCTTGGCGGCAGCTCTCTGAGGGTATTCTGGGATGTGGGGGCTTTTACTAAGAGCTGCTGGCTTGCCCTCAGTTGTGCCTGGCGCTGCAAGGCGGGGTGTGTAACTGTCTGTTTAGATGAGAGCTTCTCCCATTTGTGTGCTCTCTAGGTCAGAGTGAAGCAGACAGAGAATACAGGTGCTTGAGTTCCTGCAGGGAATCCCAGTCTGCCACCATCATATTACTGAGAGGTGCTGGGTACACATCAGACCCGCCCTGCCCTTAGGGCCACGGGTGTGACTCCCACTCATCCACCTGTGCAAGTCCATGGAGACTTGAGCCCTTAGCCCTTTATCTCCAGAGCAGAGCATGGGCAGCAGTGATGGCAATTCACCCCCATGCTGCACTGGGCCTTAACCCTGGCCTGAAGGGCCCACTAGATGAAGACAGGAATCCCAGCCAGGGTTTGAACGAGATTTTAACCAGTTCCAGTGAAGCCCAGGTTTGAACACAGTCCAGCAGGGCTCTGCTCACGCAGCGGCTGTTGTCACTAACCCAGCCGCTCGCAGAAAGTCAGTGGTTCGCTCTCCACAGGGGATTGTACATTTGCTTTCCCTGTGTGCTCACAGCACAAACCTTGCTCATCCTATCAAAAACAAGACTGTGTGTGACTAATCACAGCAAAGCAGCTGAGATTTCAAATGCTTGGTCACAGACAAAATGAAATTTTGAGAAAATGGGGATGTTTGTGCATCAATCGCCTGTTTGCAGGGACCCACTCGGCTCTAATTCAAGCTGCATCTCAGGCCCATAGCACTGGCCGGTCCATGTGTTCACTGTGCCCTGGCGAGGCAGTGAAGGCCTAGCACACGATCAGTTCTGTCCCTGCCCTAGACTCAGACAAGTGAGGTGAAGCAAAAGGCTCCATACATCCCATTATTTTTCTTATCCCACCACCTTGTGTACTCTGAACATGGCTTCCATCCACTGCTTGGGTCATGGTACCAGCTCTCCTGAACTACAGGGAAGCATAGACCCAAAACTTCACTGGCACCAGAGCACTAGTGAAAGGCAAGATTGGGGGTAGGGAGAAGCCGGATGTGAGGAAAGGAGAGCTGTTGCCATTAGAGCAGGCAGAGAGAATCGCTTCTGACTAGATAAGTTGTCAGGTTCCCAGGTTGAGGTTAATTAAAGCTGGAGAGACTGCGGCAGGGCCTAACTTCCCAACCTTGCAAGGACACTGCACAGATGTTTCTCTGGCTGCTGGGCAGCTGGCTGAGGACATGGGCTTTAGCCTGTGGTGTTCGTTCCCTGTGAGGACAATATGGACTCTGGAAAGATGGGTAGTTGACAACCCAGCACAGCTGGTGCCTACTGCATTGAGCCACAGCGAGCTTGAATCTTTCTGCTCCTCTCCTAGGTGTATGGACCTGTTCTCCCCAGAGGCTGGGCACTAGATTGGTCAGTGGGCTGTTAATCATGGTGCAGCCAGAGAAAGGGAAGGGAAACAGAGAAAATGGAAACTTAAAAAATAGCTTTTCAGCATCATCTGTTACAGGGGTGAGCGGGGTGCCCCAGGGCCTCTGTCTATGTGTGCACCCCACTTCCCTCACTTGTTAGAATATAGATATGCAGGGCTGCCTGTAAAGGCCTATACTTTAAGAACTTAGGTGTGTTTTTATCACTTAGCTAGTTATAGAGGTATAAAACAAAGAATCAAAATCACAGTCTGCCTGTGTATGGGCCTTCTCTCACTAGGATAGTCTGAGGCCTGGTTCTTAGGCTAAGGCCTTTGGCTAAGCAGTAGAGGCAGCTATAAGCTGGAAAGCGTACGGTCACATCCTCACATCCCAAACCAGTCACATTGAAATAAGGTGGTATTGGGCTGTTAAGAATACAATCCTGTCCTGATAGTGCCTATCACCACCAGATAAAGATGATTAAAGAAAACTTAGTTTGATAGCATCCTGGCTGGCAAGAAATCACTTCTCAATAGCTGTGGTTGCGAAACCCTCATTTCTGTATGTTTTATCTTTATGGCCCCGACTTTTCTATTGTTAATCTGTCTGATTCTCTAATTGTTTCTGTCTGCTGTATAATTAATTTTGCTAGGTGTAAGTTAATTAGGGTAGTGGAATATAATTGGTTAGAGAATTATGTTACAATATGTTAGGATTGGTTAAATAGATTTCAGTAAAATGATTGGTTAAGGTATAGCTGAGACTATTACTATATAAACTGGGGTCAAACAGGAAGTGAAAGGGGAAATATGAATCATGCTTGCTAAGGGGGTGGGAATGGGAATAGGGAACGGGGAACAGGGACACAGGAAAGCCTGTGCGGTGTCAGAGCTGGAAAGCGGGACACGGGGTAAATGCTCTGTGGCATCACAGCTGGGAAGGGAACACTGGGGAACAGACTCTATTGGTGTATAGAGATAAACCCGACTGGTGTGAAGGGCTTCGGAATATGTTTGCTTGGAAATTAACCCCAATAAACATCTCATTGTCTGCACTTCGGACTTCTGGTCTTTTGCTGCTTGCTGTCTGCGTGACAAGAACCAGGGAAGCGGGAGGGTTGAGGGAAAGCTCTCTAACATCTTGGTGCTGTGACTCGGATGCATCACGCTGGACAGGTAAGTAGCAGCCACGTAAGTCCCCCTCCCCAACTGTCTGTGCAGCTGCTTGGAGGGGGTTATGGCGGGCTCTCATGATGGTAGTTGCGAGTCCTTGCAAGCTGGGGTAATGGTCTTTTTGGATAAATGGATACGGAAGAATCAGGGTCCATTCCAGGTGCGGGGGGTCAACCTGGGATGAGATTAAGAAGGAAATGGGAGCAGTGTTAGGGGACCCAGAGGGATGGGGGCTGGCTGAGGAGCCCACCCTCCATGGTAAATGGGTAGTGGAAGGAGGTCTGTGCCCATAGGGACAGGATGCCTTCCAGGGAAAGGAGTCACTTAAGTCCACTTGTAAGAGGTTTGAAGTAAAGGCAGCATTATGGGAAGCTGCCAGTAATCTTTCAAGTTTGATGCTACTCCAGCAAAGGCTACTGGAGGATTGTGAATTAAAGTTAAGGGTGCTTCAAGATAATTTGGCAAACAGGGTTTGGAGTCAAAAGCAGAGTTAACAGACACCTTAAGAGACAGGAGCTGGGACTTGCTCCTAGGGGAGTGGAGAGAAAAGAAGTTTCAAAGTGAAAAACGGCAGGGTTTGTAGGAGCGGGTAACAACCCCCACTCTTCTCCCAGAGCCAAGATAAAAACCTGGGGGTAAGGGTTCCCAACTGTTTAAATTTGGGGAGCCCTACCCTTTGCTCAGAGCTAACTATATCCTTTTCTTCTTCTTTTTCTTCTTCTCAGTTTGTTTAATTTGGTTGGAAGTTGTGAAAATGTTAAAAGGTAACGGTTGTGAAGCAAATTACACAAGGGGGTCAGTGGCTACTACCACCACTATGTTTCTGTCCCCAGGAGCCTTTATAGCTATTCTGAGGGGAAATGGGCCCTTTCCCCACAGAAATGGTCTGTAAAGGACTGCTGCAGGCAGCAAGCCTCTGATTTATATTATTTGACTATGGGACGAGTTAATCAAAATCACTAAAGGAATGTAGGGGGTTTCCATTAAAACTTGACTGTCTCCAATTGTATAAGATGGAAATGTAATCTGGGTACAGTTGTGTAAAAATAATAAAAGCAGTGCATGGAGTGTTGGGCAAAAGAGAATTTTTGTGTGTAAATCTTTTTGTGTAATTATGTAAGGTTTTAAGGACCAAAACCAACACTCATGGTTTGTAAAATCCTATTTGTAGGTTTAAGATGAATTGGTTTGGTTTTTAAACAATGGCAAAAAATCCATTTGAATCTTTCATTCAAAGTTGCAAAACTGACAGACACTTTTTTTTGCCAAACACAGGTAACTCCAGTAACCCCTTACTGAATGAGGGAGGCAACCCCCCTTACTGAATGAGGGAGGCAACCTAGTGACAGAGGATGTGGAAAAAGCTAATGTACTCAATGCTTTTTTTGCCTCTGTCTTCACAAACAAGGTCAGCTCCCAGACTGCTGGACTGGGCAGCACAGTATGGGGAGGAGGTGACCAGCCCTCCGTGGAGAAAGAAGTGGTTCGGGACTATTTAGAAAAACTGGATGAGCACAAATCCATGGGGCCGGATGCGCTGCATCCGAGGGGGCTAAAGGAATTGGCAGATGTGATTGTGGAGCCATTGGCCATCATCTTTGAAAACTCATGGCAATCGGGGGAGGTCCCGGATGACTGGAAAAAGGCTAATGTAGTGCCCATCTTTAAAAAAGGGAAGGAGGATCCGGGGAACTACAGGCCAGTCAGCCTCACCTCAGTCCCTGGAAAAATCATGGAGCAGGTCCTCAAGGAATCAATTATGAAACACTTAGAGGAGAGGAAAGTGATCAGGAACAGTCAGCATGGATTCACCAAGGGGAAGTCGTGCCTGACTAACCTAATTGCCTTCTATGATGAGATAACTGGCTCTGTGGATGAGGGGAAAGCAGTGGATGTGTTATTCCTTGACTTTAGCAAAGCTTTTGATATGGTCTCCCACAGTATTCTTGCCGCCAAGTTAAAGAAGTATGGGCTGGATGAATGGACTGTAAGGTGGATAGAAAGCTGGCTAGATCGTCGGGCTCAACGGGTAGTGATCAATGGCTCCATGTCTAGTTGGCAGCCGGTTTCAAGCGGAGTGCCCCAAGGATCGGTCCTGGGGCCGGTTTTGTTTAATATCTTTATTAATGATCTGGAGGATGGTGTGGACTGTACTCTCACCAAGTTTGCAGATGACACTAAACTGGGAAGCGTGGTAGATACACTGGAGGGTAGGGATCGGATACAGAGGGATCTAGACAAATTAGAGGATTGGGCCAAAAAAAACCTGATGAGGTTCAACAAGGACAAGTGCAGAGTCCTGCACTTAGGACGGAAGAATCCTATGCACTGCTACAGACTAGGGACCAAATGGCTAGGTAGCAGTTCTGCAGAAAAGGACCTAGGGGTCACAGTGGACGAGAAGCTGGATATGAGTCAACAGTGTGCTCTTGTTGCCAAGAAGGCTAACAGCATTTTGGGCTGTATAAATAGGGGCATTGCCAGCAGATCGAGGAACGTGATCGTTCCCCTTTATTCGACATTGGTGAGGCCTCATCTGGAGTACTGTGTCCAGTTTTGGGCCCCACACTACAAGAAGGATGTGGAAAAATTGGAAAGAGTCCAGCGGAGGGCAACAAAAATGATTAGGGGTCTGGAGCACATGACTTATGAGGAGAGGCTGAGGGAACTGGGATTGTTTAGTCTCCAGAAGAGAAGAATGAGGGGGGATTTGATAGCTGCTTTCAACTAACTACCTGAAGGGGGGTTCCAAAGAGGATGGAACTCGGCTGTTCTCAGTGGTGGCAGATGACAGAACAAGGAGCAATGGTCTCAAGTTGCAGTGGGAGAGGTCTAGGTTGGATATTAGGAAACACTATTTCACTAGGAGGGTGGTGAAGCACTGGAATGCCTTACCTAGGGAGGTGGTGGAATCTCCTTCCTTGGAGGTTTTTAAGGCCCGGCTTGACAAAGCCCTGGCTGGGATGATTTAGTTGGGAATTGGTCCTGCTTTGAGCAGGGGGTTGGACTAGATGACCACCTGAGGTCCCTTCCAACCCTGATATTCTATGAATTCTATGAAACTAGTGTTGTTTGGCTTTGGTATTTAGCATTTAACCCTTAAGGTACCTCAATGCTTTATAAAGTTTAATATGTTTTTAAATAAAGACCAAAGTTGTGCCTGTGGTGGGAGGCGGCTGGAGTCAGGGGATGGGGGAGACATTCTGGATCTTTTTGTGTGTGCGCACAGGAAAAAGAGAAGGAAAAGGGGAGCAATGATGGGAACACTGAGCCTTGGGGTGGGTCTGGGGGATCAGACTATCGCTTTGGTGGGGATGCATGAGAACTCTGTGGGCACAGGGGAGGCAGTTACACCTTCTATGAAAGTTGATGTGGCTAATATAATGTAGAGTTGAACTGTGTAGGGGGTGTGCATTTTCCCAGAACATGTGCAGTGTATATTGTAGAAGGGATAAAAGAAATGCAAACAAAACATGCTACTTAATTAAAATCCTATTAGGTCTCCAAAAGGAGTCACAATAGGTTGTTTTCTTTTTCAGATGGCTATGTGTTTTAGAAGCAGGATTTAAAAGTGAAAAGTAATCAGAACTCTGGTGGAAGTTAATTGTGTTCCTTTTAAGACACAGTCTCTGAGCTGCTAGTAGCTTTGGATCCAAAAGTCTCTGTGTGGATGCAAATTACCTAGCTGACAGGGGAAGGAGAGAACTGTCCATAAATGGCAGCACAAAGGAGCTGCAAATAATAAATATACCTGGTCTGCCAACAAGTTAGAAGACTCAGATTATGGCCCTCCAGGAAAGGGAGGTGGAAAAACAAGTCAAGCCTGAAAATAAGAGGGGAAACTGAGGTACACCACCTCATGAATTTCATGAATGAACAGTGGGATAATTCACTAGCCTGCCTATAGAACAAAAGAAGGAAAGTATGGAGGTAATTCTTCTGTTTTTCCTGCAGTTAGCAAGATTTGTAAAAGGAAGGGGTATTTTTAGGCAATAATCTGTCCCCACTCAGGGTGCTGGGAAATGTTTCTTTTGTTTTTCAGACACTGTACAAGCAAGCTGGTGCCAGCAGAAAAATAACCCAGAGAACTGTGGGTCTACTGTCACGACGAAGATTGTGTTGTGTGTTTGTGTTGTTTGTCTTGTTATTACCGTTATTTTGGTGGATATTGTACGAGGAGGGTTAACACATATAAAAGCAAAGGTCAACACATGGTATGACCTGCCTGGGAAGCATGGTCTACCCAAACTCGGAAATCAAGTGCAAATAAAAAGGCACAAAATGGGGGTTAAGAAGGAGGACATATAAATTGTTACATGCATATTACAGGTGGCCCTACAGAGGGGAAACCAAGAATTCCCTGTCCTGGAATGGAACAATCGTTGTTGCTAATCACAGTTGTCACTATTGTAAACCCTGCCCAGATCCCGTGATGTGAAGTGGCAAAAGGAGGGAACACGTGGACTGCGACACCCCCAAGTTGTGGTAATAAGGCAGATAAGGACCTTAAGGATCTACCTGTAGAATATTTTACCGCTGATCCCCCCCATTGGGAATTTGGCAGTGTTGGTATGTGGTATACTGATTGGAAGGGGGAGAGGTCCTAGCCCGGTAGAGAATATCAAATTTATCAGGAAATGTTGCATGGTGTTCCTTAGGATATGTCATGAACAATGACAGTGGGAAACACAGTCATCTGAACATGTGGTTTAGCATGGAGGGCCCAAAATTTAGGGGCCACCAAATGAAATTAATGGGCAACAGGTTTAAAACAAATAAAAGGAAGGTCTTCACACAGCGCACAGTCAACCTGTGGAACTCTTTGCCTGAGGAGGTTGTGAAGGCTAGGACTATAAAGGGTTTAAAAGAGAACTAGATAAATTCATGGAGGTTAAGTCCATTAATGGCTGTTAGCCAGGATGGGTAAGGAATGGTGTCCCTAGCCTCTGTTTGTCAGAGGGTGGAGATGGATGGCAGGAGAGAGATCACTTGATCATTACCTGTTAGGTTCACTCCCTCTGGGGCACCTGGCATTGGCCACTGGCGGTAGACAGGATACTGGGCTGGATAGACCTTTGGTCTGACCCAGTATGGCCATTCTTATGTTCTTATGTTCTAAAAAACATATAACTCTGGTCTTCTGGGGTGTTTCGGTTATGGGGTCCCACAGTTAGGGTGTAATGTTGCCATGTGTAATCTTAATGGTACCTCCACAGAGAGAAATCCCTGGACGTGCATTTGTTATGTACACATCACACGGGGCATACAGTCTCCCCTGGGATGCTGGGTATGACAATTTAACTTTGCAGAATGTAACCCTACAAATAATATGGATGCCAAGCTGGAAGAATCCTGATCTAAGCTGGCTGCAGCCTGGAGCCGGAAATACTTCCTGATGAGCGAATGTGTGGGAGCCACTGTGGGAGTGGGTGCAACCAGCGCTTTTTAACCTGTCTTTCCAGTTCATAACATGGGTGGTACACCCCAGAGAATGGTGGGTGAACCAGGTACACCCCAACTGCACTACATACATAGAAGGGTTGAAGCAACAATTTAATTGGTGGGTGAGGGGACATACATGGAATCGTCACTGGAAAAGGGATTTGTGGGCAGCAGGAAACACAGGGTTGGGTGTATGAAATCTGGGGGACCGTTGGGTAACTAAGTAATTGATAAGCCAAAATGTGAAATTGCAGCAGCAAATCAATGAGCTGCTGGCACAAAAGCTGTCTGCAATCGCAATGGGATGGAAAAGGGCGGCAAAAGTGAACCTGCGCCTAACTCAATGGACAGGAAACCTCATGACATGGGTGGAGGATGGCTTCAAAAGGCTAACTTGGGAGGGGGAGGTGTGTATGGGGATACAAAATGCTCAACTCTGGGGCTAGCACCTGTGTAATAGTTACCATGGTACCTTGGAATGGGATGGCTACTAAGGTGGTCCCCATGAGACCTGTACATACTGGGTTCTGGGAAGTGCTAAAGGATCCTCCCCCACAGCCTAAGGGGAGGATCTACAGGACCTGAAACCCAACTGATTTTAGGGGACAACTAATGAAATAACAGGGACAGGAGTGCGGTCAGAGGGTCAAAAGAAGGGAACCAGATGGGGACACCGAGCAGAGAACCCCGGACAGCACCCACTGCTCCTCAAAGGCGTCAAGGGAGCCAGTGGATGCCGCCCAGAGGAACTCTGCCTGGATGCGTGAACGGACAGAGGATCAGAAACAGGCCCCACAGTCACAGGAGTCTCCATCGGCCAACCTCCTCTCCCTGGTTTTATAGATGGCCGTTTTAGCCAGGAGGAGGTTGACCAGGAGGTCCCATGACTTTGTGGGGCCACGGATAGGGAGTGCATAAAGAAGGAGGTGAGGGGAAAAGTGCAGCCAGAAACGTAACAGTGTATTTGTGAGGAGCCGGTTTAGGGGCTGCAACCTGGCGCACTCCAAGTAAACGTGCGCCAGGGTCTCCCTCACGCCGCAGAAGGGACAGGTGTCTGGGACGGGTAAACCGCACCAAATACACGCCTGTGCTCACGGCCCCGTGAAGGAGCCACCAGCTGATATCCCCGGCGGGCCTCGGGACCAGGGTGGAGTATAGGCTGGCCCACCAGGGCTTCTCACCCTCTAGAGGTGGCAGGAGGTCCCGCCACTTTGTGTTGGGGCAGGACACGAGGGTGAGGAAGTGAAGGGTGTGGAGCATGAGCGTGTATAGGTGTTTCCTTGGTGCGGTTTGGAAGCGGACCGGCTGCAGATCGTGCAGCCGGCTCACGGAGAAGGGGCAGGGGGGCTGGTTGGGTCCACAGGGCAGGGGCCCGATGAAAAGGTCCGGAGGCCCCGGGGTGGAGGGTGGGCGGGGTGTGCCCTCGTGCAGGACCTGGTCGAGGTAGGCCCGAGCAGTGGGCGGCAAAGCAGCCCTCACCTCCTGAAGTACGCGCCGGGGAGTAGAAGGCCTGGAGAGCCCCATACGCCGAGCGAGCGTCAGGAGATCCAGCCAGTCTCCCTGGTCGTAATCCAGGAGGTCTCCGACTCTGGTGACTTCTGCCAGGACCAACCTCTGGTGCACCGAGGGGGACTCCGCCACCTGCACACGGAGCTGAGGGTTGTGCAGCAGGGGCTCCGCGAGGAGATCTGCCCCCTCGGTGGCCGCCACAGACCTGGTCGCTGAGAACAGTTTCTAGATCCGGAGGAGGTCCTGGTAGAAGACCGGCAGCCCGGAGAGTTCTCGCAGAAGACCTCTCGGATGGAGATAAAGGAGCTGCTGGTCATATCGGAGCCCTCGGAAGCGGCACAGGAAGGTGTGCACCAGTACTCTCCATGCTGGACTACCTGCACCATAAAGGAGCCTCTACAGGGCCTGGAGGTGGAAGACATGGACCTGAGTGCATAGGCACTTCAGGCCCTGCCCTCCCTCTTCCAGGGGCAGGTGGAGGACCCCTGCAGAGACCCAGTGCAGTCCTGGCCAAAAGAACTCCAGAATCGCCCTCCGGAGGTCGGCCAGGAAGCCCGGGGCCGGGACCAGGGTGTTGAGCCGGTACCAGAGCATGGACAGGACTAGTTGATTGAGTACCAGTGCCCTCCCTCGAAGGGAGAGGCACTGGAGTAGTCCTGTCCATTTCTGGAGCCGCTCCGTCACCCTGCCCTGTAAACCGTGCCAGTTTTCCTGCAGAGATGGATGAGTGGCAGAAAGGTAAACGCTGAGATAGAGCAGCGGACCCGCACTCCACTGGATGGCCTGAAGCGCGGGTGGGAGGGAGCTCGCCTGCCACCTGTCCCCGACCACCAGGCCAGAGCTCTTGACCCAGTTGACCCGGGCAGAGGAGGCCGCCGAGTACACGGTGTGGCAAGCCTCCACCCGTGCCAAGTCCTGGATCACAAGGACCACATCGTCGGCGTATGCCGACAGGACCAGCCGCAGCTCTGGCTCCCGAAGCACCAACCCCGTCAACCTCCTGCGGAGGAGACAGAGGAAGGGCTCGATTGCCAGAGCGTAAAGCTAGCCCAAGAGGGGGCACCCCTGCTGCACTCCCCACCCGAAGCTGACTGGCTCAGTCAGGGTCCAGTTGAGCCTGACCAGACACTCTGCAGAAGCATACAGTACCTGGAGAAAACCCACAAACTGGGGTCTGAAGCGTAACCCTCGCAGAGTGCCCAGGAGATACCCGTGGTCCACCCTGTCGAATGCCTTCTCCTGATCCAGGGACAGGAGGGCGAACGACAGACCATCCCTACACCCACGCTCCAAGAGATCCCGGACCAGATACAGGTTATCAAAGATGCTACGGCCCGGGACGGTGTAGGTCTGGTCTGGGTGGATCACATCCTCCAGCACAGACCCTAGCCGCAGCCAGATGGCCTTCGCTACGATTTTGTAGTCCGTGCTGAGGAGCGAGACGGGACGCCAGTTCTGTAAGTCGCGGAGGTCCCCCTACTTCGGCAATAAGGCGCCTGCACGAAAGAGGGAGGACCTCGCTCTGCAAGGACTCGGCCCAAACAGTGACTAGGTCCGGGCCGAGGACATCCCAGAACACGCAGTAGAACTCCACGGTCAGCCTGTCCATGCCCGGAGATTTATTGGTGGGCATGCGGCGGAGGGCTTCCGAGAACTCGGCCAGAGAAAGAGGCAACTCTAGCCGGTCCCGGTCGCCTGCGCTGACCATCGGGAGTCCATCCCAGAGCACTCTGCAAGTGGTAGGATCGGTCGGATCCGGGGAGAAAAGGTTTGCGTAGAAGGTCCTGGCCCTTCCAGACATCTCTGCCAGATCCGTGAGGGGGGTGCCATCCTCTGCCAGGAGGCAGGTGACGTGCTTCTTGGGCCCCCCCCCTTTTTCTCCAAGGCATAGAAGAAGCGGGAGTTGCGATCCATCTCCCGAAGGAGGCGGATGCAGGATCAAACAAAAGCACCCCAGGCCCGATGGTCATCAAGGATCTGGAGCTCCTCCCGCTTCTCCCAGCACGCTCCGCAAAGGGATGAATCCTCAGGGCTGGCGGCCAGACACCACTCTAGCTCTAAGACCTCCCGTTCCAACTGCTGTATCACCGCATCCCTCCGTCGGCTGGCACCCTGGCTGTAGTCGCGGCAGAAGAGCTGGGCGTGCACCTTTCCTAGGTCCCACCACCGCCGTGCCGAGGGAAAGGCATGCTGCTGCCCTCGCCAGACCAGCCAGAACTCCCGGAAGGACACCACGAAGCCCACATCCTCCAGCAAGCTGTTGTTAAAATGCCAATAGGCCGGCCCCGGCCTCTCCGCACAGAGAGAGGCCGTCACGGTGACTAGATGGTGATCTGAAAAAGGGGCCGGCCGGACGTTGGAGGAGTGGGCCCGTGAAAGATGGAAGCGCGACAAGTAGATGCGGTCCAACCGGCAGTGGCACGACCGATGGGCTTCCACCCGGACATAGGTAAACGTGGAGACATTGTCCGGGTGGTGGTCGCGCTAGACGTCCACCAGGGAGTGATGTTCGACAATCTCCCAGAGGACGTCCGCGGCGGCCGGGCTCTGCTCGGTCCCCGAGTGGTCCCGCTCCTCGAGGGTGGCGTTAAAGTCCCCGCCCAGGACCAGGCACTCATGAGGATCCAAGGAGCTGAGGAAGGCGGACGCCTGCTGATAAAAACGCAGCTGCTCCGGGCCCGATGTCAACAAGGTTGACCATGAGCCCCTCCATACGGACCCGGAGGTGCAGCACGCGGCCCAGCACAGCCTCGGCGACCCCCAGCACCTCGGGCCGTAGGTCGGGGGAGAACAGGGTAGCCACTCGAGCTGTACAAACTATGAGATGGCTAAAGTAGACCCTGTCCCCCCACTCCAGCCGCCAGCTGTCTTCGGCGGCTGGATCCGTGTGGGTCTCCTGCAGGAAAACCACAGAGTACCCCCCTTCCCGAAGGAAGGAGAGCATCTGGCTCCTGCGGAGACCCACCCTAGAGCCCCGGGTGTTCAATGTTGCAAAGGTGATGGGTGCCATAAGGAGGGCTGGGGGAGATCCTCGCTGGCAGGGATGCTCACGGTCCCCATTGGGCTGCGCAGCAAACCGTGACCAACCCCGAAGGTGAGCAAGGAGTCACGGAAGCTGCGGACCCTCTAGTAAGCCACAGCACCCTGCTTCCCGGTCCTTTTACCCTCCCCCATGAGGGCCCTCGTGGCCCGGAGGATCTGATGAAAATCTCCCCATCGCTGGAGAGCAAGCAGCACCTTATTGCAGGAGCCACGGACGTCTTCTAAAAACTCCCGCAGCTCTTCTCGCAGCATATGGGGGGGTGGGGTCACTGGCCTCTGGTCATCCTCTGGTGGGGCCCCTGGCACAGCCCTGTGGCCCACCAAGACGGGCAGGCAAGGGGTGGACCCTTGACATGGAGCCTGATGGGCCAGCACCACATGGCCCGCCTCAGACCCCGGCTCAATGGGGGGGCGGCGGAGAGAAGATAGCAGCCCCTAGTGGTTCGGGACTGGGAAACACAAAGGCCGCTCCCTGGGGGTCATCCTCCGGGAAAGGGAAGGAGACAGCCCAGGGGCGGCAATGACATCGCGGGAGGTGGAGGGGATAGGGACGGGATCAGGGAGAGGGACAGAGGCGGGATCCTGGGCCCCAGGAGCTGGACTGCCGGGAGGTGGTTCCTCTCGGTCGGGCTCAGGGGTCAGAGGGATGGGGAGGGGGTCCCCAGTGATGCCGGGCTCAGGCTCAACGGCAGGTGTGACAGCCATGGCATCAGGAGGTGGACAATCTTCAGTAGGGCCCCCACCCGGGAAGAAACTCGGTTGCCCCACGCCAACGAGGGGTACCCCTGGTAACTCGGGTCCCGGCCGCGAGGCACCGGCCGTCGCCTCAGCAGGCTTGGCGGCCGTTAGCGGAGTGCCACCTGCGGCTGGGCAGGTCAAAGAGTCCAGGGGCTCCTTGGAGGTGGGAGCGGAAGCAGTGGATATGGGAAGAGAGCATGGGGAAGGGGGAGCCGGGGTGAGGTCGCTCAGGTCGAGGCCCGCTGGCAGAGGGTCGTCCTCCCCCTGGGTGACCGGGGTCAGACCCAGGGCCTCGATCTCCTTATAAATGGATGGGAAATCACCTCCCACCACCCCAGGGTCCTCCCCGCTAGCGCCCGAGGCGACACTTGCCTCGGGCATTGCAGGGGGTGTAGGTGGCAAGGGGGCAGGAGGGGCTTCATTGGGGGCCTCTGTGAGGAGGGACTGCGGAGGATGGATGTTGGTACCCTCCGGTGCTGCCACGCCTTCCCCAGCCGGCACTGGTGGATGGAATGTACCCGTGGGCAAGGCGGAAGGCTTGGCAGCAGTGCCCCCCTTCCTGGTCTTCCAGGGGGCCTCCGCACCAGATGGCAGGAGCGGAGCTCGAGCCTTCCTCTTGCCCTGCTTTCCCTGCACTAGGGTCCAGCCCTCCATGGCATCACCTGCGGGCCGGTTGACAAGGGTCTGGACGGGGGCAGGGGGGATGACTCGGGGACTCGGGGAGGTAACGGTGGGGCAGCACGAGGGGGGATGGATTCCCCCTTGGGGAGGCCCTCTCCCACGCCTGGCTATATCCCCACCTCACCCTCCTCTACGGGCCCCGCCACAATGCATGCAGCCCGAGCGGGAGCAATGATGGGCTGAGAAAGAGGAGGGGAGGCTCTGGGCACCGGACAGTCAGGGGCACCGGCGATGGCGGGGTTCGGAGGTCCCGGGCGCTCCTCCGTGCCGGGCCAAGGGGCAGTCCCTCCGGACGTGCCCCATCGCCCAGCAGAGGTAGCACTGGGCCTCCCCCGTAGAATAGTGCACCCAATAATGGGCCCCCTGATAGGGGACCAGGAAAGACCCCTCGAGCACCTCTCTGCCACGCGCCGCCGGTGGTAGTTGAAGCTGCACCTGCCGGCGGAACGAGAGGACGTGATGGAGACGGGTTCTTTGCAGCCCAGCGAGAGAGGGCTGATGATGGAGATTGGTTTCCCCAGGGTAGAAAGGGCGGGCAGCAGGGCAGCATTGGGGAGGAACGGAGGTTAGGACCACATGGACACCCAGGTCCTCCAGCAGCACTAGGGGGACGAACACGCCCTCCACCACCAGGCCCTTCTCCACCACCTCCTGGGCTGCGGCCTCCGGGGCAAGGAAGAAGACGACCTTACCATACATTTTGGAGGCCGCCACGATGGCCATGGGCCCCACCACCCTCGCCAACGCGCGCACGTAGGTCTCCACGTGGGGCGAGGCGGGCACCAGGCACCAGGAGGCAACGGATGCCGTGCTTCCTGGTCAAGGTGGGGAAGGGGCCCCGGCCGCTATAGATGGTAGCAGAGGCGGCGGTTGGACAAGATGACGTATCAGCAGGCGGGGGGGGGCCGCCGCCGCCTGGGCATATGCCTGGGGACCAGGGGAGGGGCACCCGCAGAGCTGGTGGAGGGAGCAGCGGGGAGGAACGCCACGGCCGGTGGCGGGGCTGCAGCAGTGGGGGCAGCCCCTGCCATGGAGGGCCTAGTCTTCTTGGCGGGGCTCTTTCCCTTCTTTTTGCCCTGGCCTTTTCTGCCGGCTGGGGGGGCTCTCCCAGACCCATTAGGGTGTTAGGGTCCCGGCGGCTAGGCAAGGTCACACCTGGTCCTCTATAACAACAAACTCTCTCCCACCACCTTGTTAAACATGCTGCACATGCTTAGCCATCAGATTCATCATAGGCTTTCGTAGTCTATAGGCCCAGATTCAAGGTGAAAATTTGTGAGGACAATCTTGTACAGTGAGTTTTGTGAGGACACACGTTTGAAATTTTTGCACATTATCCCTCTGTCTGTATCCATGTATGTGTTTATTTTATATATGTCATCCCTTTGTCTTCAGCTCAGCCTGTTATATTATACCTTGCGTGCTTGAGTTTTGATTCAGTGGTAAGGATAATTACCTGTCTGACTGTGTCATTTTGTGTTCTTAATTAGTATTCCTTCGTTTTAAGTCTTTTCAGCATTTGTGTACCATTCAGCATTTGTGTACATGTTTACAGTAGAAGATTTCAAGTGTAGATAAGCTACTTATTTACAGAAGAATATTTCAAGTGTGGATAGGCTACATATTGACCAGATAGATCACTATTAAGAGAAGATTTGAAAGTGGGGCAAGCAAGAGACGGTGAAAACAACTGAGTGAAGCAGCAGCTAAGAGCTCAAAGCCAATAACTTCATTTCTCAAACCACTGGAAAACACACCTTACCCAACAAACAATGCTACAGATAATGAAAACTCCGCAACTGCAACAGGTGATATTTCAATGCCAATGCCAGTAAATGAACATGGGGACAGTAGTCAAGAAGGAGATGTGCCAACATTAACAGATGCAGCAGAAGATCCTATGTACGATCAAGAAACTCAACAGCAACAGGAAGATGTAGATCTTACGCAGCAAGAGCAATTCATGAGTACTACAGGTTTGACTGTGACTGACAAGAGCAATGCTGCCCAAAATGCAATCTTTTCTTCAAATTAGTTGTTTTGAAATTCCAAGTAACATTCCACGAGATGGTGATAATCATGCTTTCCCTACTCGTCTGCTGACAAAAACTCTTCCAAATGGTGAGACCTGCACAAGAGACTGGTTATGCTGGAGTACGGAAAAACAATCTCTGTACTGTGCACCCTGCTTCATTTTGAACAAAAGTGCTGCAAATGCATCAGTTCTCTCTGATCAATCAGGATGGAGCATCAACAGAGGTTGGAGGAAGTTGAAAGAGCGAATACCATCACATGAGAGTTCAACATCACACAAAGAAAACTATGTTGCATGGAAATCAGCCAGCAGGGCAGCACCAGCTGAAAGGTCAGTTGAGACTTTACTCTTGACTGAACTCTCTACAGAAACTAATAACTGGAAAAAATTTCTTGAGCACATCCTGAATGTCATCCTTTTTCTTTCTGAGCAGGGATTGGCTTTCTTTGGTTTCAGTCAAAATACTGGTAATCGTGCAAATGGAAACTTTGTAGGCATAGTTGGTCTCCTCAGCAAATATGACCCACTTTTATCAGAGCATGTTAAATGTGTTCGAGAATCGCAAGAGAGTCAAAAGTGTATGCAAGTCCATTCTCTCTCCACATGCACACAAAACAAGTTTATTGAGCTATGTGGGTCATTTGTACAAACAACAATTCTTTATGAGATTCAAAATGCCAAGTATTTTTCAATCATTGTTGATGCCACTCCAGATTGTTCTCACAAGGAACAGACTACTATGGTTATTTGATATGTTAAGATTGTAGACAGCTAAACATTTTCAATTGAAGAAAGGTTTATTTTGTTTGATAATTACACAAGAAAAACTGGAAAAGAGATTGCTGCTCGAGTACTAGCAATTCTAGAAGGTTTTAAGTTAGATTTTCAAGCCTATGACAATGGACCTAATATGGGTGGGAAGTACAAAGGTGTACAAGCAGTTCTGCTTGAGCATAATTCAAACTGTATTTTCTCCAGCTGTGGAAACCACACACTAAACCTTGTAGGTGTTGACTGTGCTGAATCATGCAAGGAGGCAATTACTTACTTTGGAATTGTTCAGCAAATGTACAATCTCTTCAGTAGCAGCCCACAAAGGTGGGAAATTCTGAAGCAGTATCTTCCTGTTTCACTGCATGGGATGTCCAAAACTAGATGGTCTGCATGGATTGATGGTGTTCAACCAGTTGCACAGCATTTGAATTCAGTGAGAAAGGCTTTAAATGAGCTTGAATCTCTCAATCTCACTGCACAGGCTCGAACTGAACTTCAGTCTATTCAGAAGCACATGTCCAAATTTGAATGCATTCTGATGTCATCTTTGTGGATGAAGCTACTTACAATGATCCACCAAACTAATCTGGTAATTGAAGCACACATGGTAGACTTGATGTTGAGAGGTATAACGTTGAAAGTCTTAGCAATGACATTCAACAGATTCGTGAACAATGGGATGTGATCCTGACTGAGTCCAAATAAGTAGCACAGAATATTGGCATTTCATCTGAGTTCTCCACCAATTGCAACTTACCTACTGAATCCGATGCAGAGCAGCATTATAGGGTCAATGTCTTCCTTGTCATTATTGACTCTATTCAATCAGGTCTTACATGTCAATTTGAGTCACTGGGACTAATTTGTACCCTTTTTGGGTTTCTTTGGCAGTTCAACAGACTGAGTAATGAAGATCTACTTTCTGCAGCTGGACAATTTCAGCAACAGTACAACAAAGAAATCTCAAAAGCTCTCAGTGATGAGGTCATCTTCCTCAAACAAATATATTCCATGAACTTTAAATTGGATTGCAAGCCAAAGGAATTGCTTCAAGAAATACTCGAATTTGGACTCTCTGGGGTGTTTCCTAATATCACAATTGCATTGCGTATTTTTGTCAGTTTGCCTGCATCAGTGGCTTCAGGTGAACGCACCTTCAACATGTTGAAGCAGGTAAAGAACTATCACTGTTCAACTATGGGACAAGAGCGTTTGAATGGGCTCGCCATGCTTAATATCAACTGTGACATTGCACAAAAGCTAGATTTTTCCTCAATAATTAGTGCATTTGCACAGAAAAAGGCTAGAAAAGTATTTGTTAAATAAAAAAATATTCAAATTATTTCTTTTTTTGGTGTCTTATTTTGTTTTCATGTGTCATCATTTTTTATTTTTATTATGGCTGGGGCCTCAAAAGCTGGAAGTGGCCCAGGCCTCTCTGGACCTCTGAAAGGGCCTGCTAGTAATGCCCCACCATCCCAATAAAGGCCTGGGCCTGTTTCTTAGTCTGGGGAGCAGGCTAATCTCTGATCGCCTCCACCTTGGCTGCTCTGGTTTTAGGCAGCCGGTCCCCACCTTGTGGCCCAGGTATGACACCTCTGCTGTCTCCACTTTGCACTTGCCAGCTTTTACAGTCAGTCCTGCATCCTGGAGGCGACTCAGCCCCCTCTTCACCTGGGACACATGGTCCTCCCAAGTCTGGCTAACAACACAAATATCATCAATGTCCGCTAGGGTAAAATTCTCCATCCCCTCAGTAACTGATCTGCCTGGTGCTGGTAGGTGACCGGCACCTCCTTGAGGCCAAAAGGTAGGACCAGGGATTTGTACAGCCCCCAAAGGGTGACAAAACTAGGTTTCAACCTGGCATCTTGATCCAAAGGCACCTGCCAGTAGCCTTTGGTGAGATCCCTGATCATGGGGTACCAAGTCTCCACAAACTTTCATCAGGCCTATGGGCAGGCACCAGACATTATGATGGCATTGAGCTTGCAAAAGGCCACACAGAATCAGATTGACCCATCTTTCCTGGGGACCAGCACCATGGGGGAGGTCCCAGGGCTGGTGGATGGCTGGATCACCCCTAAAGCTAACATGTCTCTGACCTCTCCCTCCAGGTCCTGTGCTGTGTTCCCCGTTACTCTGAATGGGGAACACCTGATGGGAGGGCCAGCTCCCGTCTCCACTCAGTGGACAGCTCGGTTAGTGAGCCCAGGCCGGTTGGAAAACAGCTTTTGGTAGGAATGCATCACCAATCTGATCTCTGCCTGCTGGGCAGGGGTTAGCTGGTCAGAGAGGGGAACTGATTCCAGCAAGGGGCCGGCTCCTGTCTCAAGGAGGAGACCCACTAGGGGATCTTCCCACTTCTCCCACTGGCCACACATGGCCAGTACCAGCCTCTCCCTGTCACAGTACGGCTTCACCTTGTTGACCCGGTCCCCTCGGTGGCTGTGAGCCCGGTTGTGCAGTTCCACCACATCGTTCTCCTCATTCAGCTGCTTGATGACTTTGAAGGGCCTGTCCCAGGCAGCTTCTTCTTCCTCACTGGGATGAGAACTCTCACCTGGTCCAGGGGTCCCTTCATTCCCCTCCCATACAGCAACTGCAAAGGGGAGAACCCCATGGGTTCCTGGGGTACTTCCCTGTACGCGAACAGCAGGTGGGTTAAATACTTGTCCCAGTCCTGCAGATGCTGATCCAGGAAAGTCTTCAGCATCATCTACAGGGTCCCATTAAATCTCTCCACCGGCCCGTTGGACTGAGGGTGATGTGGTGAGGACCAGATGTGTCGGACCCCCCACACTTCTCCCACAAGCACTGGACCAGTGTTGACATGAAGTTGGACCCCTGGTCTGTAAGAACCTCCTTGGAGAACTCCACTCTGCTGAAAACGGTCAGCAGCACATCTACCACAGTGTCTGCCTCGATAGAGGACAGAGCCACTACCTCTGGGTAACAGGTACCAAATGTACCCCCACCAGAATGTATTTTTCCCTGCCCAGGTTCGCATGCTGAGGGGTGCCATTATGTCCGTGGCCACCTTCTGAAAAGGCTCCTGTATGACAGGCAGGTGTCTCAAGGCTACTTTACCCTTGTCCTGGGCCTTTTGCACCTCTGGACAAGGCAGCCCTGATTGGCAGCTGTCCCACCTTGGCTGTGGTTCCCCACACTCAGCTGCGGTCTCCGATCCCCCTAGGCTCAGCTTTGCCCCTGCTGTCCCCTCCCAGTGAGGGCAGGCAGTGAGCCCCCTGCTTTGCTCACAGCATCAGAGCCAGCGTGAGACACCTCCCCCGTGTGTAGGGAGGGGGGGAGTATCTCTCTGTCCCACTCAGCTCCAGGACTCTGGTTACAGACAGGCAGGTATCCTGAGCTTAGCAGCTCCTCCCACCTGCCAGGTCATTTGCATTTTCACTGACCACTTCAGTCTGAGCCGATTGGTTCCCTGGATTCAAATTCAAATCCTAGGGTGTTACAGGAGCAGGGCCTGGATCCTGTCCCAAATAGACAGTCATCCCCCAACAGGAGGTCACAGCTGATATCTTGAAGAACCCCAATTACCAGCCAGCACGACCCCTCCTGTGGCTACACAGGGATCTGACCCATAGGGAGGGCAAGTGGCTTCATACCTGGGACCTTCACCCAGGTCACATGGCCCCTCAGCATCTGGTGAGGCTGCATCACCCGGGGCCTGACAACAGTTCTCTCGGTCCCAGGATCTTGCCACCCTAGGAATGTCTCCCCATTGACAACCACCTTCCGCTCCCACTGGGGGTCCGAGGGGCCTGAGCCCAGGAAAGTCCACACAGACATATATGCTGGGGCCAGGAGTGAGATCCAGTCTGCCACCCCGCCCATCTGGCTAAACAGCTCTATGGCCTTGGGACCCAGGAAGGGGGCTAGACACTGGAGCCTTTCCACAGGGCCAGCCTGGTTCTAATTGTAAGCCTTTCCAAAGGCCACGAGACAGGCATCTACATCTCCCCCCTCCTTAACCTGGGACAGCAATTTTGTGTCAAGGTTCCCTGTGGAACTGGCACCCTGGGGTCCAGGGCTGGCTTTAGGAAGTGCAGGGCCCAATTCGAACATTTTTGGCGGGGCCCCGGCAGGGATGACTAACAAAAAAAAACACATGTAAAAAAAAAAGCCTTTCATTTCTTCCATGTATTATTTACTTTCCATAACTATATAAATAATACAATTATATATTATTTACATTGCATCATATATGCTGTTGATCGGCTATTAATGAGCTCCGTTTCACATGTGTGGGTCCCCGCCACTCCCTGGGGGTGTGTGCACATGTGTGGGTCCCAGCTGCTCCCTACCCCCCTCATTGAAGCAGCTGTGCAGGGTTACTGCCCTGGGAACTGCAGGGCACCAGTGGACATGGGGCTGGCTGGAGGCAGGGCAGGGGCTGACTGGAGGTAGGGGCTGGCTGCAGGCAGGGCAAGGGGTGCGGGGCTGGCTGGAGACAGGGGTGTGTGGGGCAGGCTGGCTGGCTTCAGGCAGGGTCGCAGGGGTGTGTGGCGGGGTTGGCAGGGCTGGAGACAGAGGAGTGTGGGACTGGCTGGCTTCAGGCAGGGCGGGTGCAGCAGGGGTTGGCTGGAGTCTGGGCAGGGGATGTGACTGGCTGGCTGCAGGCAGGGCAGGAGGTGCAGGGCTGGTGCGGGCAGGGCAGGGGGTGCAGGGCTGGTGTGGGCGGGGGGGGGGGGGCTGG
>NW_020664586.1:414864-480236 GCF_002925995.2 Terrapene triunguis | reverse complement strand
GTGGGCGGGGGGGGTGGGGCTGGCTGGCTTCAGGCAGGGCCGCAGGGGGGTGCGGCAGGGGTGGGCTGGAGACAGGGCAGAGGATGCAGCAAGGGTTGGCTGTGGGCAGGGGGTGCAGGGCTGGCTGCAGGCAGGGCAGGGGGGGGCGGGGCTGGTGTGGGAAGGGCAGGGGGTGCGGGGCTGGAGGCAGGGCAGGGGGTGCAGCAGGGGCTGGCTGCAGGCAGGGGGTGCAGGGCTGGCTGCAAACAGGGGCTGGCTGCGGGCTGGGCAGGGGATGCGGGGCTGGTGCAGGCAGGACAGGGGGTGCGGGGCTGGAGGCAGGGCAGGGGGTGCAGCAGGGGCTGGCTGCAGGCAGGGGGTGCAGTGCTGGCTGCAGACAGGGGCTGGCTGCGGGCAGAGCAGGGGGTGCGGGGCTGGTGCGGGCAGGGGGTGCAGCAGAGGCAGCTGGAGCCCCGGCCCTTTAAATAGCCCCCTGGGGAAGCCAGGCCACGCCGGTACGCCGTACTGGGGCTTGGGCGTGGGGCCCTCTTAGGCGCAGGGCCCGATTCAGGGCAATTGGTTGAATTGGCCTAAAGCCGGCCCTGCTGGGGTCCATCCCCACTCACCCCTGGACTGGTCCTTCTGACTCTCAGCTCAACCATCGCCAGTTCATGCTGCTGCTGTCTCTCCTGCTGTTCTGCTTCATGCCTTCCCTGCCTCTCATGGTCCTCTGACTCCTTTGATCTCAGCTCCAATTCCATCCAGCTTAGATCCACCATCAGGGAAGCTGGTGGAGAGCCCCAGCTGGTCGGGGACACAGGTCTCCAGGACACCCAGCTGCTCCCAGCCTCTCTCATGGCCCCAGCTGGGTCAGAAACTAGCTCCTTAGAGTGATCCTCCTCTTCCAACTGAGCAATCAGCTGTGCCTTTTAGGCCTGGGGGGGAGGGGGGGATCGATCTAAGTTACACAACTTCAGCTACGTGAATAACGTAGTCGATGTATTTAGATCTACTTATCGCGGTGTCTTCGCTGCTGATGCTCTCCTGTCGACTCCGCCTGCACCTCTCGTCCTGATGGAGTACCAGAGTCGACGGGAGAGCGCTTGGCAGTCGATTTATCACGTCTAGACTACACGTGATAAATCAACCTCCACTGGATCGATCGCCACCCATCGATCCAGTGGGTAATGTAGACAAGGCCTTGCTGAGCTTTCCAATGCGCAGCCCTTTCTCTCTGCACAGCTCTACAATGTCCTTCTTAAGGAGGTGTTTATAGGCTATCTCCACACTGTTCCTAAGTGGTCACGGACTCACAGGCCTGTGCTCTCTCAGCTCCCCACAGTCCATGGGAGGAACCCCTTCAGTGTGACAGCCCTTCTCGGGGATCCACTCTCTCTCGGGGTTAAGCCGTAGGCTCCTCAGCCTCCTGGAACCGCACCTCTCTGAGCCTTCAGCACGCCTGTCTCTCACTAATCCCCCTTCGTTCTACTGCTCCCCAGTCACTTACTGCAGGATGCTTTGTCCACGGGCTGCAGTTTATCCCACTTCTACCACCAGTTGTCATGGAGTCACAGGGCGATGCTCTGGAACTACTGCATACAAAACCAGCCAGGACTCTGAGGGGTATGCCTCCTCTCTCTGAGCATACTGTCTCCACGGCAAGAAGCTTTCACAGCTTCCACCTTCCTGGGTCTGACCTTGGAGCATTCAGCATCCCCTTCCACACCATGTGCTTCCAGTAGTGAGTCTACCAGGGTGGGGCTCCTGGGGAAGCCAGAGGGCCCTGCACCCCAACTCCACAGTCAGATGTGACTCTCAGCCAGTCAGTAAAACAGAAGGTTTATTAGTCGACAGGAACAAGCGTAGAACAGAACTTGTTAGCACAGAAATCAGTGACTTTCAGCCAAGTCCATCTTGGGGAGTCCTGGGCCAGAAGCCCTGGACTCCCCCTATTTGAGTCATCCCCCCAGCAGACTTTGAGCCTCCAGCAACCCAATCTCCGACACCCCCTTGTTTCTCCTCCTTGTCTTTGTCTCGCTTCCCAGGCAAAGAGTCACCTGGTTGCATCCTCATCCTGGGTCTCAGGTTACAAAGAGCACCTGTCATAGCATAAGTGCAGGCAGCTGGAACAGTCTCACCTGCCCCAGTGGTCTCAGCCAAAGTCACATACCCCTATTCCCACCACCGAGGTATTGGTGCAGCACACAGGGAAACTGAGGCACACACAGTATTCATGCAAAACAATAAAACTGACATAGGCTCAAAAGTAAGACTCACATACAACATAACAAGGGAAAATCCCCACTTCGTCACAGGGGTATCTGGGGTCTAGAGGTGGGGAATGGGCAGGGGGTCTCTGTATAGCAAGGGGTATCTGGGGTCTAGAGGTACAGGGGGTCTCTGTACAGCATGGGTTACCTGGGGTCTAGAGATGGGGGGGTCTCTACAGCGGGGGGTACCTGGGGTCTAGGGGTGGGGGGTCTCTGTACAGCATGGGTTACCTAGGGTCTAGAGATGGACAGTGGGGTCTCTGTACACAGGGGCGGCTCTAGGCACCAGCAAAGCAAGCACGTGCCTAGCAAGCTTGGGGCGGCAAAAAACCTAGAGGGGGGAATTTAATCCTGTTTCCTGGAGGATCACGTCTGTGCCCAGCCTGAGGGCGGTTCTGGCCTGTGGATCAGGCCCGCAGGCGCTGGGGAAGACAGCTTTCAGCTGGGAGCCCTCTGGCTTCGGCCATGCACATGCTCCTGTTCCATGGGCTAGAAGCACAAAGGGCCCTTCACCACTGGCATGCTATGTGCCCCATGGTTCAGCCCTGCCTAGGCCCCTGCAGCTCGGGGGAACTGGCGGGCAGTGTGGAAGCTTTGGCACAGACAGCTCTCCCTGGCCAGCTATGTCCCACTGGCAGGACACAGGGTCAGCCCCCGCCAAGGGTGCAGGTACTGAGAGCAGCCTCTCCCCCGCACACCCCTGGCCCCAGCCCCAGACACTGGGGAGTGGGAGCAGTGCTGGGTTGCCTCCATTGTTTGTGGGGCCGGGGAGTGTCAGTGCTGAGGGTCTCTTTGGCCAGAGTTCTTCCTCGGCACCGTGTCACATACAGAGGCCGGGGCACTTCGTACAGATGCACTTGGTGCCAGATCCTGCTGGCCCGGGGCTGGTTGAGGACAAAAAGCTGCCTCCATCAGGAGCTGCTTGAGCCTGAAGTCCCGCTCTTTCTTCGTCCTCAGGCAGAATGCCTTGCAAATCTTGCACCTCTCTGTCTGGTGCGCCTTTCCCAGACACTTAAGGCAAGAGTTGTGGGGGTCACCCATTGGCATGGACTAATGGCAGGTTCTGCAGGGTTTAAACCCGTGGGACCGAGACATGTCTCTGCACCCAGGGGAAGGATATGGGGTGGGGGAAAGTACCCCACTCCAACTACTCTCATCACTAACTAACTTAACTTAACTACTTAACAGCATAAAACTAAGAACTATTAAACTATAACAGGTAACAAGCAGAGTAAGCTAAGGGAAGCACTTGCGAAGCAAGTGACTGCAGTTCCAATGACCATCACTGGCGGTAAGAAGGAACTGAGGAGGTGTTGGGTCAGCAGAGCCCTATATTCACTGCGGCAACAAGGGGACTGTGCCATGGGTCTGAAAGTTCGGGGCTCAAACCCTGAGCATAACTACTGGGAGAAAAAATACTCTGTGATCCAGTCATGAAAACCAGTCCCTCAAGACAGATGCCCCAGGGAAAGAGTTAAGGTCACACAGGCATGGCCTAGGTTTGGAGTGCTTGTCTTTGGGCCCTGCGTGGGTGTGAGGTTTCTTCATATTTTGTAAATGTGCATATGTGGCACGACCCCCCTGCCCTTCCCCGGGGACCAGCTGCCACAGGAATCTCACAGCATTCATGTGTCAGTCCAGTGGTGCAGCCCACCTACCCAACAGCAGTGCAGGTGTCTTGGGGCTCAGCTCCAGCTCCCCACTCTGCCTGCTTGCCACTAAGGGCAGACTCAGCAGAGAGGCCAAGAAATGTCTGGACTTGAGTTGCCCCATGGCCCCTGGAGGAGCAGCCTCAAAGCAGGGCTGTGTGGTCCTGGCAGGCAGGGCAGAGTGGGGAATGCTTCATGTGCTCCCCCACCCCCCATGATAGACTAAGGGCTCCATTCCCTGGGGCATCTCCCCAGCACTGAGCAGGGTGCCTTTCAGAAACTGCCCTGTGTGACTAAAGGCAGATTCTTTAATCATCAGTCGGCTCATTATCTGCAGGCCTCAGCCCTGGAAACCTTGAAGAGAGACGCACTGGGACCACAGGAGTCAGGGGCCAGTGCAGGACACCGGGAGTGGGGGTGGGGCTGGCCTGAGCTGGATGTTCACGATGGGCTCTTCGACCTTGCCATCTAGGGCTCCAGCATTTGCACATTTCACAGTACGCCCCGTCAGCCCTGCCTTTTTGTCCCACAGGCAGCCCGGCCCTGCTAACTGAGATGTGAGCGTGCTGAGAGTGAAGTGGGGGAGGAGGGGTTGCTGGGGATAGATAGAGAATGAGCTATGGGCTTAGATAGCTGGTGCCTATGGAGTGCGACAGATAGATGCTGTGCATGGGGACAGTTATGAAGCGCACCACCTCCTGGCAGACAGAACATGTAGCACTGTCCCAGGGCGCTGGCTGAGCCCAGTTGCTGTTCCAAGCTGCCCAATGGTTCCTGATTCAGCAGCCCTGAACACCCCTCCCCTGAATCCCCATTCTCTCCCTCAAGAGCTGCCCCAAGCAATGTGCTAACGCTTCTCCGTGAGCTGGGGAGGAGGCAGGATGGCATTGGACAGATGGCATTGGGGTGAGGTGCCAGTGTTTGGGGTCTGCGCACTGGGAGGGACAGGCTCCCCCCAAGCTGCACTGGGTTTGAGGAGTGGGGGAACGTCTGAAGGGTGGATCTGGGGCCTCCTGTGGGAACTGATACCTTGGTTGGCTGGGTGTTCAAGCTGTGACTCTGAGCCCCATGGGTTTGTGGGGTGGGAGTGAGGGGCACTGGCAGAGCTGGGGGAGCCCATGGCTGGGCCAGAAGGGAGCTGCAGGTCGGGCACAGTCCCCCCTCCAGCGGGTCAGGAGTGAGGAGCACTGGCAGAGCTGTTGGGACTGGTCTGAACTGGTACAGCTGGTGTGTGCTTCCCACTGCCGAGTTCTTGCCAAACGCTCCCTGGGAACGCGGGCCATGCTGGTTAAGAAGCACTGGCCTGTTCCCTGGCCCAGGGTGACTCCCTGCTTCGGCCTGCGCAGGCAGCCACCAGCTGTGCTGTTCCCTGGAGCCATGTCAGCACCAGACCCTGGGCAGCCTCGCACCTGTCAGGCCCATGGTGCCAAACCCCACTCCTTTCCCAGGGCCAGGGCAGTTGCTGCCAATGCCAGCCACTCCCTGGGGGCTGGAGCCTGAACACAGCCCCACTGTGCTGCCCCAGCTGCCCAGAGTGAAGCTAGGAGGATGCCATTGGCCCAGGGACCACAGTGATGGGCCAGGAGCCCTGATTCCCCGGCAAAGCCCAGAGCATGCAGCTCTCCAGCCCCACCCTCTGCTGGCACCCTGAGGCCCTTCTATACAGCTGGGTACCCCCCCCAGTCCCGGTGGGCCGCTCTGCTCCCCCCACGCCAGCTTGCCCTGCTCTGTGCTGGTGCATGCTGGGCCTCTACAGGGGGCAGAGGCTTGGTGTGTCCTCCAAGTGGTGTTACAATCTGTGCAGTGTCCACCCATATGGGCCTGCTTAGCGTGGCGGAGGTGGGGTCTTAACCCTGTGCCCGTCTTTCCCCTCCCCTGCCTGGGGGCAGGCTCAGCAGCACGAGCATCTCAGCTGCTCCCCTCCTCGCCAGCTGTGGGGTGTGTAGAACCAATGTGAATGAAATTGTTTTTAGTTATCCTGTACCATTGTAACTTCTGTTCACCATTTCATTACACTTGCCATTTTGCCTACATTGTAACTTTCATTACACTTGCCATTTTGCCTACATTGTAACTTCTGTGCCATATTGTAATTCAAACCCCATTTTAAAACGCTTACTCCATTTTGTAAGGGCTTGCTGCAACCTTCATTGTTGCAAACCCTGCTGTAATTTTATTAGTCTAGTTGAGATGTGTGAATGAGGGATGCATGGGTGATAGAATCAACCTCCAGCACCAGCCCGTCCTGATGAGATAAAGTTCAAATACCAACGGCTGAAGAACTAGACAACAGCCCTAACTCAAGCAAGAAGCATCCACCCTAAAAAGAAACAACAGAAGGAAGATCAAAGCCAGGTCCCAGGCTGACAGTCACGCCTGCAATTGACGGGTGATCAAGCACCAAACCCAGAGGCTGCGTGACACAGCGAGACCTAGGAACCAACTCCTATAAAAAAGGAAGGGTGAGATGAGAGACTTTGGGTAACGTTCTGCTATCAACATCAAGGAGCATCGGTGCGTGCCCGACAGAGACCCGGCTCCTCCTCGTGCTCAGCTTTCCTGGCCAGTTAGCTGTCACGAGCTACGATCCCAAGCTGCGAACTCAAACTACAATCAGGACTGGTAACTATCCAGCAGCTGCAGAACATTTTGGTGTGTGTGTGTGTGTGTGTGTGTGTGTGTGTGAGTGTATGTGTATAAGCATTGAGGTATTTGCTAATAGTTACAGATTAATAATAAATGTGGCATCTTTGCCTTGACCCCTAAAACGATCCTGTATAAGTTTGTGGGACAACAGGTACAAAAGGCTCCACCAGGCCGTGCTGTGGGGAGCCATGCTGGCTACTGAATCTGCACTGGGGCTCATGCCCCTGTGCCCCCAGCTGGGACAAGTGGCTCCACAGCCCCCCAAGTAGAGGCAGGGAGCTGTGGAGAAGATGGGAAGGGCTGGACATGGCAGTGCTCCCTCCTTAGCTGGCAGCAGTGAGGGGGAGTGCCTATGTGCAGGGCATGGGCAGCTCTGGCATAATCACTGCTCCCCAGACAGCCCTGACCCTGCGAGCACGAGGGCGAAATCCAGGAGTAGCCCCACTGCCTGCCAGCTGGGAGCCGTGGAGTGTCTCTGGCCCTGCTGGGGGAGGACTGCCACAACCTGGGGCAGTGCCCAGCCGTGCCCTCCGAGGGACAGGACAGCAGTGCTGGACATGCTGCCAGGAGCACAGGGAGGTTTATGGGTGACAGCACCTCTTGAGGGATGCCCAGAGGAAGCTGGTGTTGTGGCACGAGCCAGGCTGGCCAGAGCTCCCAGCATGTGCCTGAGCCCGGCATGCCCAGCTCACAGCTGCAGCAAAACCCAGCAGGGCCAGGACTTCTGGGGTATGGGTACATGGACCTGAACCACAGAGGTGCAGAAGGTAAAATGGCTGGTGCCAAGTGATATTGCGCTGAGGAGTGGTGCCTAGTGGCCAGTGCCTTTCAACTGGTGCCAGGGATCGGTGCTGCTCAATCAGTGTCGGGGACCAGTGCTGCTCAGCCGGAGCCAGAGACCAGTGCTGCTCCATCTGCGCCGGAGATCGTCGTCTTGGTGCTGAAGATGGGGAGCATTGTCTAGATGGTACCAGGGAACCCCGTCTGGAGGCCGTTGCCGGTGAACAGTGCCATGAAGGAGGAGTCATGGAGCGGTGCTATGGGGATGGTGCTGTGTTGGCAAAGGTGACCGCCTCATCATGGCAGGTTTGCCTCTCGATGGTGCCGCTCACTGTGGCACCGGAGGTCTGTCTCTGCCAGCTGGGGACTGAGGTGCCGTCATGGCAATCAGATCCCTCGTGGCCTCGAAAGTGGGTGGAGGGAAGCTCTCACTCCTCCGCCTAGCAATCTCGGTCAGGAGAGTTGGCAAGCACCGGACTTGACAGCCCCCTTTGAGGGACTGAAGTCGACAGTGCTGTCTCCTGTGACTTCTGCGCCAGGTACTCCTGCAATGGATGCACCCCAGTCGCGGCAGTCGGCACGGCTGTCTTTGGTGCAGGGGAGCAGTCCCTGTTCCGTCTTCTTGTGCTGCTTGTAAACACTGGTACACCACACTGCTGGAACTGTCGGTGGATGCCCCAATTACATTGCCACTGTTCCCAGACCTGATCACTCAAGACCATGGTTGCCTTCACCACCCTGACCTCCAATCCCTCCATCTCACAGCCTGGAAGCTTCATGGCTAAACCTCATGGAGCTCATGTGCTTGGAGCCAGTGAGGGAGGTCCTACTTCGTAACAGAAAACCCTCCACTAGGGCTAAGTACCTGGCAAAGTGGAAGAGGTTTGCAATCTGGTGTTCTCAGGGCCGCACACCCTCACTACAGGTGCCCATGCTGCTCATCCTGGAATACCTACTGCATCTGAAACAGCAGTGTCTTTCAGCATCATTCATCAAGGTGCACCTGACAGCCATTTCGACCTTCCACTCAGGAGCGGCCGGGTGTGCCATCTTCGCCAACCCCATGGTCAGCCGTTTCCTTAAGGGCCTGGAATGTCTGTACCCACAGATCAGACAACCGGTTCTGGAGTGGGAGTCTCCAAACTAATGGGGTCCTCTCCAAACTAATGGGGCCCGCATTTGAACCGCTGGTGTCTTGTTCGCTCCTCTACCTATCATAGAATGTTGCCTTTCTGGTCACTTTTACCTCAGCAAGTAGGGTGTCAGAGCTAAAGGCCCTCACCTCCAACCCCCACTACACGGTCTTTTTAAGGACAAGGTGCAACTCAGACCTCACCCAGCCTTTCTTCCAAAGGTGGTGTCCCAATTTCACACCACACGGGACATTTTTCTACCAGTGTTCTACCCTAAGCCTCGTAACAGTTAGCTGAGAGCAGAGGCTCCAGTCACTGGATGTTCGGCGAGCGCTGGCCTTTTACATCGAGCGCACAAAGCCGTTCCGGTCGAACCAGCTGTTCGTGGCAGTGGCAGACCGGATGAAAGGATTCCCGGTCTCATTGCAAAGAATCTCATCGTGGATCACGTCCTGCATCCAGACATGCTACGAGTTAGCCAAGGTTCCAGCCCCTGCACTAATGGTGCATTCCACAAGGGTGCAGGCCTCATCGGCGGTGTTTCTGGCCCAGGTCCCAATACAAGAGATCTGCAGGGTGGCAACATGGTCCTTGGTTCATGCTTTCACTTCTCATTACGCCATCACCCAGCATGGCAGAGATGATGCAGCTTTCGGCAGAGCAGTGCTCCAATCAATGATTCCATAACTCCGACCCCACTAGGTAGGGCTTGAGAGTCACCTAATTGGAATCAATATGAGCAAGCACTCGAAGAAGAAAAATGGTTACTCACCTTCTCATAACTGTTGTTCTTCGAGCGTTGTTTATGTCCATTCCAAACCCACCTGCCTTCCTCTCTGTCAGAGTAGCTGGCAAGAAGGAACTGAGGAGGCACCGGGTTGGCAGGGTCATATTTTGAGTGCCATGAAGGCACCACTCCAGGGGGCTCCAGAGCTGACCCAATGGGTGCTGCTAAGGGAAAAACTTCCCAACGACTGTGTACGCGGCACGCACATACCTAATTAGAATGAATGTGAGCAACACATCTCAAAGAACAACAGTTACAAGAAGGTGAGTAACTGTTTTTTATCCTCCGTATGACCCAGGCCCTAGCGAGGGATGTGGCACGCACCTTGCCAGCAGGTTACATGACTGCTTGCTAGGCAGAACCTTGGCTTCCTGGCTCTGGGAGGTGGGGAGACAGTGTGTTTAGTGGTTTGAGACGGGCCAGCTAAGCCCATGGAGGTAGCAGACTCTTTCTGGAAGGCAGCATGGCTGAGACTTGGAGTCGTTGTACTGGGGTTCCGGGTTCTGCCCAGGCTGCTGTGCCATCCCATCGGGGCAGCTTGCTCGCTAAGGACAGTTCAGAAGTGCACAGAGCCCCTAGCAGGAGCAGGTGGAAGAGGGGAGACTCAAAGGTGCAGTGCCCTGGCTCCATGCATCTGCACCCCAGGCTGCTGGACAGGGGGCGTCTCTCTGGCCAGGGCTGTGGAGTCAGCAAAAGCCAGGGTGGGGGAGCAGCCTGCAGGAACCATGCAGTCTCATTCTCCCCATGCTGGGCCGGGGGCTCCTCACGACATCACCCCACAGACAAGGCTGTGGGTGACTCTCAGCTTTGGCCACCCCAGCCCCTTCCAGCCCAGACCACCCCGTCCAGCCAGCATCTCTGGCCAGGGGTGACACCTCGTGGTGAAGGTTGGTATGGCACCAGTGACCTTGGCAGCTGGGTTCAGCCAGCTCAGACAGGGTTAGCCTGGCCTCCCGGGTCTCCCCCTTTCAGCCTGCGTGTTATTGGCTCAAGCCCAGAGGTGATGCGTTGGGGGATTGGGGGTTCAAATCCCCCCCCCCAATTGGCCTGCTGGGGGCGGGGAGAGAGAGGGGCTCTACCTTCTCTCCCTGTGCCTCCCCCCCATACCTTTGGCTAAATTGGCTGCTCTCTCTGGCAGCCAGGCAGGGAGCAGGACAGAGCCGCATCTGCCTGAGAGAGCCTGGCTGGGAGGCCGCAGGTAATGTGGGGCGTGGACAACGCGGTGGCCCCAGGCTGGGTGTGTGTGTGTGTGTGTGTGTGTGTGTGTGTGTGTGTGTGTGTGTGTGTCATTCAGCAGGGGAGACACGTGGGGTGGTCACATGTCCGCCCCTTTAGCTTGTGCCCCCACAGTCGTAACTTGCCCCCAGAGGTGGGGAGGACAGTAGTTACAGTGCAGAGATTGGATTTAGCCCTCTGAGTTGGAGCTAGAGGGTCCATTGACATTTAACAGAGGCGCTGGTGTATTAACAGGGGCACATCAACTCCCCTTGCAGACACTTCCCCTCCCCAGAAGGCTTCCATGGTATTTCCCCAGCTGTGCAGATCCCACGTCCTTGTGAGCATGGGAAGGGTGGCTGGGGTTAAAATAATGGAACAGTGAATGCTGAGACATTTGGCAGGCTGGGACCTTACCTGTTGACTTTTCCATGTGCATTCACAAGCCTGACATCAACTCCTGCCTGGAGTAACTTTGTCCAGGGCCGGCCCACAACATTTTGGCACCTGGGGGGGGGGAGCTCAAATGACACCCCCATGTCCCCTTGCTTGGGCCAAAACTTTGAAAGGTCTCAAGTCTGCCTTCTTCCTGTTCTACTCCTCTCATGGTACTGCTCTGCTACCTACCCCAATAAAGGAGAACTAACAACTTAAAATGCCTTGTTCAAAAATGTTAAGTAACACTTAACTTTCAAATGCTTGAACAGCAAATGTAACTTTTCTTGTCTGCAAAGTAAGCACTGACATTTTTATCTGTTTGAATAATCAAAGTGTTGCTTTCCGTGCCTTCTTGGTTGCAAAGATTTGAACTGCTTCCTGAAGGTCCACAGTCTGGGCCAGCTCATGCTCTATTGAGATGGTTGCAAGGCCAACCAGCCCCTCCTGTGTCATTGTGGAGCGACGCGTAGATGTGTTTTTATTAACTTCAGCTTGGAGAAGCTGCGTTCCCCACTGGCAACTGTTACAGGAAGTGTTAGAACTATGCGCAGAGCAACAAAAGTATTTGGAAAGAGGGTGATCATCTTATTTGTGCACATATATTCCAGAACAGCCTTTGGAGTTGATCCTGCTGAAATGTATCTTGAAAGGGCTTTCAGTTCATCACCTAAATCACTTGCATCAATATCGCGCATGTCATCATGTGTCAACACTGTCTCTAGTGCCCTGCATTGCTGGTGTAGGTCTTCTTCACATATAGTGAGGAGTTTTGGAATATCATACAACATCTCAAATATACTGCTATGTTCCTTGAGCTGCATGGAACATTCTTCAACTGACTGTATTGCACAATCTAGCACCTGGTTAAAGAATTCAACTTTGAATTGTTGTTTGGGGTCTCTTATGGGATTATCCCGTGCCTCGTAATCAAAATGTCTTCTTCGGTGACTCTTGTATTCTTGAATTGGTGGGAAAATAGCTTCAGTATGAAGTTCCTCTGCCAACTTCTGTGCACACTTCAGAATGTTTTGAAAGCCCTCATCTGACCGGTAAGACTGTAGGTATGACTTTGCCTTGTCCAGTTGTTCCATTGCTCCAGATATATCAAGGTCAAAACCTTGGAGTCTCTTGCTTACAACGTTTATTTCAAACAGTATGTCATGCCACAACACTAAGCCACACAGAAATTTGAAGTTATTTCCCTCTGCCACTGTTCTCCCATGAACAGTTCCTGTCATAGCATTATCCTCCATAATGGCAACTATGGCATCACCTATCCTCCCAATTTGGTGTTTGATAGGCTTTATTGCCTCCACTCGACTTTCCCATCGTGTGGTACTCAGTGGTGTCAGTGTCAGAGAGGCTGTTCCCAGATGTTGCTTCAAAATTTGCCATCGATGAGTTGATGCAGAGAAAAATACATAGATGCTTTGAATTACTTTAAAAAATTTAGCAGCCTCACTAGAAGCTGATGCTGCATCACTGACCACCAAGTTCAATGAATGAGAACTGCATGGGACAAAAAAAGCTCGAGGGTTTAACTCTCGGTTCCGTGTCTGCACTCCGCTGTTCTTTCCTCTCATGTTAGACCATTATCGTAACCCTGACCTCTCATGTCAGCTATCACGATTTCCGTATCTTCCAGCTCTTTAAGAAGCACATTTGTCATACCAGCTCCTGTAGTATCATCAATGTCAATAAATTCTAGAAAACGTTCTCTGACGGTCACCATTACAGGGACATTTTCACTAGGTTCTGTTGTTACAAAATGCACCATTAAAGTCATTTGTTCCGTATGGCTGATGTCAGATGTGCAGTCCAGAATAACAGAGTAATATCTTGCTGGCTTCAGATCTGCCACAATCTTCTGTTTGACTTTTGTTGCCAGTAACTATATGATCTCATTTTGAATTGTTTTTCCAAGGTAGTGGTGTGTGTACATTTCTTGGGTGGTGACTCTTCTTAGATGCTCCTGGAGTACAGCATCAAACTCAGCCATCAACTCCACAATTTTAAGGAAGTTTCCATTGTTTGGCACATACAGTTGATCTGAAGTGCCACGCAGTGCTAGGTTTTGGGTAGCAAGCATTCTCACAATGGCAATGAGCCTTTTCAGAGCATTTTGCCAGTAAGGAGACTCTGATGCAATCTTCTCTTGATGCTGATCATCTATGGTGGCCTTTAACCTTAGTCTCATCTCAAGCTCTTTTCACCAATGGAATGCTCTCTGGTGATTTGCTGCCTTCTCATGGCATGCCAGATTTCTAGCCAGATTTTTCCAGTCCTTTGTTCCTGTAGAACCCAATGTGGCTGGAACATTAGACTGGAAGAGATTGCAACAAAACCAGTATGCAGCATTCTGGGTTTTTGAGTACATAAGCCATGGCCTCTCCACTTTGTCACCATTGGGGATTTCATGCCAGTAATGTGTTGGATGGAAGCTTCTATTTTCATTGTCATTGGGGAACATGAAGTTTTTCACTTGCTGTAGCCCATGAAGTACAAGGAAGTCCCTCAGGCTACTGCTCAAGTGGGTCCACAGTCCTGGATCATCTAGACTTAAGGAACTAAACAGAGAAGAGTGTGGTGGAGGCACAAGAAACAGCTGCTGCTGAGCAGCTGTTTCTTGTGCCTCCACCACACTCTTCTCTGATCTACACTTTTCTTCAGGACTGTGCATGGTTACATCCATTTGAGATGGAGACATGGATGCTGCAGTAGCTGCCAGGTCATCTGCACTCTGACTTACTGGAAGATCAGGCATCTCCTCACCACGCACATCCTCACTGGGGCCAGAAGGCTCACCGTGAACATTTGTGTCTATGTATCTCAGGAGAGCTCTTCTTTTTCTGAATGCTGCCCCAGAGGGGCGTTTTCTTCTTTCACTCATGACTGCTGTTCTGTGCCAGCTATAGTGGCTCTCAACACTCAATTGAAGGGGACAAATAAGCAGGCTGGTAGCAGGGCCTCAGTGAGGGAAGATAGCGTCTTAAGGGCCTAACTGGCTCCTACTACTTCAGTTGACTGCCTGTTCTCCTCAAGTGGGTTCAGGGAAGCAGCAGGAAACAGGAAGCTCCCTGAGAAGTTAATCAGTCCAAGCTCCTGGGGGTGCTAGAGAGGTACATAAGAGGCTCTTCCTCCTCTCTCTCCCTGTAGCTCCTGCTGCTTTCTGTTATTCCCTCTCACCTATTCTCCTGCCTGCCTGTTATGTCTCTTGTGCCCTCCTTCCACCAGCACAGCACTCCACCATCTCTGTGCATCTAGAGCAGAGAGAATACATATGCACCAGCAGCAGACACAATTTTCCACACTCTGGGTCCTAGTGGCGCCCCCCCCCCCAACCCCCGCAGTCTGGCATCTGAGGCAGCCGCCTCAGTTCGCCTCATGGTAAGGCCAGCCCTGCCTTTGTTCCAGCTTCCCAGGGCCTTGAGGAACCAGAGATCCTGAGAGGCATCTACACAGGTGCAGGATGGGATAAAGCACCTCCGAACCCATCAACGAGTGAAATTAAATGTTGAGACCCTGGGAAAGTGGTGTGAGCACCCCCAGCTCTGCCTCCTCTTGTGAGCTCTGCAGAGGCAGGTCTCAGCTGGAGATGTGAGGTGTTTGCCATGGCTCTGAGCAGCCCCTTTCTGCCTGGGGGGATTCGCCCCCTGAGTATCAGAGTTCTGGAGCCATAAAACAAAACATAAATGTAGAGTCCTGAGGCCAGAAGGGACCATTATGCCCATCCAGTCTGGCGTCCTCAATCACCCAGGCCAGACAACCTCCTCTGGAGAATCCCGCATCCAGCCCAGTGGGTAGTGACTAGCCAGAATGGATCTTAGGGCCCCAAAGAGAGAGAGAGAGAGAGAGAGAGAGACCCCTGAAGTCCCCCCACTCTGTCGCCTTCCCTTCACTGTTTCCTTTCCTAGTTGTCCTCTCCCATCTCCTCCTCATCCTGGATGTTGTGCATTCAGCTCTGAGGGTCCTGCCCTGGGAGCAGTGGTTATTGGTGACACACCTGTGTGCGGTTCCTATTTCCGAGGTTCCCTGTCTCCCACCCCCAGGGGACGGCTCGTGCCCAGATGGCCTCTTTATCCCAGATGATGATGGGATTGTGTCTCTAACTTGAGAGTCCTCACTGGGGTTCTCAACTGGAGAGTGAGCGAAGCAGTGGGCACCCTCTGGAGCCGCACAGCGAGAAACCTCATCTGTGCACTGACTGTGGCAGGCGTCACAGCTGGTGTTGCATCAGAGACACCCCACTGGATAGAAACCAGCAGTGCCGCGTCCTCTGGGCCCACGAGGCCCCATCCCACCAGACACATTCTGCATCACACGCCATTTGAGGCATGTGGGGTCAGCTGTGAGTTGTGGGCTTGGGGGAAGGGAGCACATTCCTGGGGTGATTAATTGCTTGGGAATCATGTAATGGGGGGATTGTGGAGGAAACCAGAGGAGCAGGATTCCTGGCTGCAACCCTGGCCTGTTGAGTGACTTTGGGCAAGTCACTGCCCTGCTCTCTGCCTCAGTTTCCCTATCAGTAAAATGGGGATAATGTTACTGACCTTTGTAAAACACTTTGCAGTCTTGTGATGAAAAGCACTAGCTAAGAGCTGGGTCTTATTATTTTATTTTATTATTAAGGAGCACAATCTTGGGCTTATTGATCATTGCGTAGGTGCCAGTGATCATGACTGGATTACATCTGTCATGTGCAAACAGAATAATGTCTAAACCAGTATAATTATATCTACACTTTTGCTTTAAAAGGACCAGTTTAACAAAGCTGAAAACAGTGACAAGTCAAATGAGCTGGGAGAAAGGATTTAATCAGAAAATTGTGAATGATATTTTGGAGTTGTATAAGAACTTTGTACTAGATGTCCAAAAAGCCAAAATTCCGCAATCAGGAAAGAAGGCTACACAGGTGAAAAAAACCCCAACAACCTGGCTTAGAGGAGAAGTGAAAGCAGCTATAAAAAAATACAATGTGTAATGTATGGGGGGGGAAATACAAATTAGACGCTAAGGGAAGCAAAAGGACACAAGGAGTTATCTATGGCCAGCTGAGTTAAGGATAATAAAAACACATTTTAAGAATATTCAGAACAAAAGGAAACCTAACAACAGTATTCGTCCATTAGTAGGTGGAAATGGTAGAACTGACAATAACAATGTAGAAAAGGCCAAAGTGTTCAATAAATATTTCTGTTTTCCATTTGCGAAAATGCCAGATAATATATTTGTGTTATATGATGGTGAGAAATACTTTCTATTCCAACAGTGACTAAGTAGGTTGTTAACAGTAACTACTTTTAAAGCAGCAGATCCAGATAACTTGCATCTAGGAGTTTTAAAAGAGCTGGCCGAGGAGCGGTCACCCATTAATGCTGATTTTCGATAAGTCTTAGTATACTGGGGAAGTTCCAGAGGACTGGAAGAAAGCTCATGCTATTCCAGTATTATAAGAGGGTAAATAGGACACCCTGGGCCTGTCAGATTGGCATTCATCCCAGGCAAAATAATGGAATGGTTTAACTCACCAACTCAATCAATAAAGAATTAAAGGAGGGTAATATAATAAATGCCAATAGCATGGTGTGACGTTCTTGACATAACCTGTGACTGTATAGATCACTGTTGCAACCACTGTTGTATATTTGCAGCAAATATTGTACAAAGGTTGTCGTGTAAGGTGGCTATGGAAAGGTTATGATTTGCTGATTATGATTATGCTAGCTGTATGTGTGTATAATTTTTGTAGTTGAAGTTATGAATATTGGCTATGTACTTGTATCTTAATGTGGTTTGATTCTAAGTAGCCTCAGTGAAGCATTTGATCAGGCTTCTTGAGAAGGGACTATTCTCACTAAGTGCCCAATCAGAAAACACTTATTTGACAATGGACTTTGGGAGATGCTAATCCACATCTGAGCTTTCCTGGGAATCTTCAAACTAAAATGTAAACAATGGCGTCGGCCGTAAAGAACTGAGTCATGCATGGACATGTGACTCCAAACTCCATCTTGCTGCTGTGATTTTCCACAGTAAGAACAAAAGGTGTCCTTCCACATGGCAGAGGATGTAAAAGGCCCTGGAAACCCCTCCATTTTGTCTTCAGTCCTGCTTCTTACCTCTGGAGGAACTTTGCTACACTGAAGCTCTGAACAAAGGACTGAATTACCCATCCCAACTATGGATGTACTCCAGAGACTTGATTTGAACCTGCAGTTTATTCCATCAGTGCTACAAGTCTGTACCAAGAACTTTGCCATTACTGTATGGAATTAATTCCATTTAACCAATTTTAGCTCTCATCTATATCTTTTTCCTTTTATGAATAAACCTTTAGATTTTAGATTCTAATGGATTGGCAACAGCGTGATTTGTGGGCAAGATCTGATTTGTATATTGACCTGGATCTGGGGCTTGGTCCTTTGGGATCGAGAGAACCTTTTTTCTTTTATTGGGATATTGGTTTTCATAACCATTTGTCCCCATATCGAGTGGCACTGGTGGTAATACTGGAAAGCTGGAGTGTCTAAGGGAATTGCTTGTGTGACTTGTGGTTAGCCAGTGAGGTGAGACCAAAGTCTTCACTGTCTGGCTGGTTTGGTTTGCCTTAAAGGTGGAAAAACCCCAGCCTAGGGCTGTAACTGCCCTGTTTGAGCAATTTGTCCTGAATTGGCACTCTCAGTTGGGTCCCACCAGAACCGCATCGTTACAGTTGACACCATCCTGGTGTGTAATTAAAAGCTTCTCCCTCTTTACAAAGTCTGCATTGGCAAGACTCAGGCCATGGGCTCTGGCTAACTCTAAGATATTCTCACCAGCCTCGCTTCTCGTTCCAAAGCCTCGTCCTCTGTGACCATCGTCAGAGCCCTCACTGTGTTCTGCTACACTTCCGTGGAGATCGTCTCTGATAACCAAGCACTCAGCCTGCGGTACGGCACTTATCACGTGGTCCAGTGCTCTCTGGCATTCCCTCTTCTCTTCAATTATATGACCAACCTGCCGCATGTAGCCACATCTAACATTAAATACCTGTTCTCTGCTCAGTGCTATTCTAACTGTACTCAGCTAGTTACTCTTCCTTTGGACGGCCACTACATTATTCTGGCATATTTCTGCTATGATTATTCCTACTCCATTCATCCTTGCTACTGAACCATGCTACATTAAGACCCAGACTCAGATGCAGACACTCGGAACAGTCCCTGTACCGTTAGCAACCACAGCTGGATGGGAATTTTGGTGAGAGAGAGCCTCACCTCAGAGTAGCCAATAACCCAGTGGTCAAGGCCTTCACCTCGGAAGTAGCAGACCCAGCTTCAACTCCCTGATTGGTTTCATTGCAACGTGGAACAGGAAATTTTTTCAAAATCTCCAACATTTTCCCAGGAAACTTTTTCCCACCCAGCTGTCGTAGTGATTGAAACTGTGCAGTGATGGCTCCACATTCTGCGGCAAGGGCTCAGGCCTCCTTCAAAGGCTGCTTTAGACATACTTTTTCTTCAGTACTGTCTGGAGCAGAGACCCCTCCTGAAAGAGGCACAAGCATTACTGATTAGGACAAGGAATGCAGAGGTGCCTGCGTCCAGACTCATGGACTGCGAGGCTCTCGGGAGGGCCAGTAACTCAGGGACTGCTGTGCAAGCCTCCCAACCCCCTAGGGAGAGATTGTTCCTGAACTCAGCAGAGGCAGGGCTGGATGAACCTTTTGTGGGTCCCAGCACCTGGACCGTGGCCCCGCCTTCCCTGGACTCCACCCTGAGGCCCCGCCCCCCATTCAGCCTCTTCCCCCCAAGGCCCTGCCTACTGCTCGCATGGGGGGAGGGGCCAGAGAAGAGCGAGCAGTGGGTAGGAGGGAAGGGGTGGAACAAGCAGTGGGCGGGGTCTGAGTGGGGATGGGGGCCTCGGGCAGACAGGGCCGCCCAGAGGATTCAGGGAGCCTGGGGTCTTCGGCGGCGGGGGTCTTCCACTCCGGATCTTCGGGGCACTTCGGCAGCGAGTCCCGGAGTGAGTGAAGGACCCGCCGCCAAACTGCCACCGAAGACCCGGAGCAGAAGAAGCCCTCGCCGCCGAATTGCTGCCGAACACCTGGAGTGGAAGAAGCTCTGGTTCTTCGGCAGCGGGTCCTTCACTCGCTCTGGGTGTATTCGGCGGCACTGAAGGACCTGCCGCCGAAGACCCGTCGAAAACTCTCGTGGGGGCCCCTGAAAACTCTCATGGGGGCTCCCACGGGGCCTGGGGCAAATTGCCCCACTTGCCCTGCCCTCCCCTCCCCAGGGCAGCCCTGCGGGCAGAGTGAAGGTGAAGCAGGGGTGGCAGGGCCACGTTCTGGGCGCTGGGGCCCCTTCTGAGTGTGCGCCTGGTGCGATTGTAAACGCGGTAGTGAGAAGAAGCACAACAGCTGAAAGCCAGGGGCAGGTTGAAGAGGGGAGTCCAGCCCTCCTGCACCAGGACAAAGCTCCCTGCAGAGCTGAGAAGACCTGGATCATCCCAGCTCCCCGTGGCAGAGAGCTGCTGTGTGCAGGCCATGCAGGGAGCTGCCTGCACCAGAGAGTTGTGCTGGTGCAGAGCATCTGAGAATGAGCTTTGCGGTGTTGGCCTTTACCTGTGAAGAGCACGTGTCCCTGTGACAATTTGGAAGGTCTGTCTGTACAATTTATGAATTCTGGCTAATACTATGAAATTGTTATTCGGAAATGGAAAGCTCCTACAGCTGTGTATTCACTAGGGCTGTCGATTAATCACAGTTAACTCATGTGATTAACTCAAAAAAATTAATCGTGATTAATCGCAGTTTTAATCGCACTGTTAAAAAATAGAATACCAATTGAAATTTGTTAAATATTTTTGGATTTTTTTTACATTTTCAAATATATTGATTTCAATTACAACAGAGTATACAAAGTTGACAGTGCTCACTTTGTATTATTATTTTTAATACAAATATTTGCACTGTAAAAATGGCAAATAAAAGAAATAGTATTTTTCAATTCACCTCATACAAGTACTGTAATGCAATCTCTTTATCATGTAAGTGCAACTTACAAATGTAGATTTTTTTGTTATATAACTGCATTCAGAAACAAAACAATGTAAAACTTTAGCGCCTACAAACAAGTCCATTCCTACAAACAAGTCCACTCTGTCCTACTTCTTGTTCAGCCAATCGCTAAGACAAACTGGATATAATGCTGCCCACTTCCTATTTACAATGTCAGCTGAAAGTGAGAAAAGGCATTCACATGGCACTTTTGTAGCCAGCATTACAAGGTATTTACGTGCCATTTATGCTAAACATTCGTATGCCCCTTCATGTATTAGGTATAAAGAAGTAAGAAATGGTGTTGTTTAATATGTTGAATTAGTTGTTTTAATAATGTATTTCTAAGGTAATGTTAAGTGAATCACTAGCTTTAATAGACTTTAATATGGAGTATATGAACTATGACCTTTGGACTCCATCCTTGTAAGCAAACTTGTTTACCACTTAGACACTGGAGTCCTCTGACTCAAACCGGACAGAACCAATTTTTCCCACCAAAAAGGCTATATAAGAGCCTGCTCAGTGCCTGCGTGGGGCTTTCCATTCCAGTGGCAGCGCGTGCACGGTTGGGTCTTCCTAATACTCCAGAGTTAGAGAGAAGAGTACCATCTATCCCGCAGCGAGGTAGAGGAAGGAGAGGCCTGTCATCACTATCCCCGTCACAGCGAACTGAATCCATTTTACCTGTGGAGGGTTATGCTTTCCTGGTGTTCATCTTCCCAGAGGGTCTCCCCGCCTGCGACGAAGTCCAACAGTCCTCGGGACCCCCCAGTAGTCCTCCTTGAAGGCTCTAAATCAGCCGGAGAGTAGAAGGTCCTGGGCTTCGCACCTGCATGCTGTGTCCTTATTGGGGTTTCTTTTTTTTTTTCTGAATTCCAAGGGAGTTTTTGTGGGTCTGAGCTTCAAGCTCCTAAAGCCAGTCACTGAATCACTGTATGGTTAAGTTTGTGTTTCTTCCCCCCCACCCCCATTTTCCCCAGTTTTCTGTACCTTTGCCCTTAATATACTTACTTTTGTTTGCCCCATATTACCTTGTCTCTCTTTATTTTTATTATATCACACAGGGAGGGAGGGACACCCTTATTGTAAGCTAAATCCACCGGTGACAGACATGGAAGGGAGCCGAGTCTGCTCTTCTGAGAAAAGGAGTTTCCTTTTCTATTTTCCCCCTACCATTTTTCTAGTATTTTCTCTCTGAAGCGTTACCTTACTCCCCTTGGGGTAACATTTCTGGTGACCGCGGCAGGACTCTCTTGGGATTAGCTACCCATTTGAGTCCGGTTAGGCTTTTTATTGTTTGTGACAGTGACTGGAACGGTCCAACTGACTCGGGGAGGGAATCCTTTTGGAGTTGGAACTGTGTCTACCTCCCCCCCCCCCACGGAATTACGGTCCGAGGGAAGGTGCAGTGTCTGGGTGAGAGCCCCCCTCCATATCTCCTTGGGTAAGGAATGGTATTTATTCCGCCCCAGGAAATCCTGTCATCAGTGACAAGGGTTACAGGGATGCCTGGACCCCCACCGAGAAGCAGGTAGCGGAGGCTAGTGGGCCCCTCACTAGCGCTGTTAGTGTCCAGATGTTAATAGTCAAACACGGAGTGATACCAGGCCCCAAAAGGGTTGCCACTCTTTCTTTTGGGCAGGCAACAATTAGCAGTGGAGCAGCTAAAGCCTTCTCCCAAAATTTGGGTTGCCTCAGCCTAGGCTTTAGAGCCGCGACAATCTGTCGGACCAGCTCCTGCTGTGTCCTTATCTGGAAGCGGTCTCTTTCTCTAAGGCCCCTATCTTTTCTTTTCTGAATTCAGTAAACAATCCATAATAAATAGCACAGGATGGATTGTGTCTTCTGCCTCCAAGGGTGGACATCCCAGACTAATAAAAATTCAGTTGATTTCAGTATTGATTTATTTGGGAAGGGCAGAAAACCCTTGAAGAAAGATTCAATAGCAGGAGTTGACTTCGTCAGATAAGTTTTCCACACTGTAGGCTAGGTATTCTACCAGCAAGCCTCCCCCTAATAAAAAGGCACGTAAATGTGCTCTTATCTATGGCCTGGCCATGGTCTGCAAGAACTAAACTCGCAAGTGCTGCTGATTAAACAGCAGACAGATCAAGCACTTGTAGAGAAGCAGCAGCTAAAACAACAATGTGAAAGGCAGGCTGCAGAAGAGCAAGCAGCAACTGCCCGAATAGCGAATTTAATTATGCAAGTCTCCCAGCTCGAACAACAGTTGAGGGGTTTAAACACCAGGGTTGCTGCTGCAAAAACTGTTGCTGAGGTAAAAAGCAGGGAGCTCCAGGAGTCACAGGCGGCGGTGCGCCAGCTCCTAAAGGAGGCCCATAATGCCAACAAAAGATCTGTTAGCCATGCGGCCTGTGACCGCCGCATTGAGAAGCTGCAAAAGCAGCTGCGATTAGCTAAAGGTTTAATGGGTGCAATTAAGACAAATCCTTTAGCTGCTTTTAATTCTGGGTTTAATGAGTTAGATCCAGTTTCAGAAACTGAGGACTCACCACTAAGGTACTCAGTGGGAAAAGGGTTGGAACCCTCGGCATCTCACAGCCTTGAGGAAGCCATGCATGTAAACAGGGGATACCCATTGGCCCCTATTGTCACCACTGTGACTCAATATGATGATGATAGACCCCCCCACAGTAAAACATGGAAGCAGAGCTCTCACTCCTGAACAAACTTGGGCTTTGGGGAAACAAATGGGTCCTTGCAATAAAGAGACAGTACTAAACTGGCTGGCAAAATTGTCAGCAACTCCTAATCTCAGTCAGGAGGATGTGGTAACCATCCTAAGGGAGTGTATGTCAACAGAGGATTTTGCTGCATTGCCATATGGCACTATAGTAGATATTAATGTTGACCAGTATACTATATATAAGTGTGTTATCAAATTATACTTTCCTTATGAAAATATAATGGGTAAGGCATATGCTGAAAAGCAGATGCCAGAGGATCGTCCGGAAAGGTACTTATTGCAGAAAAACCTGTTATTTTGGCGTGCTGGTTTGGGAGTTAACAATGGTAGTGTAGTTGATTATGATGTCCCTGAATTGAGGGAGCTTTATATGCAAGGTTTAGCACCCAGCATAAGGTTGGGAATGGGCCCAGTGGATGTTCGAATAGCACGTATGCCTGATTTGGAAGCCAGGGCCAGGGAAGTTTATGAGCTACAACAGCTAGCCTACCCTGGTGGAGGAACCAAGAAAAAGGTGGCAGCATTTAACAACAAAGCCTTTTATGATAAGGGCCAAGGCAAAGACCAAATACAACAACAATCCAAAACTCCCGAATTTAACAACAAAATGTTTAGTGGCTCTGCAGAGCAAATGAAAATAATGAGAAAGGTACTATTAAAGAGACTAAGTAAGCATGAGCCATGGGACAGTCTCGTAAAGCAAAGACTATCAGCAGAGGACATGTTCCTGAAACTAGCTCAGTATGAGGTAGGACAAGGTTCAGCAGGCAAGAAAGGAAATGGCCAAGGTTCTTATGATCCTATAGAATCCACCTCACTTAATTTTAGTTGAGGTAGCCGAGCTTCCCAAGCCCCTGGGTTTGTGGCCCCTTTAATTTATGATTATTGGGGTAGGCCTACTGTAGAAATCAAACTGGAGGGAAGTTTTGGAAGTATTAGGCAGCAGGCATTGCTAGACACCGGGGCATCTACCAACCTCCTTTGTACCAAGGCAAATTCCATTATAAGGACTATTCCAGTAAAATACATTGTCTCTCCTCTCTTATAATGGGAAGGAGAGCACTATACCATTCGCAGAATTTATCACCTGTTCTGTGGGACATCTGTCCACCCAAGCTTCTTCTGACCTACAACAGCTAGATGGAAGTGGAATCTTGGGAATAGATGTATTGAGGCAATTTCGGGTGGTAGTGGACTTACCCAATAATATGCTATGGCAGGTTGAAGGTGGAGAAGTAGGTCTTGTGATCCCCATAGCCCATAGAATATATGCTGTCAAGGCACCTGACGAACTGGTTCTTCCTGAGTGGGAAGAGGACATTAAACAGATTACAGGAAGAGATTGTGCAGTCTTCGCTCCTATTAAACTCAGTTGCGGGAAAGTGGACGCTTCTGTGAAGGTAGAGGGACCTGATCCTAAACCATTAAGTCAGTACAGATATTCAATCGAGGCAAAGGAAGAGATTAAACCCACTATAAATACACTTTTGGAACAAGGAGTGCTGGTCCATTGCCAAAGAACATGCAACTCACCCATCTGGCCTGTTAGGAAGGCAGATGATAAATCATGGAGGCTCACCGTGGACTACAGAGGGCTAAACCAGGTCACCCCAAGATTGGCTCCTGTGGTGGTGAAATTTCTCGAGGTGATGGCGTTAATCACGTAAGGTGCTTGTTGGTTTTCAGTTTTAGATATTTCTGACCCTGCCAGCAGGTAGGGGATCTTGGGGGACAACTACTGCACTGGTGGAGTGCAAAATAAACTTTATTAAGAAAATGTAAAAACAGGGAAAATTTAATAGTGAGGGGTATGGGGTCTGTTAAGGTAGACAATTCGGGAGGGGTTTCTTTTAGTAAATAGGATAGGGGGTTTCAATAGTGGGATACAATACAGTTGGTAACCAATTAACACTGAAGTATAAATGTAACAGGTGGCTAACAATTTCTATGTAAAGAGTGTGTCACAGCAGCATATAACCAACTAACAGTATGGGTAAAATGTGTTAAATAACCAACAACTTTAGGTAAAAATGTGTCACAGTGGTGTAAATGCAAAATGTGAGGTGTGTTAGAGAGAAAAGGGGTAACCAATGGGGTTTTATGCTAGACTTCAGTAATACAATTGAGGTTTGGCAGCAGTGGGAACGGGGTGAGCACGTGGGGGAAGGGATTAAAAGAGAGAGAGAGAGAAAGAAAGTGGTAGAGAAGTGAGGTTGGGGGATGGGGGAAGAGGAGTACGTGGTGGAGCAGAGGCCAAAGGCAGAGGGAGATTTAAACTCAGGGAGACACAGAGACCAGACAGGCTGCAAGTTTAAACAGCAGAGAGAAAGAGAGAGAGAAAGAAAGTGGTAGAGAAGTGAGGTTGGGGGATGGGGGAAGAGGAGTACGTGGTGGAGGGAGATTTAAACTCAGGGAGACACAGAGAGCAGACAGGCTGCAAGTTTAAACAGCAGAGAGAGAGAGAGAGAGAGAGAGGGAGGGAGAAAGACACAGAGAGCAGAGAGACAATTATAAAGAACACAGCAAAATCTTATCTATGATTTAACTTAACCAAGACTACACAAATTAGCAAGTAACAAAACACAATGCAACAATTCTTTAAGCCTAATTTACAGAGTACAATGCAAGCAATTTCCTAAACCTAACTTAACCACAGCTATGCAAAATGAAATTATAACTTATCTAGACTAAAAGCTAAATCTAACCTAATAGGTGCACCTTATACTAGGGGTAGTTCCAGAGGGCAGACTGGTGTGTGCCCAGGATACAGCTCCAAGGGGAGGAGGGGGATTAACTAGTGGTGGCTGCAGCAGTGGGTTGGCTGCAAGCTGGCAGCCCAGGATACAGTCCAGGAAGGCACAGGCTTATTTCTAGCAGCAAAGGGACTGCGGAGCAAGAAACAGATTACAGATACAGACCAAGGAGTTAGCTTGGGTCTGCCTGCTGGGGGAAAGAAAGTCAGCAGCTAAAACAAGGGGGGTGTGCAAGAGGTTTTTCCTTACCAATCCCCAAAGCAGCAGCAGGAACAGCAGTTTCAACATCAGAGGACACAGAGAGGACTTGATTCGCTTACAATAATCAGGAGATCTCCAGGCACAAATTCGTTGTTCGTGGGAGGGGGGTTTAAAAACGGGGGTACGCTCAAAAACAAACGAGAGCGGGGAGAGGGCCCCCCAAAGACCCCTAGCTGATCAGACCAGGTGGCAAAGCAAGGACCTTCTCCAGGGGTCTGATCAGAAAATGTCTGTTTTTAAGGGCAAACTCAGGCAGTTTCCCGCCAGTAACTTTGATTGGTTCCCCTTAATCCAGGGGAGGAGAGAAGGCAGGGAAACTGCAGGTAGGCACAGGACATGCCTGGGCAAGTTCTGAGTCACAGGTATGACTCATATGCTTAGCTATGTGGCCACTTTAGGTCTTGCATACCTGGGCAGAGCACCCTACACCGAGCCGGGTCCTGAACAAAGAAGCTAGACAAAGGAGCGAAAAGCTCCCCCTTTCTGAGCAGAGCAATGGCTCCAGTCAGTCTGCACAAGCCATTTTCATGAACAGGGCCAGGCTGTGACTTTGGTTAGTTCCACGGCCGGGGAGGCGGCCACGCAGCACAAACAGAACAGCAGGGGGACAGCTGTAACAGACAATTTCAAATGCCTTCTTTTCAATCCCTCTCCACCCTTCCTCCTTTTATAAGTTTGCTTTTACTTTTGATGACCGACAACTAACCTTTACAAGGGTCCCACAGGGCTATCATAATGCCCCAAGCCTGTGTCATCGGATAGTGGCCACTCTGTGGAAGAATCTAACTGACTCTAATAACATAGTAAGTTATGTGGATGACATCTTGATCGCCACACAGACCAGGGACGAAAACTGTGCCGCTTTAGATGAAGTCCTAGAAGCATTAAAGAAGACTGGATTTTTAATAAATCCTAGTAAGGCTCAACTTGTCCAGCAGCAAATGACTTACCTTGGAGTTCAGCTTGGACCAACAGGGAGAAAACCGGACATCTCAAGGATAGAGCTCATATCCAAGCTCCCTACTCCAATCGATGTGAGCACGTTAAGATCATTCCTTGGACTATTCGGATTTTCTAGGGACTTCATTGAGAATTACAGTGAGAAGGCTAGACCTCTCCATAAACTCTTGAGAAGAAATCAGCTATGGACATGGGGAACCAAAGAACAAAAATCTATCATAGATCTGAAGCAAGCCCTAATGACTGCACCAGCACTTGCTTACCCACAAGTCAACCAGCCCTTTCACCTGCAGTTGGCAACCACCGAGACGGCTATTAGTGCAATACTATTACAGCACAGTGGGTCCTCCCTGAAACCAGTGGCTTATGCATCAAAGGTTCTCTCTGAAGTGGAGAAGCAATTTACTGAATGCGAAAAAGAAGTGCTAGCATTAGGCTGGGCCATTTCCCATTGGGAGTATCTCATAGGAATGGCCCCTGTCATCCTGAAGACTACTCATACCCCAGTCAAGTATGTAATATCAGGAAAAGCTAATGCAGGGCGAGTCGGTCACCCTAGACTTGCCAGTTGGACACTTGCTCTCCTGAACAAAGAAGTACAAGTAGAAAAGATCACTGCACCTATTTCTGCACCTTTTGCACTTTGTCCTCCAATGTCTGATAGGTCATGTGTGGTTAATCATGATTGTCCTCTACCTACAATCAAGGCTCCTGAGAGTGTATCTCCCTTTAAGCTTGAATCACGTTACGAAGATGCAAAAGCCAGCAAGAGAGAACTGTGGGTAGTTGATGGCAGTAGTCTTTTTAAAGATGGGAAAGCTGCTACAGAGCAGCACTTCATGTTGCTTCAGACAAGATTTATCAAGGGACTATACCACACCATTCTGCACAAGCGGCTGAGGTCGTGGCCATAATAGTAGCTTTAGAAAATGCCGAATCTATAACGAACATCACTATCTGTACAGACTCTGATTGGGCTATGAGAGCTTTGCTAGACTGGATGTTGGTATGGAAACAACGAGATATGAAAGACCACCGATAACCATCCAGTGGCATATGCCGGCTACCTGATGCATGTGTGGAGCTTAGCAGAAGCTAGGAGGGGAGAAACTTACCTGTTCAAAGTAAGAGCACATAGGAAGAATCAAGTGGAAATATCCATATTGAACAGTAGAGTGGACAAATTGGCGAAACAAGCAGCAGTAATGGGACCTGAAACAAGATGGGACAAGGTAAAAGCAACGGATCATATGGACCACCAAGATATAGTGCAACTACAAAACAAGACCCTGAAATCAAAAAGTTGCTAAAAGATGGCAAATACAAGACCTACCTCATTACTCGACATATATCTGGACTAATAATGGCGACAAAAAATAATCCTGAAAATGATAACAAAGACGACTTAATTCCGATGCTAGTCGTTCCTACCATATTACGGAGAGAATTAATCAAATTGGCTCACCAACAGGGACACTTTGGGTTTCAAAAAACTCTGCAAAGACTAGCCATGGTGGGATGGATACCCAACCAGAAATTGCACTGCCACTACTACGGTGAAGATGCTATTAGAAAACGCATTTAGCCGATTTGGATTACCCCGGATCATAGACTCAGACCAAGGCACACATTTCACAGGAGAGTTAACCAAGCAGCTGTGCATAGCATTGGGAATACGTCAAAGGTTTCACGGAGCTGGTCACCCCCAAGCTTCTGGCTTAGTAGAAAGATCAAACCGCACTTTAAAAACTGCACTTAGGAAAGTAATTGATTCATCTGGGAACAACTGGGACAGACATCTATCTCTTATTTTGATCGCAATTAGATCTACTGTAAGTGTTCATGGATTTACTCCATAAGAAACACTTTTTGGAAGACCTATGTTAACGCCAGAATAATGGTGGATGCCAGGAGGGGTACCCCCTGATGAGTACCGCCTCAGAATTGTAACGGACAATTATGTAAAATCAGTTTTGAATACCATATCAGGGGTGCACAAAGCAGTTGCAGTTAACCTAAAAGGAGATATCCACAAAATAGCCCAAAGGTTAAATAACAACTTAAAGCATGTGGAATGGGACATAGGGGATCAAGTTCTTTTTAAGTATTTCTCAGAGAAAAACCACCCTTTGAATCCTAGATGGGTTGGGCCAGTAACCATTATCAATAAAGCCATCCCAAAAACTTATCTGCTGGAATTAAAGTCTGGAAAACGTAAAGTTCAAAAGTGGTTCCATAGCTCACAACTAAAAGCATGGAAGGGAACCATCCACACTAATCCATCTGAAAGAGAAAATAATAAAAAAAAAAGTGATGAAAACCCACCTTAAGTTAATAATTAATACTCTCATGTCTTACCACTCCCTAAATAACCAGTCCACCACAGTATAAGTAGATCACTACATTGGTGGAAAGGAATATTTAGTATGGATGTGGGTAAGACACGTGTTGCTTGGTATTTTCTTTTGATTATATGGTTGTTTATGTAAATTAAAAAAAATGTGTCTAAACAAACCCCTTTTAATATTTTAGCACTTAGTGCTTTGGTATAACAGTTTGTTAAAATATATGTATATTTTATATACTTTATATATAATGTTTTGTGTTAATATGTATAATGTTGTGGTTGTGATTGTTAATCTCAAACACCACCAAGGAGGGGATATGTTAGGTATAAAGAAGTAAGAAATGTTGGTGTTGTTTAATATGTTCAATTAGTTGTTTTAATAATGTATTTCTAAGGTAGTTAAGTGAATCACTAGCTTTAATAGAATTTAATATGGAGTATATGAACTATGACCTTTGGACTCCATCCTTGTAAGCAAACTTGTTTACAACTTAGACACTGGGGTCCTCTGGCTCAAACCGGACAGAACCAGTTTTTCCCACCAAAAAGGCTATATAAGAGCCTGCTCAGTGCCTGCGTGGGGCTATCCATGCCAGTGGCAGCGCGTGCACAGTCGGGTCTTCCTAACGATCCAGAGCTAGAGAGAAGAGTACCATCTTGTTGTATCCACCAGGCAAGGTATTAACAAACTTCAACAGAACTTTATTTACAGTGGAAATCTCTTTACCAAGCTGTAGCTGCACACTCTGTAACTCTCCCAGCCTCCTCAAGTCCTCCCCACTCTTTCCTGTTTCCTGTCCTTTCAGACTCCCAACAGCCAGTGCTCCCTGTTCTAATAATCACATGCAGCATCTAAACACCACTTTCCCTCCTCTCTTAAGAAACTTTCCAAATTAAAATAAACATTGTTGTTCTAACCACAGGAACAAATATGAAACAAGACACTATACTGTTGGCAGGACTATTACACTGGGTACGTCTATACTTACCTCCGGGTTCGGCGGTAAGCAATCAATCTTCTGGGATCGATTTATCGCGTCTTGTCTAGACGCGATAAATCGATCCCGGAAGTGCTCGCCGTCGACACCGGTACTCCTGCTCTGCGAGAGGAGTACGCGGAGTCAACGGGGAGCCTGCCTGCCGCCTGTGGACCCGCGGTAAGTACCTTGTAGTTCGAACTAAGATACTTCGATTTCAGCTACGTTATTCACGTAGCTGAAGTTGCGTATCTTAGTTCGAACTAGGGGGTTAGTGTGGACCAGCCCACTGAAAACACTGTAGATACTACATAACATAGTCTCTAGTCCAGGCAGGTGGTCGTCTGGATCTGACAGGCCGTCTCTCAAGCCCCGGTTCCAGTGCAATGTCTTGTTGTGTTAGTTCTACGGTGAAGTAATCCAATGCAGACTGGGTGTTGGCATAATCTCCTCTTGGTGCATAGGCAGGTGCAAGATAAGAAGCATTCCATACCCGCCCATCAGAAAGTCGATAGGTTTAAGGTCCCTTCTTCTCTATGATTTTAAGAGGAGCTGTGAATTTATAGTCCCCTTTGCGTAAGATTCCAGGTTTTCGTATTCTAACAAAGGAACCACACTCAAACTTTCGTTCCTTAGCACCCCACCGTTTGTCTGTGAAAGCCTTAGACTTTGCTTGGTTCTGTTCAACTGTCTTTCTCACATCATCCTTGTTTGAGGCATCAGGGGTGGTACCGTTGGACTGGAGAATAGCTAATATGGTTCCTATTTTCAAGAAGGGGAAAAAAAGTGACCCGGGTAACTACAGGCCTGTTAGTTTAACATCTGTAATATGCAAGGTCTTGGAAAAAATTTTGAAGGAGAAAGTAGTTAAGGACCTTGAGGTCAATGGCAATTGGGACAAATTACAACATGGTTTTACGAAAGGCAGATCGTGCCAAACCAACCTGATCTCCTTCTTTGAGAAAGTAACAGATTTTTTAGATAAAGGAAATGCGGTGGATCTAATATACCTTGATTTCAGTAAAGCGTTTGATACGGTACCGCATGAGGAATTATTGGTTAAATTGGAAAAGATGGGGATCTATATGAAAATCCAGAGGTGGATAAAGAACTGGTTAAGGGGGAGACTGCAGCGGGTTGTACTGAAAGGTGAACTGTCAGGTTGGAGGGAGGTTACCAGTGGAGTTCCTCAAGGTTCGGTTTTGGGTCCGATCTTATTTAATCTATTTATTACTGACCTCGGAACCAAATGTAGAAGTGGGCTGATAAAGTTTGTGGATGACACAAAGTTGGGAGATATTGCCAATTCGGAGAAGGATCGGGATATCCTGCAGGGAGACTTGGATGACCTTGTAAACTGGAGTAATAGTAATAGGATGAAATTTAATAGTGAGAAGTGTAAGGTGATGCATTTAGGGATGACTAACAAGAATTTTAGTTATAAGCTGGGGACGCATTGGTTGGAAGTAACGGAGGAGGAGAAGGACCTCGGAGTCCTGGTTGATCGCAGGATGACTATGAGTCGGCAATGTGACGTGGCCGTGAAAAAAGCTAATGCGGTCTTGGGATGCATTAGGCGAGGTATTTCTAGTAGGGATAAGGAGGCGCTCCTTCCGTTATACAAGGCACTGGTGAGACCTCATTTGGAGTACTGTGTCCTGGTTGATCGCAGGATGACTATGAGTCGGCAATGTGACGTGGCCGTGAAAAAAGCTAATGCGGTCTTGGGATGCATTAGGCGAGGTATTTCTAGTAGGGATAAGGAGGCGCTCCTTCTGTTATACAAGGCACTGGTGAGACCTCATTTGGAGTACTGTGTGCAGTTCTGGTCTCCCATGTTTAAAAAGGATGAACTCAAACTGGAACGGGTACAGAGAAGGGCCACTAGGATGATCCGAGGAATGGAAAACCTGTCGTATGAAAGGAGACTCGAGGAGCTTGGTTTATTTACCCTAACCAAAAGAAGGCTGAGGGGGGATATGATTGCTCTCTTTAAATATATCAGAGGGATAAATACCAGGGAGGGAGAGGAATTATTTCAGCTCAGTACTAACGTGGACACGAGAACAAATGGATATAAACTGGCCGTCGGGAAGTTTAGGCTTGAAATTAGACGACGGTTTCTAACCGTCAGAGGGGTGAAGTTCTGGAACAGCCTTCCGAGGGAAACAGTGGGGGCGAAAGACCTCTCTGGCTTTAAGATTAAGCTTGATAAGTTTATGGATGGGATGGTTTGATGGGATAACGTGATTTTAGTCAATAAGTCAATAACATGCCATCGCTGGTAATTAGTATCAATGGTCAATGCGGATCTGTCTGGAGAATCTTGCCCGCATGCTCGGGGTTCAGCTGATCACCATATTTGGGGTCGGGAAGGAATTTTCCTCCAAGGTAGATTGGCACAGGCCCTGGAGGTTTTTCGCCTTCCTCCGAAGCATGGGGCAGGGGTCGCTGGCTGGAGGATTCTCTGCGACTTGAAGTCTTTAAATCATGATTTGTGGACTTCAACAGCTGAGTCAAGGGAGAGAATTGTTCCAGGAGTGGGTGGGTCAGCTTTTGTGGCCTGCATCATGCAGGAGGTCAGACTAGATGATCATAATGGTCCCTTCTGACCTTAAAGTCTATGAGTCTATGAGGTCGTGCCTTTAACAATCCAGCAATGTTCAGTTTAGTATTCAGCTGTTTCCCATGCAGTAACTCTGCGGGTGATCTTTGCGTTGTGGCATGTCGTGTAGCCCGGTATGCTTGCAAGAAATCAGTAGTGAAGGGTATCCACAATCGCCCTTCCAGTTTAGCTGTTTGCAAACTGTCTTTCAAACTTCTGTTAAACCGTTCGATTTCCCCATTGGCTTGAGGGTAATGTAGGGATGACCTCCTGTGTAAAATGTTCCTCTCTGCTAGAAAAGTTTCAAACTCCAGGGAAGTAAATTGACTACCATTATCTGAAACCAGTTCTTTGGGGTTACTTTCCCTGCTAAAAACTGAAGAGAGGAACTTAATTACTGTAGCAGAAGAAATTTGCGATGTAAACGCTACCTCAGGCCATTTGCTGAAATAGTCTATTAAAGTGATGGCATAACGACAGTCAATTGGAGCAGTATCAAAGGGTCCTACAATGTCAATCACCACTTTTTCGCATGCAGATTCAGGAAGAGGAACAGGCTGTAATGGAGGGGTATATGTCACTGCTGTCTTATCATGCATTTGGCAAGTGACACTGGATTTTATGAGTGCTTCAGTTTGAGAGTCCATCCCTGGCCACCAATACAGATCCCGTAGTCGTTGTTTGGTTCTGACAATTCCCTGATGAGTATCGTGTGCCAGGTGTATGAGTTTTGACTGTAATCCTTCTGGCACAAGTAGTCGGTGTGTACCTCGTAGCACACAGCCATCGAGCAAAGAAAGTTCATCCCGAACTCTAAAATACGGCAGCAAAACTGGGTCAAGGTTTTTAGGGTTACTAGGCCATCTCTTTGTCAGAAATTCCCGTAATTTTTGTTGAATTGGACACGCTGAACAAGCAGCTTGAAATTGTTCTCTTGTAACTGCAGTAAGAGTGCTTGTAATAAGCGCAACTACTACATCCTCATCCTCCGGTGGACCATCTGGTGAAGGCAAAGGCAGGCGAGAAAGGCAATCAGCTACCACATTTTCGTTTCCAGGCTTATATTCCAGTTCATAATTGAAAGAGAGTAGTCTTGCAGACCAGCTAGCAATACGATATCCTGCTCTTCCCAGTCCTTTCGTGGTGAGCAACGTCGTCAAAGGGCTGTGGTCTGTGCGCAACTTGAACGTCCGGCCCCCACAGGTAAGTTCTCCATTTTTCAGTAGCCCAGACACAAGCAAGTGCTTCTTTTTCAACTGTAGAATATTTTCTCTCAGCATTACTTAGTGTCCTTGAAGCAAATGCAACAGTCCTCTCTGTGTTGTCCTCATGAAGTTGTGTGAGGACAGCCCCAAGTCCATAATCAGAAGCATCAGTAGTTACAATTGTGGGCAGGGCCGGTGCCCTAGGCGAAACTTCCACCTTGCGCTCCCCCCAGTCCTGTGGCAGCTCCCCGCCCCCCCGGCCCTGAGGCGCCCCCCCGCGGCAGCTCCCCCTCCCCGCCCTAAGGCGCCCCCGCTGCGGCGGCTTCCCCCCGCCCCCGGGGAGCCGTGCGGCACCTCCCCACCCCAGCTCACCTCTGCTCCTCCTCCTCCCCGAGCACGCCGCTCCCGCTCTAATTCTCCTCCCAGGCTTGCAGCGCCAAACAGCTGATTGGCACTGCAAGCCTGGCAGGCGGGAGAAGTGGAGTGGCGACCGCGAGCTCGGGGAGGAACGCTGAAAAAAAAAATTGGGGGCACCACTTTTTGGCGCCCCCAAATCTTGGCGCCCTAGGCAACCACCTAGTTCGCCTTAATGGTAGCACCGGCCCTGATTGTGGGCAATGCGGGACTGAATAGTGCAAGTACTGGACTATGTACAATCAAGTCTTTCACCCTTTCGAAACTAGCTTGTGCATCCGTTGTCCACACTAAGGTTGAACTTCTCTGTAGTATTTCTCGTAACGGTTCAATGACAGAAGCATAATTGGGAATGAATTTTGCATACCAGGAGGTAAGACCCAAGAAGGAACGTAAGGTTTGCAAATCTGTTGGAGGAGGAGCATTTGAAATTGCCAGGCTATGATCTGGATCAGGTTTTAGTCCAGCCTGTGAAATTGTATGCCCCAGAAAGGAGAGTTCAGTTTGTCTAAATTTGCATTTGGACCTATTGAGCTTGAGGCCTGCTTTGTTGATGCAGTTTAGTACAGACTGCAGGTTATTGTCATGCTCCCCAGTAGTATTTCCAAACACAATAATATCATCCAAATAGCACTGAACTCCATGTTGATTCTTCAGAATCAATTACATCATTTTTTGGAAGGCACTTGGGGCTGATGCGAGACCGTATGGAACATGTTTAAAACTAAATAGTCCCTCGTGTAATAAATGCTGTGAGGTCTCTGCTATCTTCATGCAACATAACCTGGTGGTATGCGCTCTGCAAATCAAGAGTAGAAAACATCTTTGCTCCACGGAGTTCTGCAAATACTTCTTCTATGTGAGGAAGAGGATGGCTGTTTATCACAATAGCTTTATTTGGCTCCCTTAAGTCCACACAAAGGTGAATGTCTCCACCCTTCTTCTGTGTCACTACTATAGGTGAAACCCATTCTGAGGAGTTAATCTCTTCAATAATGTCCTTTTGAACAAGTTTTCTAAGTTCCTCTGAAACAGCTTCCCTGATTGAAAATGGTAAGGCCGTAATTTCTGTCATACAGGCATCACATTATTCCGCATTTTAACTTTATGCAGAAACCCATAAGCACAGCCGAGTTTCTCCTCAACCTGGAGTTGGGTCCCAGCTGAAACTGGTGTGTGTACAGCAAGAGTGCTTTGCTGAGGAAGATCAATTCGTCCATTAACTACCCTGAGATTTAAAGCATCTAATAAATCTCTGCCAAGGATAGGAGTGCCTTTGTGGACAATGTAGAACTCTGCAGTTACACAGCAATCACCAAAAGTAACTGTTGCTGGCAGGCAGCCATGTACTGGAATATGGTTTTTCAAATAGCATACCAAGTGAAGTTTGGGTTCAGTAAGAGGCACATCTTTAAAGTAACGCAAATAGATGGAATCAGGTAGTATAGATACTGCTGAGCCAGTGTCCAACATTAGCTGAATAGAGTGTGATTTGCCTGAGGGTATGGCAGAAACATTTACAGTGCACTTTATCTGTTCTGCAATATGTGCAGTAGTGATTTTGTCTACACTCAGCACAGTAATATCTGGTATTGTAACTGCATGCACCTGTTGATTGAACTGGCTACTGCGACATACTTTAGCAAAATGCCCAATCTTTTTGCAATGATTGCACTGAGCTACTTTTGCTGGACATCCTGTGTAGCTTGCAAGATGTTGTGGGGATCCACAGCGAAAGCAAGCTTTTACTGTATTTTGCATTTGCTGATTCAGTGGCTTTTCATTAGTTTTCCTTTTGCAATTGTTTGTCTGCAGTGATAGTGAACTATTCTGCAAAGGAGTCACAGCCTGGACTGGGCCTCCTGTACCCTTGCTCATTATTTTGGCTTCAGCTGTAGCTGACTCAATCTGAGTAGCAATGGTTATTGCTTTTTCTAGTGTAAGTTGTGGTTCTAGAAGTAAGCGTTCTCTTACACAAAGCACGGTTGTTTTCTCAATGAGCTGGTCTCTAATCATCTCATCTGCCATATTCCCAAAATCACAAGTTACGATCAGACTCCTCAGGGAAGCAATATACTACATTATAGTCTCCCCTGGTTTCTGCTCACGCTGGCGAAATCTGTAGCGATTAGCTACTACATTCACATTTGGCACAAAAAAGTTCTTTAATGAAGTGAGTGCAGTCTCATATTTATCATCTGCAAGGGGAAAAGTGTAAAATATACACTGCCCTTCTGCTCCAAGGCAGTGGATTCGCAGAGCACGCTTTCTTACTTCAGAAATCTCTGTAGCACTGATTGCAAGCAGATAAGTCTCAAACATATGGATCCAGACAGTAAAAGCAATTGGAGGCTCACCTGGGCTTTGCAGAAAGGGTGCAGGTGGGTTCAGAGGCAGAATAATCCATCCTCGTAGCCAAAATGTTGTATCCACCAGGCAAGGTATTAACAAATTTCAACAGAACTTTATTTACAGTGGAAATCTCTTTACCAAGCTGTAGCTGCACACTCTGTAACTCTCCCAGCCTCGCCAACTCCTCCCCCCTCCTTCCTGTTTCCTGTCCCCTGTCCTGTCAGACTCCCAATAGCCAGTGCTCCCAGTTCTAATAATCACATGCAGCATCTAAACAGTACACATCTATCCCGCAGCAAGGTTGAGGAAGGAGAGGCCTGTCATCACTATCCCCGTCACAGCGAACTGAATCCATTTTACCTGTGGAGGGTTATGCTTTTCTGGTGTTCATCTTCCCAGAGGGTCTCCCCACCTCCGACGAAGTCCAACAGTCCTCGGGACTCCCCAGTAGTCCTCCTCGAAGGCTCTAAATCAGCCAGAGAGTAGAAGGTCCTGGGCTTCGCACATGCATGCTGTGTCCCTATTGGGGTTTCTTTTATTGTTTTTCTGAATGCTAAGGGAGGTTTTGTGGGTCTGAGATTCAAGCTCCTAAAGCCAGTCACTGAATCACTGTATGGTTAAGTTTGTGTTTCTTCTCTCCCCCCCCATTTTCCCCAGTTGTCTGTACCTTTGCCCTTAATATACTTACTTTTGTTTGCCCCATATTACCTTGTCTCTCTTTATTTTTATTATATCACACAGGGAGGGAGGGACACCCTTATTGTAAGCTAAATCCACCGGTGACAGACATGGAAGGGAGCCGAGTCTGCTCTTCTGAGAAAAGGGGCTTTCCTTTTCTATCTTTCCCCCTACCATTTTTCTAGTATTTTCTCTCTGAAGCGTTACCTTACTCCCCTTGGGGTAACACATGCTTCAGCCACCATTCTGGAGGACATGCTTCCATGATGATGATGCTCGTTAAAAAAATAATGTGTTAATTACATTTGTGACTGAACTCCTTGGGGGAGAATTGTATGTCCCCTGCTCTGTTTTACCCACATTCTGCCATATATTTCAAATTATAGCAATCTCGAATGATGACCCAGCACATGTTCATTTTAAGAACACTTTCACTGCACATTTGACAAAACGCAAAGAAGGTACCAATGTGAGATTTCTAAAGATAGCTGCAGCACTCGACCTAAGGTTTAAGAATCTGAAGTGCCGTCCAAAATCTGAGAGGGATGGGGTGTGGAGCACGCTTTCAGAAGTCTTAAAAGAGAAACACTCAGATGCGGAAACTTCAGAACCTGAACCACCAAAAAAGAAAATCAATCTTCTGCTGGTGACATCTCACTCAGATAATGAAAATGAACATGAGTCGGTCTGCACTGCTTTGGATCGTTATAGAATAGAACCCATCATCAGCATGGACACATGTCCTCTGGAATGGTGGTTGAAGAATGAAGGGATATATGAATCTTCAGTACATCTGGCACGTAAATATCTTGTAACGCCAGCTACAAGAGTGCCATGCAAACGCCTGTTCTGACTTTCAGGTGACATTGTAAACAAGAAGCAGGCAGCATTATCTCCTGCAAATGTAAACAAACATTTATCTGAGCGATTGGCTGAACAAGAAGTAGGACTGATTGGACTCGTAGGCTCTAAAGTTTTACACTGTTTTATTTTTGAATGCAGTTATTTTTTGTACATAATTCTACATTTGTAAGTTCAACTTTCATGATAAAGAGATTGCACTACAGTATTGTATGAGGTGAATTGAAAAATACTATTTCTTTTGTTTTTTTACAGTGCAAATATTTGTAATAAAAATAAATATAAAGTGAGCACTGTACACTTTGTATTCTGTGTTGTAATTGAAATCAATATATTTGAAAATGTAGAAAACATACAAAAATATTTAAATAAATGGTATTTTATTATTATTTAACAGTGGCCCTAGTATTCAGCATTGAAGCCAGGACCCACACCAGACCAAGGGCAATGGGAAGTGCTTAACTCTAACGACTGTGCTCTGACCACGCAATAGTTATGCTAAGGAGGGTGCCCGCATTGGGAAACCAGTCTGGCCAAGTTGATCTGCTTGGGTTTGGGGGAGTGGAAATTCCACAAGCAGGACAGGGAGGGGTGACTAAGCTGGGAGAGGTCGGAGAGGCACAGGCAAGGAGTTTGGACAGCAGAGGGGAAGGGGACGGGCCAGCCCTAGGAGGTGAGCTGGAGGAAAGACGGATCCATGTTTCAGAACCCAAGCCATGCCCTGCAGCAGAAGAAGGCTGGAGGAGCCCAGACGACCCTGAGCCCAGCCCAGAGTGCCCTCTGGAGAGCTGAGGGAACCAACTGGGCATATGCAAGCCAGGTTTGGGAGTTTGGTAGAGAACAGTGTATTTTGTGTGCTGGTAAGTAAGGAGCAGTTCTGCGTTCGAGTCCTTTGCCGAGTGTGTGTGTGTGTTATGGGCTCCCCCTGCTCGCAGGCGCCCCGAGAGAGGTCAGCTGGCACCCAGCGGGCTCACACCTTTGGTGGGATCCTGGGAGAGGGTGTGTTTAAGCTCTGGGGCAGCCTGAGGGGTGAGCACAGGTTCTAGGGCAGAGGTCCCCAAACTGTGCGGCATGACCCCCAAGGGGGCACAGAGGAACGTTCGTGGGATGCAGCAGACCAGGCAAGCCCCCATGGGGGGGAGCACCACCGAGCCCTGGCCCACCCCACCCCCAGCTCTACTCCGGCCCCGCCACCAGCCGTGGACCTAGCTCCCAGCCCCGCACTTGTCCCGAGCCTCGGCCCCTGGCTGTGGCTCCGGACCCAGACCCACCCCCAGCTGCAGCCCCAGCCTCAGTCCCCTTACACCTGTCTGCGTCTGTTCCCCCCCGCCCCCGGGAGCCTTGGCCCTGCTCTTGGCCCTGGCTCTGGCTGTGGGGGGGCACGAACATAGGGACAGGGGGGTGTGACCCTCAAAAGTTTGGGGACCACTGTTCTAGGTGCTGGATGGTCAGCGTTCTCAGGATGGGGTGCTGAATAGAGGCTATGTGCCCCAAGCGAGTGCTCTGTTCAGACTCTGCAGGCTCAGAAGACCTGGGACAGCAGCCTAGGGAGAGGTCGCGGGAGGCAGGAGGGGGGTGCTTGACTGGACCAGCACCACAGATGGATGCACCTCCAGGGGATGGGACTGATTGCAGATCAAACATCTCATGTTTCACCCTCTGCCAATGCCCCTCACCAGCCTGCCCTGGGGGACCCACTCTGGGCAGAGAGGGAAAGGCCTGACTGTGCGGCTCTGCTGAGGATGCCAAGGATGGGCAGTAAACACAGGTGGGGTTGGAGCTTTTAAGATGGGGACCCCTATCCGGCAGGACCTGGGTTGGGACCCACCCACCTGGCTTCTCCAAGGGCGGTGACAGCACCATCTGCTCCTCTGCCCAAGATGACGCTCCGCTCATTAAACTCCTCTAGATCAGTGGTTCCCAAACTTTAACAACCTGTGAACCCCTTTCACTAAAATGTCAAGTTTTGCGAGCCCCCTCCTAAAAATGAATATTTCCAGGGATTTTCTCCTTCACCTGAGTCAGGCGCGGCTCTAGCTTTTTTTGCCGCCCCAAGAATGGCAGGCAGGATGCCTTCGGCGGCATGCCTGCAGGAGGTCCCCGGTCCCGCGGATTCGGTGTAACCACCGCTGAATCGCTGCAGAATCCGCGGGACTGGCGGACCTCCCGCAGGCAAGCCGCCGAAGGCTCCCTGACTGCCGCCCCCACAGGGATCGGCAGGCCGCCCCCCGCGGCTTGCCGCCCCAGGCACGCGCTTGGAGCGCGCCACTGACCTGAGTATAAATTATAAAAGCAGTGATCTTGGAAATATGAAATTTGTTTTTATGACATGCTTATTACACACTATTTATTATTAATTATTTATCGTTACAGTATTTTTATTACATTATGAAAACGGCAATACTCTTCCAAGATCTCACTTTTGTAGCTTGTATCACTTTGAATAAGCCTGTTATAAGACAAGGCTCCTATGTTTCATCAAGGAATATCAGATGTGAAACAATATGAAGGTATTTAAGAAGCCAACTCAAAGAGTTCCGCCTACACAAGCATTCAGGTCTTGAGCAGTCCAGGCAAACAACGCACGTTACAATAAAGCTTAAACTTGTTCTTCATAATAATTTAAAAAACAATACTAGCGGCCTATTTAATTTTAAAAACAGCAAAAAATATCCACCTCCCTTTCCATTTCTTATAAGGAGTCTTGAAGTTTAAATCTCCTCAGTGTGATAGATATGCTTGCACTGATCTGCTTGGCTTTTGGAAGTCAAGGGGCTCTGGGCTGCTGGACCCATGCTGCCTGGGGTCCCTAGGGACAGCTCTGTCCACCATTAGGGAATTTTTTCCCCGAGAACCCACTGTAACATTTTACGAACCCCCAGGGGTTCACGAACCCCAGTTTGGGAACAACTGCTCTAGATGGTGCCATGTCCCTGCTGCCCCCACCCAGGGTCTAACAGCAGCCTGGGCTCAGTCTCCCTCTCTCTGCAGGTTTCCAGGAGCTGGACCAGGCCCAGAAGCTCTGCAGCATCGCCCTGGTGGCTGCAGGCCGGGGTGGGGTGGGTGTATTATGCTCTGTGTTCCCCCTCTGGCAGAAGCGGGACAGAAGAACCAGACACAAGATGTCAGCTCAGGGGCAGGAGGGGCTCTTTGCCCAGGGAGATGACAGCACCTGATTAGAGGATATCTGGATCCATATTGTAAGACTGTCCCACATAATGAGGAAAAGTTGAGGTGACTTTGCTGTTCTTTTGTTCCACTCTTAGTTTCTGTGGGGAACATGCCAATGCAATATTACTGTCATCTTCTTTTAAAAAAAAAACAAAAAAAATGGTAATGGTTATTGAACATAGCAATTCCAGTCCTAGTTAGCATTGGGAAACTGCCAGCATTTGTTGCTCAATTTTACCCTACTTTTTCTACAGCAAATGACAGTATTTGATTTGGGAGAAATGAAGTAACAGACAGCAGCCCAAATTGAACTTGAGCACTCCTGAACTTTGAGGGGGTTCAAATCTGGAAGGCAGGTGCTAGATTCCCATTCTGAATATTAGATAAATCTGGAAATGAAAAGCCAATTGCTGCTTCCACGACTCAGAAGCGGAAATTGAGTCACAGTCTCCTGCACGGATACCTCCCTTGCTAGGCTTCAGATAGAGACGCATTGTCCATTCATTCCACCCAATTCCTTCCTCCACGTGTAATCAGGAAGGCCAAAACACAATTGGAGTTGCAGCTAGCAAGAAGGGTTTCTACAGGTATGTTAGCAACAAGAAAAAGGTCAGGGAAAGTATGGGACCCTTAATGAATGGGGGAGGCAACCTAGTGACAGATAAGGTGGAAAAAGCTGAAGTACTCAATGCTTTTTTTGCCTCAGTCTTCACAGACAAGGTCAGCTCCCACACTGCTGTCCTGGGCAACACAGTATGGGGAGGAGGTGAGCAGCCCTCAGTGGTGAAAGAACAGGTTAAGGACTATTTAGAAAAGCTGAACATGCACAAGTCCATGGGTCCAGATCTAATGCATCCAAGGGTCCTAAAGGAATTGGCTGATGTGATTGCAGAGCCATTGGTCATTATCTTTGAAAACTCATGGTGATCAGGGGAGATCCCGGACGATTGGAAAAAGGCAAATATAGTGCCCATCTTTAAAGAAGGGAAGAAGGAAAATTCAGGGAACTACAGCCTCACCTCTGTCCCTGGAAAAATCATGGAGCAGGTCCTCAAGGAAAGCATTTTAAAGCACTTGGAGGAGAGGAAGGTAATCAGGAACAGTCAACATGGATTCACCAAGGGCAAGTCATGCTTGACCAACCTGATTGCCTTCTATGATGAGGTAACTGGCTCTGTGGATATGGGGAAAGCAGTGGATGTGATATATCTTGACTTTAGCAAAGCTTTAGATATGGTCTCCCACAGTATTCTTGCCAGCAAGTTAAAGAAGTATGGATTGGATGAATGGACTATAAGGAAGATAGAAAGCTGGCTAGATTGTGGGGCTCAATGGGTAGTGATCAACAGCTCGATGTCTAGTTGGCAGACGGTATTAACCAGAGTGCCCCAGGGGCCGGTTTTGTTCAACATCTTTATTAGTGATCTGGATGATGGGATAGATTGTACCCTCAGCAAGTTCGCGGATGACACTAAGCTGGGGGGAGAGATAGATATACTGGAGGGTAGGGATAGGGTCCAGAGTGACCTAGACAAATTGGAGGGTTGGGCCAAAAGAGGTTCAACAAGGACAAGTGCAGAGTCCTGCACTTAGGACAGAAGAATCCCATGCACCGCTACAGGCTGGGGACCGACTGGCTAAGCAGCAGTTCTGCAGAAAAGGACTTGGGGATTACAGTGGATGAGAAGCTGGATATGAGTCAGTAGTGTGCCCTTGTTGCCAAGAAGTCCAATGGCATATTGGGCTGCATTAGTAGGAGCATTGCCAGCAGATCAAGGGAAATTATTATTTCCCTCTATTCAGCACTGGTGAGGCCACATCTGAAGTATTGCATCCAGTTTTGGGCTCCCCACTCCAGAAAGGATGTGGACAAATTGGAGAGAATCCAGTGGACGGCAACAAAAATGATCAGGGGGATGGGGCACATGATTTACAAGGAGAGGCTGCGGGAACTGGGCTTGTTTAGTCTGCAGAAGAGAAGAGTGAGGGGGGATTTGATAGCAGCCTTCAACTACCTGAATGGGGGTTCCAAAGACGATGGAGCTCGGCTGTTCCCAGTGGTGGCAGATGACAGAACAAGGAGCAATGGTCTCAAGTTGCAGTGGGGGAGGTCTAGGTTGGATATTAGGAAACACTATTTCCCTAGGAGGGTGATGAAGCACTGGAATAGGTTACCTAGGGAGGTGGTGGAATCTCCATCCGTAGAGGTTTTTGAGGCCTGGCTTGACAAAGCCCTGGCTGGGATTTAGTTGGTGTTGGTCCTGCTTTGAACAGGGGGTTGGACTAGATGACCTCCTGAGGTCTCTTCCAATCCTAATCTTCTATGCGTTGTGACAGACCAGACCAGTGGGGTACAGGAGTCTGGTAGAGGGCAAATATACTGGTCACTGGATGAGTAGTTTTTTGTTCCCTGAGTGACCAGAGCAGGGGCTGCACTAGAGTCATCAGGAACCTGCTAGAACCAGTTAAGGCAGGCAGGCTAATTAGGACACCTGGAGCCAATTAAGAAGAAGCTGCTAGAATCAATTAAGGCAGGCTAATCAGGGCACCTGGGTTTTAAAAAGGAGCTCACTTCAGCTTGAGGTGTGAGTGTGAGGAGCTGGGAGCAAGAGGCACAAGGAGCTGAGAGTGAGTGCTGCTGGAGGACTGAGGAGCACAAGCATTATTAGACACCAGGAGGAAGGTCCTGTGGTGAGAATAAGGAAGGTATTTGGAGGAGGCCATGGGGAAGTAGCCCAGGGAGTTGTAGCTGTCATGCAGCAGTTACAGGAGGCACTATAGACAGCTGCAGTCCACAGGGCCCTGGGCTGGAATCCGGAGTAGAGGGCGGGCCCGGGTTCCCCCCAAACCTCCCAATTGACCTGGACTGTGGGTTCTTCCAGAGGGGAAGGTCTCTGGGCTGTTCCCCAACCCACATGGTGAATCTCTGAGGCAAGAAAATCCGCCAATAAGCGCAGGACCCACCAAGATAGAGGAGGAACTTTGTCACAGAGTCTATGATTCTTTGGGGGCTGCCAGCCGAGGCCACCAGCATCCCTAATCCTGTCTGGGGAAGTCTTCTGAGGGTGATAGCTGTGCCAAAGCCTTCTACTCCTTGTGCATGTTCCCCATTCACAACACCACCCCCTTCTAGCAGCCAGCTCCCCATTCACAGCAAGCCCAGTGCATCCGGTCTCACACCAGCCCTGGCAGCTTCCTCAAACCCTCCCCCTCCCTTTCCTGTTGATAGCGGCCAAGGAAATGTTGGGAAATGTAGTTCCTTTCCTGCTCCAGGGCTGGCTCGCCAGGCAGGGAGCTGGCCAAGGAACTACAGCTACCGGGGTCCCTTGGGCTCTCGGGCTGGATCTTTGCGGTCAAGGGTGAGAGCTGGAGTGTTGCTGCCTGTCTCTGGGCAAGGTGGGGGGGATACAATGTCATCATAGTCCAGGGAAGGGTCTGCCTGCCCCAGGGGCTGGCCGGGCCTCCAGGGGAGGTGTTCTCTGCGGCTGGAGGCTTGGCACCATGGTAACCAGGGTGCTGCCTCTCACAACGCTGCGGGAAGGGAGGAAGCGGGTGTTATAGGCCCCTTCTGAGTGTGGGCCTGGTGCCAGGAAACCATATGGGAGCCCCTGAAAAAGAGGACACTCCAAGGGGCCCTGGCCCCGCCCCAACTCCGCCCCTTCCCCAAAGTCCCCGCCCAACTCTGCCCCCTCCCTCGAACGCTCCGCCCCCCTGATCCTCCCCCTCCCCTGCTTCCTGCAAATCAAATGTTCGCGGGAAGCCTGAAACAGGCAGGCAGCAGGTAAGCTGGGGCTGGGGGGGGCACGAGAAGACGCGGCCGAGTCCGGCCCCCCCGGCCAAGTGGCTCCCTCCGGCGGCCGGCCAAGAGGCTCGGGCCCCGGCGGCTCCGGCCTGGCTCGGGCCCCGGCGGCTCCGGCCTGGCTCGGGCCCTGGGGCGCTGGCCAAGCACCCCCGGTCGCTCTGGCTCGGCTTGGGCCCCAGTTCCGGCCGCCAGCCAGCGGCCGAGCACCCCCAGCCCCGGTCGCTCCGGCTTGGGCCCCGGTTCCGGCCAGCGGCCGAGCACCCCTGGCCCTGGCCGAGTGGTGCTGGCCGAGCGGCGCCGGCCAAGCACCCCCAGCCCCGGTCGCTCCGGCCCAGCTCAGCTCGGGCCCCAGTTCTGGCCAGCAGCCGAGCACCCCCGGCCCCATCGGCCCCGGCCCTGGCTGAGCGGCGCTGGCCGAGCGGCACCGGCCAAGCACCCCCAGCCCTGGTCACTCGGGCCCCGCCGAGCGGCTCGGGCCCCGCCGAGCGGCTCGGGCCCCGCCGGCCCGGCCGAGTGGCGCTGGCCGAGCACCCCCGGTCCCAGCAGCTCCGGCTCGGCTCTGGCCCCAGTTCCGGCCGAGCACCCCTGGCCCAGCCCCTGCCGAGCACCCCCAGCCCCACCAGCCCCGTCCGAGTGGCTCCGGCCCGGCCCCCAGCCCCACCGTCCGCCTCCTCCCGGGCTCCAGCTGCTGCTGCGCTGGGGAGAGCGGCGGGAGCTGGGAAAGTTGAACCCTGGGGAGGAGGCGGTCCCCTTACCATGCCTCCCTATTTTCCTGGACATGTTCGGCTTTTTGGAAATTCCTCCCAGACGGGGATTTGAGGACCAAAAAGCCAAACATGTCTGGGAAAATCCGGACGTATGGTAACCCTAGCCATGGTGAACCCGGTACTGACTGGCCTAGTATCGCTCAGAGCAGGATAATCTTTCTTTGCATTGGAACCTGCAGGATCGCCATACCTGGATCAGATGCAGCCACCTCGGGGAGGGAGGGCAGCAGTCAGTGAGTGCGTGCAGTACATCTTTGGGGAAAGGGAGATTGAGCCAATGCCACCAAGGCAAACCCTGTAGTCCTACAAACATATCCCCCATGGGAAGCAGATGCCAACCCTGGTTTGTAAGGAATGTGTCTGCCTTGGGAAGGGATTGGGCTAACTTTGCCCAAAGGACTGAGTGTCTCTCTGTGTTTCTGAATCCCCTTCCTCCAGTCACAGATATTAATGGGCCAAGTTAATACTGACTCCACTTAACAGCATTTCTCTGTTGCTTTGTCTGCCTGGATGGAAGTGTGACGAAGCAAGGATTTTCTGGAATACTTTTATGACTCCAATGTGTGCCTCAGTTTCCCTCTGTACTTCCCCCAGCATGGGGAGACAGGTTAAGTTTGCTTTAGGCTGGCACAGGAGACATGAGGTGTGGGGGTTGCCTTGCAGTCTGGACTCCGTATCAGCATCCCAGAACATTCACACCCAGCAACCAGCCACCAGGAGGAAGGAGGTTTCTCTCCCTGCCACCTCTCAGCAGGGAAGCTGTGCAGAGACTCCAGCAAGAGTGGGCATCTGGAGAGGCTGGCTGCTCCCAGCTGGGACTCTCAGGGAGGGACAGAGCCTTTGAGGAGTCCCGGGCCGGGGAAGTTCAGCTCTGTGCTCCCGGCCGTGCTCTCTGTATGTGGAGACGCTGTCGAGAGCAGCGCGTATGCCTAGGAATGTTCATGGCACATGACACAGAACAAGGCCAGGGCGCACCCAGAATTTTCCTGGGGACGGGGCCCAGGTTGCACGTGCTACGTTTCCAATCTCCTCCTCAGGGGGCTCCTGCTTTATGCATGCGTTGTGTCCTGAGGGGGTCCCCCCCTTCCCATTGTCACGTGATACATGTATGTCCTCGCCAAGCCACTGCCTCTCCTCCCAGAGCAGGCCTGGGTGCAGCAGGGCTGGAGGAGGCAGCATGAGGAGATGGTGGTCCAGGGTTCTGGGAAGCGGGGAGCTGGGTGTGGGGTCTTCCAGGGGCTTCAGCCCCAAGAGGAGCCGCTGCTACCATTTCTGCTGTGCTGGTCTATGGCAGCTTCAATTGCTGCTTCTTCCTCATCTCCAATGACCAGCCCCAGGTGACAGAGACTGGCCAGGACCTCTCCCCCCTCCCCTCTGTCACAGGTGCACCAGAACCACTCTGAATGAGGTTCACGCAGGACCCTCTTGCAGCGTGACACCCCTCAGTGCTTGGTCTGCCTAGGGCAGTCTCCTGGGTCTGACCTTGGAACGCTCAGCACCCTGCTCCATGCCGTAAGTTCCCCGTAGGGAGTCCCCCTGGATGGGACACCTGGGGAAGCCTCCTCCCGCAAAGGGGCCGTGCACCTCTCCCCCGCAGTCAGCAGCGACCCCAGTCAGCAGGTAACACAGACAGGTTATTAGTGGTCAGGAACAGAGCGTAGAGCAGAGCTCGTCAGCACAGAAAATAGGAACATTCAACAAAGTCCATCCTAGGGGGAGAATGGGGGATCCCGAGCCCAGAGCTCTCCCCTTTCGAGTTCCCCATCCTCAGATGGACCAGTGATGGCCCCTGAGCCTCACTCACACCCAGCTGCCCTCCTGTGTCCTCTGTCTCTTTCTGGGGCATGCAGGTCCCCTGGCCTCCACCTGTCGCTTTGTTCTCCAGCTGGCTCTCACAGAGGATGGGCCCTGGCCACCAGTTGCCAGGATACAGAGTGTCGGCCATTGTCTGTGCTCTGGTAGCCAGCTGGCAGTAACACCTCCTGGTCAGGGGTCTCTGCAAGGATCATACACCCTTGTTCCACCAGCTAGATACTTGAGTAACACACAGGGGAAACTGAGGTGCGCACACTATTCAGACAAAACATTAAGAACATTCCCATTGTGTCACACCCTCCCACCACACAGACCAGGCCCAGCCAGGACATCTCCCCGCTTCCCTCCCACCAGAGAGACCAGAACCAGCAAGGATCTCTCCCCTTCCCTCCCACCAGAGAGACCGGGACTGGCTGGGATGTCTCCCCCCTCCCCTCCCACCAGAGAGACTGGCACTGTGAATGTGTAGTAGAGTCTAGAGCCAAGGAGAGAGGGGCTGCACTGCCCCACTTCATTGTGCCCCTGGCAGGAACCATTAACCCCAGGGAGGTGAGGGCCTGGGTGATGGGCTGGTGATGCATCCCAGCCCAACACCCTTTTGAAGAAAGGGCACCTGACTCCAGGTATGCACCTTTTCAATATCCCCTAAAGGGTGGGAAGTTTAATAGAGCCTCAGATAAATGATACAGACATAGCTATGGACAGCATAGGTGAGCCCGTGTCTCCAGGGATCTCATCTCCCCTTGCAGAGCAAGGCTGAGGGCACACAGGGCGTCCCCCACGCCCCTTGCTCTCCTAGACCCAACCCCACTGAGCAGAGGCCACTGTCAGGCTTCCTGCACTGCATCTGTAATCCAGCACAGGCATCGACCTGCCCCGGTGACAGGTCTCGCCTGCATTCTGGTGTATGGTGCGCACAGGGCCGGTGCTACCATTAAGGCGAACTAGGCGGTTGTCTAGGGCGCCAAGATTTGGGGGTGCCAAAAAGCGGTGCCCCCAATTTTTTTTTTTTTTTTACAGCGTTCCTCCCCGAGCTCGCAGTCACCGCTCCACTTCTCCCGCCTGCCAGGCTTGCAGTGCCAATCAGCTGTTTGGCGCCACAAGCCTGGGAGGGGAGGAGAATTAGAGCGGGGGCGGCGTGCTTGGGGAGGAGGCAGAGCAGAGGTGAGCTGGGGTGGGGAGCTGCTGCACAGCTCCCCGGGGGGGGAGCTGCCGCAGGGGGGGGCGCCTTAGGGCGGGGGGGGGAGCTGCCGCAGGACTAGGGGGGGAGCGCAAGGTGGAAGTTTTGCCTAGGGCGCGAAACTTCCTTGCACCGGCCTTGAGTGCGCAGCACCCCCCGGGAACAAGCGATGGGTTTGTAGGCAGCACTCTCTTGCCTTCAGCCTGCCCCAGGCGCACTCCCCCACCATCCGGCAACTGCTCTGGGGTGACTAAGCCTTCTGCTGCCAGGTGCTCTCTCATCAGGGTTTAGCTTCATAAGCCAGAGCAGGGGGTTGGCCTGGCCACCCACACAATAGTGGGCACAGACACCCCATCGATAGCCATATCATGTGAAGGGGACAAAAGTCCCTTCTTGTTCAAACAAGTAAATGCCAGATCTCTGGAATGCTCTGGCACCATGTGCCTGGCCAGTGCATCCCATGCTGTGCCCATGAATCCCCCCATGGTTGACCAAAGGCTACGTAACAAGGGAGCAGTATGCTTTCCAGCAGCCATATTCCTGTGCCCCTTGTGCTAGGCAGACAATGAGAACACGAGTGCCAGCAAAGGCCCCTACTCCAGGGGTAGTCAATAGGCAGACTGCTGGCCAAATCCGGACCGCTAGACGCTTTGAACGAACCCTGAAATCTTTCTACTTACTTACTTATCATTATTATTGTTATAATTTTTTTACATTTTCTCTAGAGTATGGACCTTGACTATACCTTGACCAAGAAATTTGGACCTTGAAAAAAAATAATTGACTACCCCTGGCCTACATGACTTGGGAAGGCCATCTGCTCAAAGCCAGCCAGTATTTCAGGGCCCTTAGTAATCGCCACCACCCGAGGGCAAACCACAGGAATAATCAGCTCCCAAACCTCCATCATCACAACATCGAGGGTTGGCTTGTCACCACCAAACTGACCAGCCACTGACCTGCACAGGGCCGGCTTTAGCAGGTGCGGGGCCCCACGCCCACCCTGCCCCGACTCTCCCCCCCCTCCCTGACCCATTGGATCCCTCCCCAAATTCCTGCCCTGGCCCCGCCCCCTCCCTGCCCCATTGGATCCCTCCCCAAATCCCCACCCTGGCCCCGCCTCTTCCCCAAGCATGCCGCATTCCTCCTCCTCACCCCTCCCTCCCAGGCTTGCGCTGATCAGCTGTATGGCGGCGCAAGCGCTAGAGGGAGCGGGGAGAAGCAGGACGTGGCTTTTTTTTCCTTTTTTTTCACTCCGCCGGCAGCCCCGGACGTTGCGGGGCCCTCTTAGGCGCGGAGCCCCATTCCGGGGAATCGGCCGAATCGGCTTAAAGCCAGCCCTGGACCTGCAGCAGTCTGGGGCGGCCAGCCTCTATATGGCAATGGCAACCTATTTCTGGACTGTTATGGCCTCCCTGTGTCCTGGGGCTCAAGGGTCAGGCAAGTTCCTCCCATGGCTCCTGGTTACTGACTTGGTGGGCTAAAAACACTTCCACACACAAGCCAAGGACAGACAAGTTCTTCCACAATACATTACAAAACAGTTCAGAGAGTGGCTTGGTTTAAAAATTGCCAGTTATGGGGAATCTGCCACAATACTTGGCTATTAAAAATGTGTGCCTTATTTCCAGTCTGAATTTGTCTGGTTCCAAATTCCAAAGATTGGATCTTTTTAGACCTTGAAGAGCCCATTATAAAATTTCTGCTTCCAAGTAGGTACTTAGAAACTATGATCAAGTCATCCCTTAACAGGGGCGGCAGGTTTGAAGAAATTTTGGTGGTGCCCAGAATGCCCAGAGCCTGCCCCCCCAAACTCTGCCCCCCTGCCTAAGGCTCTGGGAGGGAGTTTGGGTGGGGGGAGGAGGTCTGGAGTGCAAGCCCTGGGCTGGGGCAGGGAATTGGGGTGCAGGGTGCTGGCTCTGGGAGGGAGTTTGGGTGCAGAAGGGGCAAGAGTTTGGGGTCTGGGAGGGAGTTTGGGTGGGGGAGGGGGTCTTGGGTACAGGCTCTGGGAGGGATTTTGGGTGCTGGTTGCAAGCTCTGGGCTGGGGCAGGGGGTGGGGGTTCAGGAGGGGCCAGGGTGAGGGGTACAGGCTCTGGGACTGAGTTTGGGTGCAGGGTGAGGGGTGCAGGCTCTGGGCTGGGGGGGAGGGCGCTGGCTCTGGGAGGGAGCTTGGGGATGGGAGGGGGTGTGGGCTCTGGAACAGAGTTTGAGTGTAGGCTCTGGGATGGGGTAAGGGGTGGGGGTGTAGGAAGGGTGAGGTGTGCAGGCTCTGGGAGGGAGTTTGTGTGCAGGCTCTGGGAGGGAGTGCGAAGGGGCTGGGGCATGAGGTGGGAGTGCAGGAGGGGGTGAGGGGTGCAGGTTCTGGGACAGAGTTTGGGTGCAGGCTCTGGGCTAGGGGGTGCAGGCTCTCGGAGGGAATTTGGGGACAGGCGGGCGTTTGTGGGAAAGGGGTGGGGGTGCAGTCTCTGGGAGGGGGTGGAGGGGTGTGGCGCTTACCTGGGGCTCCTAGGCAGAGTGGGCCGGGGGGCTTCTGCACGCTGCTACCCCCAGGCACTGCCCCCACAGCTTCCTATTGGCCGCAGGGGGGCTTGGGGCGGGAGCAGTGTGTGTAGACACAGACCCACCCCGCCCAGGGGCTGCAGAGAGGGGCCGGCAGCCACGTGGAGCGAGCAGGCAGGAAGCCACTCAGCTCTGCTGTGCTGCCGGTGGTGGGTGGCGGCCCCAGGCCATTTAAAATCACCCAGGGGATGTGCGGGGGGAGCGCCCGGGGGTGGAAGGTGGGACCGAGGGAGAGACCTAGCCTCAAATATTGCTGTAGCCGGGCCACGGGCCAGGAATATTCCTGGTGCCCAGGCATCACGGGTCCATAGAACTCACCATCCATATCCTTTAACCTTCTCTTTGCTAAGCTAAATAGACAGAGTTCCTTAAGTCTCACTGTAAGGCAGGTTTTTCCAATTCTTTCATCATTCTGGCAGCTCTTCTCTGAATCTCTCCAATATTTCTACATCCTCTTGAACTGTGGGCACGAGAACTGGACACAGGATTCCAGCAGCAGTCACACCAATGCCAAACTCCTCCCTTTCCAGCCCCGCTCCAAACACCCCTGGCCAGCCCAGCCCCGCTTCAAATACCCCTCGCCCCTGCTGAACAGGCCCCCCCCCGGACAGTCCAGCCCCTCCCCCCTTTCCAGCCCCCTCCAATGTGTTTTTATTGTCCTTAACTCAGCTGGCCATAGATAACACCTAGTGTCCTTTTGCTTCCCTTAGCAATTTTCTACAATTCCTAGCATCTAATTTATATTTCCCCCCATACATTACACATTGTATTTTTTTATAGCTGCTTTCACTTCTCCTCTAAGCCAGGTTGTTGGGTTTTTTTTCACCTGTGTAGCCTTTCTTGCTTGGGGAATTTTGGCTTTTTGGACACCTAGTACAATGTTCTTATACAACTCCAAAATATCATTCACAATTTTCTGATTAAATCCTTTCTCCCAGCTCATTTGACGCGTCACTGTTTTCAGCTTTGTTAAACTGGCCCTTTTAAAGCACAAGTGTAGATATAATTATACTGGTTTGGACATTATTCTCTTTGCACATGACAAATGTAATCAAGTCATGATCACTGGCACCTACGCAATGATCAATAAAGTAATAATAAGACCCAGCTCTTATCTAGTGCTTTTCATCACGAGACCACAAAATGTTTTCCAAAGGTCAGTAACATTATCCCCATTTTACTGATAGGGAAACTGAGGCAGAGAGCAGGGCAGTGACTTGCCCAAGGTCACCCAACAGGCCAGGGTTGCAGCCAGGAATCTTTCTCCTCTGGTTTTCACCCCAATGCCTCCCATTACATGATTCCCAAGCAATTAATCACTCCAGGAATATGCTCCCTTCCCCCAAGCCCACAACTCACAGCTGACCCCACATGCCTCAAATGGCGTGTGATGCAGAACATGTCTGGTGGGATGGGGCCTCGTGGGCCCAGAGGATGTGGCACTGCTGGTTTCTATCCGGTGGATTGTCTCTGATGCAACACCAGCTGTGATGCCCCCCCACAGTCAGTGCACAGATGGGGTTTCTCTCTGTGTGGCTCCAGAGGGTGCCCACTGCTTCGCTCACTCTCCAGTTGGGAACCCCAGTGAGGACTCTCATGTTGGAGACACAATCCCATCATCATCTGGGATAAAGAGACCATCTGGGCACGAGCCGTCCCCTGGGGGTGGGAGACAGGGAACCTCGGAAATAGGAACCGCACACAGGTGTGTGTCACCAATAACCACTGCTCCCAGGGCATGAACCTCAGAGCTGAATGCACAACATCCATCTGCTAAGGGGAGGAGATGGGAGAGGACAGCTAGGAAAGGAAACAGTGAAGGGAAGGCGACAGCGTGAGGGGACTGCAGGGGTCTCTCTCTCTCTCTCTCTCTCTCTCTTTGGATCCCTAAGATCCTTTCTGGCTCAGTCACTAGCCACTGGGCTGGATGCAGGATTCTCCAGAGGAGGTTCTCTGGCCTGGATGATTGAGGAGGCCAGACTGGATGAGCATAATCGTCCCTTCTGACCTCAGGGGGCAAATCCCCCCAGGCAGAAAGGGGCGCCCGCGTGACACAGACCTAGCGCTGCTTGGCAAGCTTGCCGTAGTGAGCTGGGGGTACTCGGGGCGCGGACCAAGCCGCTGATAAGGGCCCTGCTCGCCACCCTCTTTCCGCCCAGCTCGGTGGCAGTACGCCTGTGGAGATGCACGTTATGTCACACCGGGCAGCAGCTGAGCTTTCCTTTACAGCATCCTAGTCCTACTGGCTGTAAAGAAAACCTTTAAAAGGTGCCTAAGCACAGCTCAAGCAGCGGCACAGGAACTCCCTTGTCATGGCTGTTGGGGAATTCACTCTGAAGCCTAATGGCATTATGCTGGTGTGAGGCTTTCCTGGGGGATCAGGTTAGCAGATGGAGCTGGGGAGGGGCTGGAGAAAAGCCCTGTGGGATCATGGTACGGAGGAGAGCCGGGCAGGTAAGCCAGGCAGCCCATGACCCCGGTACCCTGGCGAGCAGGGCTCAGACTCTGCTCCCTTGTTGGGTCAAAGCTGTACAAGGGGGAGACCAAGCACTCCCCAGCCAGACCCAATGCCCCCTAAACATACCCCCCAGCCAGACCCAATGCCCCCCCAGCCAGACCCCCCCCCAGGCCATCCAGCCCGATTGCCCCCAGCCCCAGCCAGACTCCCCAGCTTCCCTAGCCAGACCCCCTCCGTCTGCCCCAATGCCCCCCCCAGCCAGACTCCTCAGGCCAGCCAGACCCCCCCCCAGGCCATCCGGCCCCAACGTCCCCCAGCCAGACCCCCAGTTCCCCCAGCCAGAGCCCCCCCAGCCATCCAGGCCCCCGCAACCGCAGTCCCCAGCGAGCCGTTTCCATGGAGACAGGCGGGGGCGAGCGCTGTACTCCGCCAGCCCCGCCCCGGAGCCATGTTGGATGGAACCGCCGGCGCCGAACCCGGGACACGGAGCGGGGTGAGAGCGTCCCCTCCGCCCACCCCAGCCCCCTCCAAACATCCCCGCTCCCCCAAATGGGCCCCCGCCAGCCCAGCCCCTCCCTCCTTTTTAGGCCCCTCCAAAGTCCAAACACTCCAGGCCAGCCAAGCTCCTCCCCCTTTCCAGCCCCCTCCAAACACCCCCTGCCCGGCCAGCCCATTCCCCCTCCAAACACCTCCTCACCCTCCCGAACGACCACAGCTCCCCCGAACGGCCTCCCTGGCCAGGCCAGTCCCCTCCAAACACTCCCCCCCAGTGCTGCCTGACCTGCTGTTCTCTTCTCACAGCCGCCCCATGGCGACCCGCCCAGCCCTGTGCACCGTCCGCAGCCCTGTGGCGCTGCAGGTGGGAGATGTGAAGACGGACCTGGCTCAGCCTGGCGTGGCCGTCATTGATGTGGCCTTGCCCCCCGCCCAGCCCCTGGATGTACGTGTGGGGTGAGCCCCTGCCCGGGCTATGGGGGGGTCGCGCGTGGCCCTCCGCCCCTCCTGCCCGTGCACCATGGGGGGGGGAGGGAGCTTAGTGACAGTCACAGGGCGAGGCGGGGGGGCTGCTGCAATGTCTACGGGGCCGGGTAGCTGTGGTAGGGCCCTGGGCTCCCAAAAAACTCTCTGGGATGCGAAGGGTCCCTCAGGAGGAATAGGGCAGCTCTGGGGAAACCCTGGGTAGCAGGGCTGCCCAGGTCCCCATCGGGTGCCAGTCTGCATGCTGTTGGGTGCCCTGATGCAGCAGCGAGCTAAGGTCAGAGCCCCGGCTTGCTCAGCACACTCATTTGGACACTAGGGTTGGGTAGGGTTCTCGGGGCAGATGGACCCCAGGTGGGCATCTGATCCATGGGGACCCAGGTGCCATTGGGTGTGTGCTTGAGCAGCTCCCACTGCAGCCAGTGACAGGGCGACATGTCCAAAGCATGCCAGGAAGGGGCACTGCCACGGAGACAGGGAATAACAAAGCCACCTGGGCACGCTGTTCTCCTGACAAAAAGCAGCATTTGGTGGCTGAATGCCAGGGGGCTATTGTACACTTGGGGCTCGAGGACATTCCCATGGGTTTTGGAAGGAAAGATGCCGCTTGCTCCACCCTGAAGTAGCTGGGTGGGAGGACTTGAGGACCTAGTCTCCACTAGGGGAAAGGCTCTGCATGCAGCCGGATGGACGGGGACTGGCTGGGCACTTGGGGCACCTTATGCAGCACATTGCAGGCAGCTCTTAATAACTAGCCTTTCCCAGGTCGGAGTTGGGAGGAGGGCAGTTTTAGGTCCAGCCAGTGAACCAGCCTGTCCCAGAGCCATGGCAATGACACAGAAGCTGAGGGAGAGCACCACTGTGTGTCCCAGTTCTCCAGTCTCCGGAGTGTAGCAGAGGGGCTGGATTTCAGAGCAGAGACCAGAGGCAGGTAGTGCAGAGCCACAGCCATCTCCCTGGGACTAGGGATGCTGCCGGACGAGAATAGCAAAACGTAGGGCTTTGAAGCAAGCTTCTAAGTGTGAGTAACTTGTATCGAAGAGTCTGAGGGACAGGTAGGTTTTCAACTGTCATATTTCTATTTACTGTGTCAAGCTTGGGGCCAGGAGCTGTGCGTTCAGAGAGAAACAGGTTGTGAAGCCGAAGGGACCATTGTGCACATCTACCCACACGTCCCGCATAGCACAGGCCAGAGAATGTTCCCAGAATAATTCCTAGAGCAGCTCTGTTAGAACACTGTCCAGTCTGGATTTAAACAGTGTTGGGGATGGAGAATCCAGCTCTGCAGAGCTGGTCATCCCCATGCCTTTCCTGCTGCCCATCGAACTGAGTGGACTCACTGGTGGATTGAAGATGTGGCTCAAAGGAGGCCCAGTGGATTGCTACTTGCCTGTCTAGGTGGCAGAGGGCAGGCTCTCCCCGGGTGGGTACCTGCCTGTCTAGGCAGCAAAGGACAGGCTCTCCCCCTGGGGCAGGCTCGTGACCTGCGCGCTGGGTTGTCTCAGTTGCAGGAAATCGTCTTTAAGAACTCCTACACGGCTTTCCTGACTGTGCGAGTGCAGCGGCGCCGCCCCTGTGATGTGGGGCGCGCCAGCGCCAGGAAGTGGGTCACCTGCTTGTGGAATCACTGCCTGATGCCCAGCCCGCACACAGAGGCCGGCTCCCAGGATTACTTCTCTCTCTTCAGGCATCAGGTCAGGACTCTTGGTGCCACTGGGACTGGGGGGCTGGGCCTATGGTAGCTGATTCCCCTGTAGTTAGAGCAGCAGCAGAGCCCTGACTGTGCCTTGGCCACCACTGCCCACAGCCGGCACAAGTGCAGCTGGGCTGGGCCTGCCGCTCCGGAGAGGAGAGAGTGCTGGGGAGAAGCCAGGTGGTACAGGCAGGCCAGCTGGGGCTCGCAGGGGGCTTGCTTGCCCTTAGTGCTGGGCTGCGACTGAAGCACTAAAGCAAGGCACGGGCTGCTTGTCCCAGCAGATCCCATGGTGCTGCTCATAAGAGCAAACTCGATGTTGGGAATCCTGATCCCTGTGGTGTAATCAGGATCTCTTACTCCTCCCTGAATCCTGTGTAGTGTTGTAGGGCTCTACCCCAGAGCCAGCTGTCATTCAGTGCTGGGGGCAGCAGCTGAATTGCCCAATGGAATTCTTGGCACTAAAACCTCTGCTTCCCCTCTGGCTGCTGCTGGGGATGTGGGCTGTCTCCAAGGCTGACAGACCTGATGGTTTATTACATTGCGATAGTGCTAGGACCCCCACCAGCACCATAGTGCTGGGGCCCACCCTGAGCTGCCAGTCCTCGTCCTTATCCTGCCTGGTGGAAAGGGCCTGGAGTGCGATTCTTGGCACCCATCTATAACTCCTCCTGTCTAGCCATCCCGCATCGGGCTTCGCTCTGCCCCCTGTAGCTCCGTCACCTCACCAGAGCTGGCAGCCCTTGTGCCCCTGGCTCTAAATAACTAGCACCCAACCCCCTCACTGCAGCGCAGCTCTTGCTGCCCTGTTGTCTCTGGCAGTTGCTGTGTGATGTGGATCAGGTGACCGCCGTGCGTTTGATTCTTCGCCAGCCCTCACCCGTTTGGCTGCACTTCACCCTGGAGGAGCTGCGGCTCTACCCCAGGGGCCAGCAGGTGAGTGACTGCTGTGGCGCTGTCAGGCTGCCTTTCTCCCAGGCAATGAGTGCTGCACAAAGCCGCCTGTGCTTGGCGAGACCGGAATCGCCCCTGGCCCTGCCAGCCGCGCGGCATTCAGCCCTGCAGGACTCTTCTGAGACCCTGCTAGTCGTCTCTGCCTCGGACTGCTTCCCACAGGTTCCGCTGAGGTTGGGAAGCAGCTGCCCATCCCTTAGCCAAGGGTACCCTGTCTCCCCTCACTTGCTGTGCTGTAAAGGCCCCCCCGTCAAGAATGCAGACGCAGGGGGTACCAAATCCCACCCCGTGTCCCTCCTGGCAGGGGCTGCCCCAGACTCTGGGTCTGACACGTGAGGCTCTCCCCAGACCCCCTACCCCCAGGGCCCCGGGGAGCTCAGTGAAGTGCAGTTTGCAGTCTGGGCCGTGGCGCATGGCCTCAGTTGTCTCAGGCTCCTGGCCATGGGGGCCTCTGTCTCTGCGGCGCAGGGAGTGTTTCCTGCGGCACCCCTGTCATCGGCCTGGCCCCAGCACTGATCACCTGCCTGTGCTCCTTGTTGTTTCTGCCTGTGCTGTGACTCTGAGGCCATCTGCACCAGCAGGATTACAGTGACGGAGCAGACTGCCCGGGGGGCCTGGGGAGGGAGCAGAGATGGGGCAGCCGCACACTCCGGCTGGACCCACACTCCCTTTGCTTCTGGCTACAGTGCAGTTCCCTTGGCCTAAGGAGTGTGCATTGAATGCAGCAGTGGGGTCAGCAGGCAGCCTGTCCCTGTGAGCACGGAGGAGCCAGGCCTGCCTCCATCTGTATGGCAGGGAGGGGGAGGGGGAGCTTGGCTCTGCTCTGCTCATCTGCCACCTTTGACCCCTTTCAGAGCCTGCAGACAGACTTCCCGTCCTGGCTGTCCCACCTGGCCCCCCAGCAGCAGCCAGAAAACCTGCATGGGGTAAGCAGGCTCCTTATGAGCAGCGCTGGAGCTGGGGTCTCCCAGGGAGCAGTGAGCATGTCCCGGCCAGAGTTGGGGTATCCTGGGGGGAGAGGGCAGCAGGTGAGGTCCCTATTGCGGGTGGGGTGTCCTGGGGGAGAGAATGGGGTGTCCTGGGGGGAGGGGCCACGGGTGGGTTCCCGGTTGGAGGTGGGGTGTTCTAGGGAGAGAAGGTGGGGTCCCGGCTGGTGGTGGGGTGTTCTGGAAGGGCAGCGGGCAGGGTCCTGACTGGCGGGGGATGGGGGGAAATGTCCCCTGAAGCAGACAGCTCAGTTGGGCAGGGCAGGTGGGTACAGTGGGAGCTGGGCTCGTGGGGGCCATGATCCCTGCCAGGTGCATTGGGATCTGCATGCACACTGATGCACTGCAGGAAGTGGTGGGGAGCTCCTGGACTCTGGGGAGTGGTAAATGGGGGGCAGCATGCCGGGTTATAGATGAGAGCTGCATGTCTGGGGCAGGGGGATGGGCACCATAGTCTGCACTTGGGAAGTGCAGGTTAGCCCTGTCCACCGGGAGCACATGGCCTGTTTGTGTTCCTCTTGCACACGTGTCCTAGTGCGAATACACACAAGGGCTAATGGCCAGCTGCCAACACTGCTCAGCGAGCAAATTTCAACTGTCTGTTTGAATGTGCAATTTGAAATCCAGGCAACTGTTGATTCATTCTACAAGCCCACCCCAGTCAGGGGACAAGCCCCATGCCTGTCACTAGCTAGCTCAGCACAAGGAGCTGTTTGCAAGCTGCCTGCAGAGAGAATTGCTTGCTGAATAACTTGGCCCCCCGACCACACCTGGGTGCTTCTCACCTGCTTGGGCAGTTTGCAAACAGCAAAAGGCCAGATCTATCAACCAGGTGTTGGGGGGGGGGGGCTTACCCTGACTCTGGTGGGCCAGCCAGCAGTTGAGCCTCCAGCAGCTGGGACTTCGCCAGCACAGTCCACAGAGCATTTGGACTGGGCATGTCGCTGGCACTCAGCTTCCTTGCGGGCCACAAGCGGAAATCCAACAGCGGTTGTTATAAGAGAGAAAACCCCTGCCGGCCTTGTTCAAAGACCAGGAAAATGCGGTGAGCAGCAGTGTCTCCTCGCACATTAGACAGACAGTGCTGTGGATTTCAGCTCTCTGTAAAGCTCTCCTGGGCTGCGAGCGCCCTGCGGGCTCTGTTGTGATGGGTGGAGAGCTTGGGAAAGCACGCAGCCTGGGAGTTCTGCTCTGAGAGGCTCTACTGCATGGGCGACCGGGATCGGGCGGCGAGAACCAGGGGGTGACCGGGGTTGGGTGGCTGAGATGGGGGGTTGGAGTCCCCAGTCGGGGGGGAGAACCCCAGTGGTGCTGAGTGGAGGGTTGGAGACTCCCGCGGGGGACCCGGTGGCGCAGCGTGGCTGAGTGGAGGGTTGGATACCCCAGTGGGGGGGAGGGGGGCCTGGGAGCACTGAGTGGGGGGGACGGGACCCAGTGGCACAGCACAGCTGAGTGGTGGGTTGGAGACCCCAGTAGCGCAGTGCGACTCAGCCAAGGAGGGCCCAGTTTGAAACACCTGCATGCAAACTAGTGCAGAGAGAGCCTGCCGAGGGTGTGGAGATCCAGCTCTGTGATATTCGGCCAGTTGTGATTCCTGGCCCAGATCTTGCACTGCACATGTGGGGCCCGGTACCTGCACTGATCTGCCTGACCCCGGTGCTATTGCTGTGCTCTAGCTCCTCAGCACTCAGTTTCTTTTCTTAAATGGGGTGCCCCAGGGCTGTGTCCTCAGCCCTTTGCTGCAGGATGCACCTTAGGCCTGTGAGGTTGGTGTTCCGGTGGCCACTGGGGCTGTTTGTGAACGCCAGGCGGTGGCAGCTCTGGGTGCATGCCATGGAATGAGGATGTGCCTGGGGCTGTGCTCTTGGACCACCCTGGGCAAAGCCACGCTCAGGAGGCACTTGGAAGGCGTTGGAGCTGAGTGGGTCGACTGGGCTGTCAGCGCAACCTGAGGCAAGCTGGAATTTTCAAGAGTTTTGGGGAAAATGGCGAATTCATTTCTAAATTCTATTCAGCTCTCCCCCGTTCCCCTGAGTTCCCGTCTAGAGTCTCCTGGCTGTGGCCTCTCCAGCACTGTGTGTGCCATGCAATTAGTTTGATTTTGTTAATTAACAGCGGCTTGGATTTGATGTCCTGGCTGTCGGTTCCGGGCACACTTGCCAACAGACACCGAGCTTGACGTGCTCAGCTGGGGACACCATGGCTCATGGCAGCCAGGATCTTCCAGGAAGCAGCTGCTGCAGATTCGACACAGACCGGAGCTCTCTGACCGTGCAGCCAGAGAATGCTCCTGAATCAGCTGGGCAGCTCAGCTGGGATGAGTAGGCCCCTGGCCAGGCTGGTCCTGCAGCATCCAGCCCATCAGGAAGGGGTGTGATGTTCCAGAGCAGCGAGTAGGGAGCTCGAATGGCAGGCCTGGCTGGGGCAGAGTCCTGGCAGTGACGTGTGCCGCTGGCTGGAGCAGTCAGAGGTGTCGTGTGTGATGCCTTCCCAGTCCATCCCCTGCTTTGTGGTTTTCTGGGAGAGCAACGGTGCCTCATGCACTGGGCGGGGGTTGTGTGCACAGACTGCTGGCTATACTGCAGTAGGACCTGGAGGCCCCCCTGTGCCAGGTGCTGCCCCAAGGGCTCACCGTCTGAAAGCAGACAAAGCAGAGTGGAGCAATGAGATGAAGTGGGCTTGGGGGAGAGCAGGGTAACCAGAGAGCACTTGTCCCATGGGCAGCGGGGAAGTGAGGGTTATCCCAGCTGTCTGGAGCTGCCTTCAGGAACACCCATCTCAATAACCGTTGCTTGTCTGCAGGGTGTCCCCGACCCGGAAAAGGTGTCTACAGAAGTCCAGCAGCTGTGGGTACTAACGGAGATGATCCGCGCTAACCAGACGGCAGCCCGAATCGGGCGTTTTGACGTTAGTTTCCAGTTAGCTCTGTTCATTGCCCACAGGGGCTGGCCCCCTGCTCTGGGCTTGCTGTTTGGCCTGGCATGCGCCGAAGGGGCATGATGTATTTTGGGCACTGGCAGCATCTGCAGTCACCCTGAGCTGCTCCCAGCTGGCCATGCTGTACGAAATGCCATCAAACTGCTGGGAAAGCTCCTGGGGGTTCCAGGTTCAGGAGTATTGGAGGTAGGGAACTCTCACCTCCCCCAGTCCCAGCCTCTCTGATGTTCCAGCTCCAATTCCACTGTAATGGAGGAGGTAGGCTGCATGGGGGCTCTCGGCTCCTGCAGTCCCAGCAGAGGTCCCTAGCAGGCACGTCAGAGGCTGTGGGCACCTGCAGTCCCAGCAGTGGCCCCAAGGGGATGTGTTGGGTGCTGTGGGCGCCTGCAGTCCCAGCAGCGGCCCCTACAGGGCGCGTCAGGGTCTCTCGGCTCCTGCAGTCCAAGCAGCAGCCCCTAGGGGGTGTGTCGGGGCTCTCTGCTCCTGCAGTCCCAGCCAGCCCCAGCAGGAGGCAGTGGCATACCCTGATGGGAGTGACGCTGGTCTCTGTGTTCCAGGTGGATGGCTGTTACGACATCAATCTGCTCTCCTACACCTGAGCTCTGGCCCAGGCTGGCTGCCCTGAACTTGCCATCTGCACAGCACGTTTCCTTCATCGCTGATCAGAGTCTGCCTCAGCTCTCCCAAGTCAAGAGGGTTGTTTTCTCTCCCTCCCTGTTCTGTGCTCCCTCAGCCTTCCCCACAGCATCTCCTGGGCTTCTTGGCTCCTTGGTGCTGGCCAGATTCCTCCATCTGCATCTCCCTGGGGCCTGCGGACTTCCTCTTCTCCTGGCACTGCATAAACTCCCTGTTCTGGGCCTGGCAGGCATGTCCCCCAGCCTCCTGATCAAATCACATTGCAGGTGTTTGGCAGAGCGCCCCCCCCCCCCCCCCGGAAATTTCAGACGAATCCTGCTTCCAGTGACATCTGGGGTGCCAATAATCCTGAGGTGGGCGAAGCTCAAGGGATGTGCTGGGCTCTGGGAACAGAGTTACTGCCCTGAATGTTGCACCAGAGCCCTGCTCCTCCGAGCTTGGAGCTGCCTGGGGCTCAGCGTGGGGCTGGTGTGCTGCAGGCATGGGACAGGGAAGGGACTGTGATGTTCCCTGTTTTTTGCCATTCCCCATGGCTGTGCAGTAGGAGGTGCTACCCAAAAGCCACAGGGCTACTTTGGCAGTTTTTGTCTGTTCTCCCTGTTCTGGTAGGGTACAGGGCTGGGGCCCTACCACCTTCCCTTCATGGTAGTGGGGCTGCAGGGGCATGGCGAGGGGGGGAGGAAGGACTGTCGGTTGGAGCCTTCCTGGCTGTGGATTTTAGCAAGGTTGCAGGGCTCAGAGCCTGGGATGGGGAGAGCTGTCTGCGGGCTCTTGGGAGCCTCAGCACCAATGGCAATCAAAGTATGCTACCACAGAACACAGTCCAGACACCCCCCATCACTCCCAGCCCCAATTGGCTCCTGACCCATAAATGTGCAAACTCTGTGAAGATGGGCAGCTTGTCACCTAGCCCCTCTGATGGCCCCAGGGTGCTCCCAGATGCTCACTTCCAATCATGGAGTAAATAGCAGCCATGCAGAAGAGATTTGAGCTCTTGGTCTCCTGGATCCCAGCCTGGAGCACCTTCCCCCGGGCCCCTGGATCATGGCCTGGAGCGCCCCCCCTACGCACACACACACCAGGTACTGGGGGTTGTCTCTCTCTCCTGCAGTGCTGGGCAAGATTCCCAGCAGCCCTGTGTGCTGCTCCTGAGCACCCAGTCCCTTGGTAACACGGGTGTGGGCTGGTTCGCGGGCTCACGGGCCTGCTCAAAAAAGCAGGGGATGGGGTGTGTCTTGGGAACCGCTGCAGCAACCGAGCCCCACTTTGTGCCATTAACTCTCCCAGGAGGTGCAGTGGAGAGTGCTGGCACCTGATGTGGGGCAATGGCATGACTGCCACTTTCCCTGGTATTCAGGACAGTGGCAGGAGGTGAACACCTGGCCCCTCCCCATGTTCTCTCCAAGGGGGCTAGAGTAGCTGAGCACCTTCCAGCCTTCGCCACATGTAACCTCGTGCCTACCCTGGGAATGGCTGGCCCCAGCATCCGTCTGGGAACCGAGGTCCAGAGAGACTTGCCCAGGGTCACATAAGGAGTTTGTAGCAGAACTGGGACATGAGCCCTGGTCTCCTGAATGCCAGCCTAGTGCCCTCCCCCTGGGCCATCTTTCCTGGCCACGTGCTTGCTTCCTTCCATCCTTCCTGGCTGCATGTGACTGTGCTGGCCTGAGTAGGACATGGGTCTTGGGCTGTAGCCAGCCATGCTGTTCCCTCCAACACTCACTGTGCCCATGGGGATCTGACCCCTATTCTGCCTGTCCCCACAGGGGGATGCATCATGCATTTGCTGGATCTCCACCCAGCTGCTCTAATAAACAACCCCCAAAGCTGAGCTGTGCTAGTGGTTTCTCTGAGTGGAGCCTGGCTGGCACATGCCATCCCTTCTGCCCCGCCTGGGCATTGTCATTTCCCTACAGCCCAGCTTGGGGGCTGCCTGTGCCCAACCCAGCCTTCCCTCAGCTCTTAGAAGAGGGGAGCTGGAGCTGAAGGGCCAGTGTCCATAGAGAGGACAAGGCCAGGTTTCAGGAGAGCTGGGGGGGGAGGCTCGTGGGGGTGAATGAGAGGAAGGCAGTGTTACCTGCACAATCTAGAGCACACTGCCTATACCCTACGGAGGGCTCAAGGCATGAACCAGTCAATTTACGCACCCCCACCCTTTTCCTTCCAAGGGCTCAGGGTGTAAGGCACCTATCCTTATGTGACCTGGGGTGCCAGGGCAGCCCGCACTGAAAATGTCAAGGTCAGGGCAGGCTGCAAAAGGGAGAGCAGATACTCCCAAAACTGATGGTTAACACTGAATCACACAGCTGCCTTTATTACATTCCAGTTCTCTGGCCCCCAGTCAGGACCTAGGTCCAGTACAGTGAGAAGTTGTTTAAAAGCTCTGCTCACATATACAAAATGTTCTGACCCCAAAGGGCCAGCCATGTTACCAGGTCAATATTAGTTTGGAACTTACCCAAAATACCATGCTGCTAATCAATCCTTTAGTGTCTAAAACTAACGATTATTATAAAGAAAAAAGAAAGAACAAGAAGAGAGTTGTTAAGTGGTGAAGCAGTCAGATACATACCCAGACTTCAAAGTCCATATATCATGTTCTTAGCCGTATTGGTGAGTTTGCTGGCTTGAAAGTCCCTCTGGAACACGTCCACAGCTGGGATGGGTCATTCAGTCCTTCCTTCAGAGCTTCGTTTGTAGAAAAGTTCCTCCAGAGGTAAGAAGCAGGAATGAAGACAAAATGGAGAAGATGCAGCTGCCTTTTATAGTCTTTTACCATGTGGCTTGTGCATCCTTTGTTTCAAACACAAGCTGCCCAGCACATGGCATGGAGAAGCCTTAGAGTTCTGTCCATAAAGTTCAAGCCCCTACATGGTTTGCTGACTTATAAGGTGTAGTCCCTGGCTTTTTCAATGGGTTCATTGTATAGCTGATGACCCTTGATGGGCCATTGAACAGGCTAGGGTAGTGCTGATGCCAATCTATCTGGGGGTGTCACCCAGAAACACAGCATAAGTTTTGAAACAGATATATCATGCATACCTGTAACTCACAATACCATCCTATACCGAAAATCCACCGACCACTATGCCTACCTTCATGCCTCCAGCTTCCATCCCGGAAACACCATAATCCATCATCTACAGCCAAGCGCTGAGGTATAACCGCATTTGCTCCAACCCCTCAGACAGAGACCAACACCTACAAGATCTTCACCAAGCATTCTCAAAACTATGATACCTGCACGAGGAAATAAGGAAACAAATCAACAGAGCCAGACATGTACCCAGAAGCCTCCTGCTGCAAGACAAGCCCAAGAAAGAAACCAATAGAACTCCACTGGCCATCACCTACAGTCCTCAGCTAAAACCTCTCCAC
>NW_020664586.1:404813-414464 GCF_002925995.2 Terrapene triunguis | reverse complement strand
CTTCAGTTCATTTGCAAATTTGACACCATCAGCTCAGGATTAAACAAAGACTGTGAATGGCTAGCCAAGTACAAAAGCAGTTTCTCCTCCCTTGGTGTTCATACCTCAACTGCTAGAAGAGGGCCTCATCCTCCCTGATTGAACTAACCTCGTTATCTCTAGACTGATTCCTGCCTGCATATTTATACCTGCCTCTGGAAATTTCCACCACATGCGTCTGACGAAGTGGGTATTCACCCACGAAAGCTTATGTTCCAATACTTCTGTTAATCTGTAAGGTGCCACAGGACTCTTTGTCGCTTTTCACAATACAAAGGTTGATACAAACATATAAACTAGATCAGGGGTCGGCAACGTTTGGCACGCGGCTCGCCAGGGTAAGCACCCTGGCGGGCCGGGCCAGTTTATTTGCCTGCTGACGCGGCAGGTTCAGCCGATCGCGGCCCCCACTGGCCGTGATTCGCCGTCCCAGGCCAGTAGGGGCGGTGGGAAGCAGCGCGGGCGAGGGATGTGCTGGCCGCGGCTTCCCGCCGCCCCCATTGGCCCGGGACGGTGAACCTGCCGCGTCAGCAGGTAAATAAACTGGCCTGGCCCGCCAGGGTGCTTACCCTGGCGAGCCATGTGCCAAACGTTGCCGACCCCTGAACTAGATCATCATACTTGGCAAATCATAACATTTTCACAGATACTTTACATGGCATATCTGTCAGATTCCTTGTAATTTTATAATATTGGTATCAATATCACAAGGTGTTCCCCATATTCCATACAGCATCACACCTTACCCCCGGGGCTCAGGGAGAAACCTGGACAATTTAAGTACCCGCCCTTTTCCATGGGGCTCAGGGCTCTATGGGTCTGTGGGCCCTTTTCCCAGCAAATGAGCCTTACACAGCTGTGCTCTAAACATCTATTTATTAGCAACACACACACAATACATATACCAAGAACATCTCTTATGCTCAACACTCCCAATATACAGACAAATTTAACCCGATGGCCAGTCAGGATTCATTCGTCTGGGGGTTCCCAGCGATGTCTCTGTACGTCACGGTCGTGCAGAGGGGTCAGAGTTCCAGCAGCTTGATGTTAAACTGCAGTCCAGAGATGGTTCCCAGAGAACATTGTTTTTCATTTACATTCTGTAGGTAAAACTAGCTCCTTCCTTTACCCTCACTATCCTATCATACTATTCGATACACCTAGGTAACAAAATGGAACCAATTGTGCACTAGCACCTATGTTTTCTCCTTCCTGCTCAAGTCTTTTTTACATTTTTTCTCTCTCATGCCCTAATTGTAACTTATTTATGATATTCTCTGTTTTTCTGTCTGTGCAGATCGTCCGAGCTTAGCTTAGCTATTTTACCATTTGTTTGGGTCTTTCTGTTTCCTCCCTACATTTCCTAGGGCCTCGGTGAGGGGGGGGGGGCTCTACAGCCCTTGGTGTTATAACTATTGTTAGGGATATTTCTGAGCTGGGGGCGCTCGGTGGCAGCAGAGCATTTTTTCTTAATCGCAGTGCTGAAATCCCTGAGTTTCACCCAAGGCAGATCAAGGCTGGTTTATGGGTGAGTTAAGTCCTAGCCCTACAGCAGTGCCTGTGGTGCTAGTCATAGGGGAAATGGCTTGTTCTGTGGGGAGCCGCTGCCCAGGGGGAGGTGCACCCAGAAGTGGTCAGCTCATGAAGTCCAGGGTTTGATTCTCCAGGGTTGGAATCTCTTCCAAAGTGGGGGAGTCAACCCCCTGTCAGCCCCTTCACTGCTTCTCTGGCTCCAGGCACCTCACCACAGACAGCAATTCCTGGGGCTCCTGGCCCACCTCATCGCCCTGTGGCCTCCTCTCCCCAGGCTGCAACCTCTAGGGCCTGCAGCTCCGCATTTACAACACTTGAACCCCAGCTATTGTACGGAGAGCAGTGATACCACTGTAGGGGCTGAGCCACAGGTGCTGGACACACCCAGAACAAAGAGACAGCCCCTGCCCTGCTGACAGTCTAAGGCCACATCTACACTACACACTTCTGTTGACTTGAGTTACATCGGCATACAGCCGCTGCAGTTAGTACATTGTTTGTGCGCATGCACACATGGCTCTTTGTGTTGGTGGTGCACGTACTCACCAGGAGTGCTTGTGTCAATGCAGAGTGCAGCACGCCATGAGTGGGTATCTCACTGTGCAATTCACCACTGTGCAGCACCATGTCTTTTGGGATGGGGCAGAAATGAGTCACACAGGGGTGACTGGGAGCAAGGACTCAGCTTCCCAGTGTGCAACTGTCTCCATCCCATAATGTTATCTGTATCCCATAATTTTCATGCCTTTTTTTAAAAATCCCACAAACCTGTGTCCCTCCTTGCTGTCCACCATCTCTGACAGAAGTCTGGAGCCTGCACAGCTCTGCACTATTATCATGAGCGCTGCAAGCACAGGACACATGATCCTGGAGTATTTGCAGAGCTGCAAGAAAAACCTAAATGAGTGGGGAACATGATGATTAAGGCTACGTCTATGTCATGGAAGTCACAGAATCCATGACTTCCAGAGACAACTTTGACATTTTCTGCTTCAGTCCCGGGGGTCCCGCAGGGTTCCAGCGACAGGCAACAGCCTCGTGGGGGGCAGGGGAGGGGGAAGGGGTTCGGGTGAGTGGCTGGGGGAGTCCCATTTTCTCTTTGGGAAATATGGTTCCCCTTGCAGCTCCCAGCCACCGCTACTGGTCAGTCGGGAAATCCACCATAGGGGTTGTTGTGATGCAAGCGTGCAGGGCCATTAACTGCCTCCTGCTGTGCAGGCCTGTGACACTCGGCAATGTGCAGGACTTAGTGGAGGGTTTTGCAGCAATGGGGTTCTCAAACTGTGGTGGGGCAATAGATGGCATCCATATCCCTACTTTGACACAGACCTCCTTGCCACAGAGTGCATCAACAGAGAGGGCTACTTTTCTATGGTCATGCAAGTGCTGGTGGATCATCGGGGATGCTTCACCGACATCAATGTTGGTTGATCAGGGAAGGTGCATGAGACTCACATCTTTAAGAACACAGGACTGTTCAGAAGGCTGCAAGCAGGACTTTCCTTCCTGAATGGCAGATTACTATTGGTGATATTGCAATGCCAGCAGTCATTCTGCGAGACCCAGCCTACCCCTTGCTCCCGTCACTCACGAAGCCGTACGCCAGCCACCTTGAGGGCACCAAGAAGCACTTCAACTACAGGCTCAGCAGGTGTAGAAGGACAGTTGAATGTGCCTTTGGTTGTCTGAAGGCTCGTGGTGGTGTTTACTTACAAGATTGGACCTCAGTGAGAAAAATATTCCAATGGTTGTAGCTGCCTGCTGTGTCCTGCATCATATCTGTGAGGCAAAGGGGGAAAAGTTTCCCCTTGGGCTGCAGGGTGGAAGTGGAGCGTTTGTCTGCTGAGTTTGAACCACCAGACAAAAGGACTATTACAAGAGCTCAGCACAGAGCTATAAGGCTCAGGGAGGCTTTGACAGACCATTTTAACAGTGAGCCAGAACAGTGTGTGTTGTTGCAGTGTGCTCTGCCTGGCCTTGTTCTTTTGTGGCCTGGTAGGAATGAGGTGGTGGTTGCAGTACATGTAGGGATATAACACTGTCAATGCACCTATTCATTGTGTTTGTGAATGATGTTATGAGTCATGTGACTCTGGGCAGTAACAGGTCATTGCGTCCTTTCAGAACTGCTGAGCGCTAGGCAGTATGTGTTGTGAACTAATAAAGGTAAATTATGCTACAAATAATAGAAATTTATTCTGTAACAAAATCAGTGCAAAAAACAAAACCCCTGTGCAATGTTAAAACAAATACATTAAAAACTTAATAAATTAAGAGACCAAAACTTAGAAAGGGGAAAGAGCCGTCCATTTTAGCTACACATACACCAGCCCTGGCTTTCCCAGGTCTGTGTATGTGAAGCTGATTGTCTTTACTGTCGACTGGGGTGGAGTGGTAGGGGTACTGCACTGACCCCTGATGCCACGTGGGATGTTGAGGGGGGTGTAGGAAGGTCCTGATATTGAGTTCTCAGTGGGATGCAGAGGGAGGCGAGCCCGGGATTGTTGAACCTGCAGGTCCACCAGAGTCTGCAGCGTCTGTGTTTGCTGCCTGATGAGGTTTTTAAGGTCAGGCTTGACAAAGCCCTGGCTGGGATGATTCAGTTTGTTTTGATCTTGCTATGAGCAAGGGGTTGGACTAGATGACCTCCTGAGGTCCCTTCCAACCCTGATATTCTATGATTCATTATGTCCTGGTGCATCGCCCTGTCCTTTTCCTGCTGGGACTCCTGGGCCTCTCTTTCCTTCTCCAGGCTGTTTGCAGTGTTCACCCTCCAGGCCCTGTGCTCACAGTGTGATGCAGCCCTGGCTTGCAGGATCTTCTGGAATATGCCATCCTGAGTCCTCTTCTTTCTCCTCCTCATCTGGCGCAGGCATTCTGTGGGTGCGGAGGGAGAGACCTTGCAGGCCGCAGTGGCAGTAGCCGCAGGTAAAACAGTAAACACACAGGTACCATTGTCAGTCTGTTCACTAGAGAAAGCAAAAGTTAAGATGCTGAACTCACTTGCCTGCTCCCTTAACTTGGTGAACTTGACATTCTCCCTTCTGCTTGGGAGTGGCTTGTGCACGGTCACAGCGCAGCCATGGTGAGTGTGGCCCTCGGGCGTGGGAGAAATGGGGAATTGCTCGCTGGAATGAATCATAGAATCATAGGACTGGAAGGGACCTTGAGAGGTTGTCTAGTCCAGTCCCCTGCACTCAAGTCAGGACTAAGTTTTCTCTAGATCTAGCAGTACAGGGCATTGGCACTGAATCTTGGCACCACACAGGTCGTGGGGATTTTAGCGGATCTCTCACTCCTGAGGCTAACAAAGGCACACAGAGCAGAGCTGCTGCTGGTGTCCCAAAGCCGCCTGGGCCCATATGCTGCTAGCCTGTGCACTGCAAGGGTGCCTGCTGAAGTTATTGCTGAGTGATGGAGGAAAATGTCCTGCCGTGGAAGAAATAAGGCTGCTCTGCCCAGAACTCTTTGGTGGAGGATTGCAGAGAACCTCCAGGAAAGCTTTATCTAGATCTCTACAGAGGATTCACAGGACATGCTGTATATCTAAACAAACTGCTCCACATCCCCGCCCACCCACCCACCCCCAGCTAGCGGGGAATGAAAAGCAGATAGCAGCTCTACCTCTCTCAGTTGTACTACTCTCTCTTCTAGCACCAGGCAATTAATGAAAAGTCAAAAGCTGTGTCCTGGTACTGTGGGGGCCACCCTGTAACAGAACATTTATCTATATGCTGACCCGAGGTTCCTTCCCTTGCAGCAGGCTCACCCAGACTTGGCTGCCAGGACTGCGGTGGAGGCAAAACCAGGTCCTGGCTCGCTGCACAGCTGGATCCCCAGTCGCCTGTCCCCCATACTCCTCCTCCTCCTCCTCCACCACCTCCTCCTCCAGGGTGCTGTGTGTCTGTGTGGGTCTTCACCAAGGATGGCTTGCAGCTGTAAAAGCGGCGGGCCTGCAGCTCAGCACGAGATCGATTGTCGGCCTCCCTGGCCTCCTGGTACACCTGCCGCAGCTCCTGGGCTTTCACACGGCTCCGCTGCTGGTCCCTGTTGTAGCCCTTCTCCTCCATCCCCCAAGCTATCTGCGCATGCATGGCCATGTTTCTATGCTGAGCCTCTCCTCCCCACAGGCCCAGGCGATCCAATATCCCAGCTTACTCCAGACAGGAGTGTGTCTGGAGCGTGTGGCTGGTGGGGTCGTCTGGGCAGCTGCACACAGTAAGGGAGAGCTGCTGGGTGTGCTCACCAAGCCGGGCAATCAGGAAAAGGCAGTTCAAAAATTCACAGGGCTTTAAAGGGCTGGGGAGTTTCTGTTCTCCATGAGCCCTGGGCAGTGGAGCTCCCAAAGATGACCGGAGTAGTCAGTGTGGGGCATTGTGGGAAGCGGCTGCTGGAGGATTGTTAGGATCAGCGTAATTACACTGGCACTGTGTCGCCCTCCGTACATCGACCAGGGCTCTGTGCTGCTCGGAGAGGTGGTGTTACTGTTGGCGTAGCGGGCCACTGTTGGGAGGGGGGAGACCAATGCGAGTGTAGACATGTGCAAGTGGAGTATAAGGTGGACTATAAGCTGGCTAGATTGTCGGGCTCAACGGGTAGTGATCAACGGCTCGATGTCTAGTTGGCAGCCGGTATCAAGTGGAGTGCTCCAGAGGTTGGTCCTGGGGCCGGTTTTGTTCAACATCTTTATTAATGATCTGGATGATGGGATAGATTGCACCCTCAGCAAGATCGCAGATGACACTAAGCTGGGGTGAGAGGTAGCTATGCTGGAGGGTAGAGATAGGGTCCAGAGTGACCTAGACAAATTGGAGGATTGGGCCAAAAGAAACCTGATGAGGTTCAACAAGGACAAGTGCAGAGTCCTGCACTTAGGAAGGAAGAATCCCATGCACCGCTACAGGCTGGGGACCGACTGGCTAACCAGCAGTTTTGCAGAAAAGGACCTGTTCTCACCATGAGCTCCCTGCAGTGAGTCCCCCTGGATGGGCCACCTGGGGAAGCCTCACACACCCCCAGAGGGGCCCTGCATCCCACTCCGCAGTTAGCTGTGACTTGCAGCATGTGTAAAACAAAAGGTTTATTAGTTGTGTGGAACACAGCGTAGAACAGAGCTTTTTAGCACCAAAAGCAGGAAGTTACAGCAAAATCCATCTTGGGGGATCCCCCCCCAGTCCCAAACCAGGAGACTGACTGGCTTCCAGCGGCCTCCCCTCAGTCATGCCTAGTGCCCCCTCATCAGCCTTTGTCTCTTTCCCGAGAAAACCGGTCCCCTGGCCTCCACCTCTTGCTTTGTTCTCACCTCTGGCCAGTGATGAGCTGCCAAAATCTTAACAACCGATTCCCTCCTCACCCCACAAGGGGGCCGTGGCCCGCTCCCCCCCCCCCCGACCCCCGCCCCCTCCCACCCCCCGCGTTCCTTGACGCCCCCCCGGGGACCCCTGCCCCATCCACCCCCCCTTCCCTGTCCCCTAACTGCCCCCCCACCACCCCATCCAACCCCTCCTCTCATTCCTGATGGCCTCCCGGAACCCCTGCCCCATCCAACCATCCCTTCTCTCTGTCCCCTGACTGCCCCTGGAACCCCTGCCTCTGACTGCCTCCCACCGCCCCATCCAACTCCTGCTCCTTCCTGACTGCCCTGTTCCCCACCCTCTGACCGCTCCCTGACCCCTATCCACCCCACCACCCCGAACTCCCCTGCCCTCTATCCAACACCCCCTCCCTGCTCCCTGCCCCCTTACCGCGCTGCCTGGAGGTGGCTGGTGGCGCTACAGCCACGCCGCTCAGCTGGAGCTGGGTCAGGCCGCCGCCACCACGCACCACATGGAGCACTGGTGGCTGGCAGCGCTACAGCCACGCCACTCGGCTGGAGCCGGGCCACACTGCTCGGCTGGAGCCAGGCCATGCCGCCGCCGCGCAGCGCCTGGAGCACCGGGTCAGGCCGAGCTCGCAGCCCGCTGCCCAGAGCATGCGCTGGCGGCGGGGAGAGATGAAGCTGCGGGGGAGGGGGAATAGCCGGGGACTAGCCTCCCCGGCCGGGAGCTCAGCAGCCGGGCAGGAGGGTCTCGGGGGCCACCATAGTGGGTGCCCACCCCGCCTCACCCCTAAGAGCCAGAGGGACCTGCCGGGGCAAGGTGGGGAGTCGAAGTCCCGGCGGTGCTTACCTGGGGCAGCTCCTGGGAAGCATCCGGCAGGTCCCTCTGGCTCCTAGGGGCGGGGTAGCGTAGCTGGGGGAGAGCAGGGGGTTACCTGCCACGGCGCGGGCAGCCCTCCTTGCGCCCCCCCGCCCCAGCTCACCTCCACTCCATCTCTGCCTCCCTGGGCCTGAGCACGAAGCCGCCGCTTGGTTCTCAGCCCTCCCAGGCTTCCCGCATGAACAGCTGATTCGCTGGAAGCGGGGGGGAGGAGAAGCGGGGCAGAGCGTTCAGGGGAGGAGGAGGAGGTGGAGGCAGAGCGGAGGTGAGCTGGGGCCAGGGGCAGGGCGGGGAGCTGCCGGAGCACCCACGGAGTCAGCGCCTAAGGCACCACTTTAAATTTAAAAGCCCTTTTAGAACCGGTTGGACAACCGGTTCTAAAAGGGCTTCTAAATTTAACAACCGGTTCCTGCGAAACGGTGCAAACCGGCTCCAGCTCACCTCTGCCTCCGGCTCACTCCTGCAGAGGATGGGCCCTGGCCATCGGTTGTCTGTGCCCAGGCAGCCACACCTGCCCGCTAGTCCAGTGACTCTCAACCTTTCCAGACTGCTGTCCCCCTCCAGGAGTCTGATTTCTCTTGCGTACCCCAAGTTTCACCTCACTTAGAAACTATTTGCTTACAAAATCTGACATAAAAATACAAAAATGTCACAGCACTCTATTACTAGAACACTGCTGACGTTCTCATTTTGTCGGTATGAAATTTTAGTTTGTACTGATTTCACTAGTTTTTTATGTAGCCTGTGGTAAAACTAGGCAAATATCTAGATGAGTTGATGTACCCCTTGGAAGACTTCTGTGTACCCCTGACTGAGAGCTACTGCTTTAGCGGCTTCTGCTTGATCACAGATCACACATCCTTGTCCCACCACCTAGATACTTGTGCAACGCATAGGGAAAATTGAGGCACACACATTATTCACACAAAACATTAAAACAAATCCCATTTAATCACAACTGTATGTAGATACTTCCCTGCTCTCCCTTTCCCATGCTCAGCAGCCTCATCCATGTTGGCTTAGCAGGACTGGCTAAACTCTGCAGTTTCAATCAGTGCCTGGCCCCCTGCCATGTCTCCCTCCTCCTCCTCCTCTCCTGCCTCGCTGTTCACAGCTGGGGTCTCCTCCAAGGTGTCCCCAGTGGTCTGTGAGGTGTGGGTGGGCATGGAGCTCGTATAAGCAGCAGGTCTGTGAGGCACTACCAAATGTCTGATTGCCATCCATTGCACGGCACTGCATGCCCCTTCTCCTGCAGCCCCTGTGCAATGTGCACCGTGATGGGCCGTAGCTGGGCCTGCACAGCCTCTTCTCCCTGCCGGCTCAGGAACTCCAGTAGCTCCAGGCAGGAGTGCATCTAAGCAGTTCTGGGTGTGTGGAGCTGGCCTGGGTGGTTGGACAGGTACACACAACAAGGGTGAGCTGTTAGCTGTGCTCACTTAAGGTGAGCAATCAGAAAAAGGCATTTCAGAACCATGCAGGAGGTTAAAAGGTGGGAGAAGGGCTTCCAGTCTCTGTGCCCCCTGGGCAGTGGAGGTCAGAACCAGGACTGGTGCTGTCATGGGGACAGGGGCACTGTGGGATGGGTGTAGGAGAACTACTAGGGTCACACATTCTGTAATAGAATATCAGGGTTAGAAGGGACCTCAGGAGGTCATCTAGTCTAACCCCCTGCTCAAAGCAGGACCAATCCCCAGACAGATTTTTTGCCTGAGATCCCTAAATGGCCCCCTCAAGGATTGAACTCACAACGCTGGGTTTAGCAGGCCAATACTCAACCCACTGAACTATCCTTGCAGGGGTGTTACAGTGTTGCTGTCCTGGGTGGCAGGAGAAAGATGTGAGCATAGACCAGAGGTCGGCAACCTATGGCACGCGTGCC
>NW_020664586.1:404420-404713 GCF_002925995.2 Terrapene triunguis | reverse complement strand
CCCCCCCCCCCCCCGTTTCTTCCCACAACGTGGTGCATTCCGGCCCCTCCTCCTCCCCCCTCTCCCTGCCGGGACGGCCCTGGGGAGGGGGAGCGGAGCGGAGCCGAGCGCTGCGTGCTCGCTGCTCCGTAGAGGACGCAGAGAGAGGTAGGGCGGGCCTTGGGGAAGGGGGTGGAACAGGGCATATCCCTCCCAGCCCCCTGCCATGAGCCGCTGGCAGGGGGCTGGGAGCACCCCCACGAGCCGAGCACCCCAGCCTTCTGCCCTGCACCCCCCCACCCCAACACACACCC
>NW_020664586.1:402919-404320 GCF_002925995.2 Terrapene triunguis | reverse complement strand
CCCCCCCCAGCCCTCTGCCCTGACCTCCCCCCAACACCCAGCCTTCTGCCCTGCGCCTCCACACACACCCCAGCCCTCTGCCCTGACCTCGAGTCGCTCCGCTCAGCCCGCTGCAGGCCTAGGTGAACAGAACCCCAGGCTGGAAGCGGGCTGAGCAGGCTGGCGGCGTAAGATCAGCATTTTAATTTAATTTTAAAGGAAGCTTCTTAAACATTTTGAAAACCTTGTTTACTTTACATACAACAATAGTTTAGTTATATAATATAGACTTATAGAGAGAGACCTTCTAAAAAACGTTAACATGTATTACCGGCACGCGAAACCTTAAATTAAAGTGAATAAATGAAGACTCGGCACACCACTTCTGAAAGGTTGCCTACCCCTGGCATAGACACACACACACGGATTCACCCAGACCTCGCTTTGCAATGTAGACCAGGCCTATGCAGGACTTGCTGGGCAGAGCAACTGGGTGAAGCAGGCAGGCTGGGACTCAGCCTCAGAGGTGCCCTGCCCTGGGCTCTGGCACACTGAGGGGACCCTCCAAGGATGGGGTGTAGTGCCGCTCCTGAGGCTCCATGACAAGCCAAAGGCTGGCTCCCAAAGATGAGGTGTGTGCACAGGTGTACATATGGCCACCCCGAGCCCAGGGATGCTGCTGCAGGGGCTGGGAGCCCCAGGCCGTGAGCACCCCACACTTGGAGCCATGCTCCACAGCCCAAAATCCTAGGGAGCTGGGCAGGCGCCGCAGCCACGCTGACATGGGCATGGTAGGGGCTGTCCCTGCAATGGGCACATCCCAGCACGCAGCCCGATGGCACCCTGCAGCTGACACCTGTACGAGTGGCACCAGAGGCCTCTGCTGGGATACGGGCACCTGGCAGCCCTGGAGTTCAGAGTGACTCACATGTGTCTGGCTGGGGACCGATAGGGACTGTGAGTAGAATGGGGGAGGTGGGCCCGGGTCCCATACACCCTCGCCGCCACCCTAAGAGCCCCCAGGTCCCGTGCAGGCCGGGCTCTCCCTGGTGCCCCAGCTGGGGGTGGGGGAGGCGGGAGCAAAGCACCCAAAGCGCCCCAGCCTCCAGAGGGGCATGGGTGGCACTAGGGTGACCAGATGTCCGGATTTTATAGGGACAGTCCCGATTTTTCGGTCTTTTTCTTATATAGGCTCCTATTACCCCCCAAAGCCTGTCCCGATTTTTCACATTTGCTGTCTGGTCACCCTAGGTGGCACAGAGATCCCATGAGGCAGGTCCCCCCCAGGTTGCTCCACTCCCCCGTCTTAAGCCCCTCTCCCAGCAGCACTCCCTCCACGTTAAACCCCTCCCCCCGCAGCTCCCCCCGCGTTAAACCCCTCCCCCGCTTTAAACCCCTCCCCCCGCAGCTCCCCCGCGTTAA
>NW_020664586.1:321706-402909 GCF_002925995.2 Terrapene triunguis | reverse complement strand
CCCCTCCCCCGCTTTAAACCCCTCCCCCCGCAGCTCCCCCGCGTTAATCCCCTCCCCCCCTGGCGTTAAACCTCTCTTTCCCCGGCGGCCGCATTTCCCAACCTGCCGTGCCGGGGGCGGGCCCGGGCTCAGAGGCTGCGGGATGCTGCGGGCGGGCGGCCGGGCTGTGCTGCGGGTCGGGCCCCGGGGCCGGGAGCCCGGGGCGGGCGGGCGGCGGCGGCGCTGCTGCAGCTCCGGGCCGGTGAGCGGGGGCGGGGGGACCCCGGCGTCCGAGTGTGATCCCCACAGTCCGGCCTATATCCTGCGTAGGGACTATCCAGGGCTCCGGTCCCCACTGCCCCGATACCCCTCAACATCCACCTCCCGACTGCCCTCTCCACGGCCCCCAACTTCCGCCCCCCAGATACCCGACACCTCCCGACTGCCCACTGCCCCCAACTTCCGCCCTGAACCTCCTCCCACGCTCTCCACTCCCAACTCTTCTGCCCCCGATACCCGACATGGCCCCCAACTGCTGCCCTGATACTCCCTGACTCCTGCCCCGTGATTCCCAGCTTCCACCCCCTGCCCTCGGACACCCCTGAATCCTTCCCCCGCACACTCCCAACCCAGACCCCCGATACCTGACACCCCCCGAATGCCCCTCCACTAGGGTGACCAGACAGCAAGTGTTAAAAATCAGGACAGGTGGTTGGGGGTAATAGGAGCCTATATAAGAAAAAGACCGAAAAATAGGGACTGTCCCTATAAAACCGGGACATCTGGTCACCCTACCCTCCACCGCCCTCTGACTCCCCTCCCGCTGCCGATACCCAACCCCCTGACTGACCCTCCACAGCCCCCAACTTCTGCCCCGACCTCCCACCGCCCCGGTACTCCCTGACACCTTTCCCCCAATTCCAGCCCCTACTCCCTTCCTCCGATACCCAAACACCCCCAAACTCCAACCCCCTGAGCTCCCCCTGCTCATCCCTGATCCTCCATGCCCCCCAAATCCCATCCCTGACCCCCCACTGCCACCTCCTACCACCCCAATACACAACCTCCCCAACTTCCACCCCCCCCGACTGCCTGTGAGCACCTCCTGCAGGCCCCTGACTTTGCACTCCCCCCCCCCACATCCTGGCTTTGGGTTAAAAACAAATTTAATTTGTAGCCTGGGCTGCTGTAGAGAATCCCCCTGCCCCCTCCCCTACACGCCCCTCCTACATGTGCCCCCAACTGGCCCTCCCTGTGTCCCCCTACTGCTCCACGAGCCTTCGGGACTATGCCCCCTGTGTCCACCACCCTGCCTCCCATATGTCTCCTGACTGTTCTTTGTCCCCCCTGTCCCCCCTGATTGGTGTGCCCCCCATACCCCTGAATACCCTGTCCCCTCAGACTACACCTCCCAACAGCTCTCTTTTTGCCCCTTCACCTGCCCCCTGCACCTCTCCCTGTGCCACTGCTGTGGTGGTGCCTGCCTGAGTGTGCAGAGAGCCTGCCCCGGGGATTGGGGTGAGCCTATGCTGATGCCAACTCTGAACCCTAATGATGAATGTGGACTCTCCCTACTGATCTCTCTGCAGGCAGGGTAGGGGTGGGAGACTGGCAAAGAGCAGGAGCCAGAGAGACCTGGCGGAGGGGGGAGCGAAGCGAGAGGCAGGGACAGCAGGACACTTCCCCCTCAGTGACCTTGGACATGCCAATTACAGATAATGAAGGGCACGTGCTGGGCAAAGGGCAGGAGCTCCCCTTGATCTGTGCACACACAACCCTGGGCTGTCTGCGCGGGCACCCCGAATGCTCCTCCATCAGTAAATACAGCCCTCGTTGTCCCCATCCCTCCCCGGGCAAGGATGCCCCCCTCCCCTCCATCCAGCAGGGAGGCACCATGGACCCGAGCCTAGGGCTCTGGCTTTGTCTCGGTGGGTTGCGAGAGCCATGTCCATCATGCCCCAGGGAGCCGGCGCAGCCGTAAGGGGAAGTCCAGCCTTGTGCCGAGCGTTGGCAGCTCTTGGCACATGGGGAAGGGGATGCTGCTGCGGCACAGTGCTGTACCAAGGGGCCCCTCAGCTCCCCCTCAAAGCCATCTCTCTCTTGCTGGGCAACATGGCCCAATCCTGGGGGTCCTGGCGCCCCTACAGTGTGGGAGACAGCGCTACAGGAAGAGGTGGGAGGAGCCAGAAACCTGGTGGCTGAATGTTCCTGTTAGTCCGGATCTCTGGCTCTGGCACTGGGGCAGGTGCCCCTTCTTGAGCTTCTTGGAACAGCTACGTGGGCTCAGACCTGCAGCCTGGTTCCGAGCCGGGGCCCTGGCAGCCAGCCCGGGGGCTCCTCTCCCTTCTGGGGCGCCTGGGGGAGCCCCCTCCTATGCCTCAAGATGAGTGTCCAAGCCAACACTGCAGCCCGAGGCCTCAGCCGGCACAGACATACGCTGCTAAAACTTCTGGAATGGGAGCCCAGAGCAGGGGGCAGAGTGCCCTCCAGGCCTCCCCCATCTGGAGCAGGTCCGGGGGGAGGGGCTCATGACCCCCCAGGGGGCTGTAGCCATACCCTCAGAGATTAAAGGGGAAAGCCTGGGGGTTCCCCAGCAAGTCCGAGGCGGTCTCCCTGGGAGCCTGGGCCCAAGACATGCCTGGCACTGGGGTTACTCTGGGGTTACTCTGTGGTGCCAGCAGGCGTCCCTGGGTCTGGGGCACAGCCCTGTGCACTGAGGCTGGCGTTGGGCAGGGAGGTGTAGCAGGGTGGGTGGGGGGAGAGAGCCTGCAGCCCTGGGCGCACTCCCAGCCTGGGTGCAGCACAGGGAGACCCTGCGAGCTAGCCCCAGAGCTGCTCAGGGAGGGGCTGCCGCTGCGCAAGTGTGGCTGGGGTACCAGCTGGTCTGAGCCATCCTCTCCCCGTCCAGCCCATAGGGGCGCTGCTGGGGGTCAGCTGCAGGTTCAGCTCTGTCTCATGGGAGGGTGCCCGAGCTCTGACTGCCAGCACGGCCCTCGGGTGGTAATCTGCCCCGTGACAGGAACATTGCCCTGGGGCAGTGCCCATCGACCCTTCCTGGCAGGGAGCCATGCTGTGCCCCAGACACATGGCTCTGTGCCAGGCGCCAAGCCCAGCCCCTCTTGCTGGGGGGGTTCTAGTGCCAGGGCTGGCCTGATCTGGCCCCCTCTCGCCCTGCAGGACGGCCTGAAGCAGACGCCCCTCCACGCCTTCCACCGGCAGCAGGGTGGCAGGATGGTGAACTTCGCTGGCTGGAGCATGCCCGTGCAGTACGCGCTGAGCCACCTGGAGTCCCACCTGCACACGCGCCAGCACTGCTCCCTCTTTGATGTCTCCCACATGCTGCAGGTAGCATCGTGCACCCCAGCCGCTCCCAGCCAAGGGTCCCCTGTGCTCACAGCCTGGCCGCACGCAGGCCAGGAAGCTGTATGCCCCGTTCGCTGCCCACCCGCTCACCTTGTAGCCAAGCCCTAAGACACCCCGAGATGAGGAAACTGAGGCCCAGGCAGGGCCAGCCAGCACTGCCCAGAGTCAGATCCAAGGGGAGTGACTGCAGCTGTGGCCCTCCTGAAACAGGGCAGGGACTCAGCCAGGCTGCACAGTGAGTTAGGGCAGAGCAGAGAATGGAACCCAGGAATCCTAGCTCGCTCGCCCCGCCCCGCTTGCTTCGGGCACCTTAAAAATATCTTAATACACAAGTACCCGACCCTGCCACCAGGGTACAGGGTGGGACTCTCTCCAATGGCGGGTGGGCTGGACCAGCGCAGGACTCTCTGCAATGGCGGGGGTGCTGGACTGGCGCAGGGCTCTCTGTGACGCTGGGGGACGGGCGGGGGGGGGGGCAGGGCCGGCGCGGGGCTCTCTGCGATGGGGGGAGGGGCAGGGCTGGGGCTCTCTCTGACTGGGGAGGGCCAGGGCCAGGGCCAGGGCCAGTGCTGGGCTCTCTGCGATGCGATGAGGCTGGGGGGTGAACTCTCTGCAATGCGGGGGGCTGGGCTGCCACTGGGCTCTCTGTGATGGGGGTGGAGGAGGCAGGACCGGCGCAGGACTCCCTGCGATGGGGGTGGAGGGGGAAGGGCTGACACAGGGCTTCTTGTGATGGGGGTGGAGGGGGCTGGGCTGGCGCAGGGCTCTCTGTGATGGGGGCAGGGGGGAAGGGCCAGCGTGCGACTCTCTGCGATGGGGTGGGGGGGCTGAGCCAGCGCGGGGCTCCCTGTGATGGGGGGCAGGGCCGGCAGGGGGGCTCTCTGCGACGGGCGGCGCAGGGCTCTCTGCTACGGGGGGGGGGGTAGGAACAGCAGGGGGCTCTGCAATGGGGGCTGGGCATGTCTTGATGGCTATGGGGCAGGGCTGGTAAGCTGGTCTCAAGCTGTGCCCATGCTGCAGATGCCTGCAGCTGGCCCATGCCATCTGACGTGGGTCATGGGACTGGCACGAGGGGCTGTTAAATTGCCCTGTAGAAGTTCAGGTTTAGGCTAGAGCCAGGATCTAGGATCCTGTGAGGTGGGAGGGTCCCAGAGCTGGGCTGCAGCTGGAGCCAGAACGTCTACACGGCAATGAAACTGCCCTGCAGCCTGAGCCAGCTGCCTGGCCAGCCAGCGGAAACAGACCCTCAGCAATGTCTCCTTCCCAGACCAAGGTGTTTGGCCGGGATCGGGTGAAGTTCATGGAGAGCCTGGTGGTTGGGGACATCGCGGAGCTGAAGCCAGACCAGGTATGGTGGGTGTGAGACGTCCTCCTCCACGCATGGCCAGGAGTCTTTATAGTGCCCTGGAGACAACAGCAGTGGGTCCTAGGGCAGCCTGGGCATGGGCAGAGCCACCATTGGGGGGAGCCCTGGCTCTAGACCCCTTCTGCCCCTGCTCTGTGTGCAGCAGCAGCCTGGCAGCTCCTGCCATGTGCCCGGTGGGGCACTCAGCTTCCTGCCGAGTGGGGGGAGGCGCTCACCTAGGAGCCGATGTGTTGATCTGGGCCCAGCCAGCCCTGGTGGCTCTGTGACTCCAACACCTTCTGTGTCCCAGGGAGCAAATTGCTTCTCCCCTCTGGGGTAGTGACGCCATGTGGATAGGTCCCAAGTCAGATGGTTCATAACAAGTGCAGAAAATTGCCCCATTCATCACAGGAGACGTGGCCACCTCAGCTGCCCACCCGTCCTGCTCAGGCCACGGGATCAGAGAGCTGGGGGATCCCATAGCACACGTCCACCACGAAACCAACCCCATCCTCTGTTCAGTGAGAGAGAGACCCGGGGCTGGGCTAGCAGGGGCCTGCGGTCGGGAGCGAGGGGCACTGGCAGACGGGGAGATCCCAGTGCTGGGCTCGCAGGGGCTGCGGTCAGGAGTGAGGGGCACCGGCAGATGGGGGAGCCCAGGGCTGGGCTTGCAGGGAGGGGTCTCTCACTGAAGGGCTGTTAGGAGACGCTGCATGGCATGCTGGTGATCCGTGGCCTTGCCTGGAGTTTCTGAGGTGGGGGTGGGCAGGCGGGTGCAGGTCTGCTCTGTGGCTGCCCAGGCTCAGCATGGCCCCGCTTGCAGGGCACCCTGTCTCTCTTCACTAATGAGGAGGGAGGCATCCTCGACGACCTGATTGTGACCAGCACGTCGGAGCAGCACCTCTACGTGGTGTCCAACGCAGGCTGCAGGGAGAAGGACTGGGCCCTGATGCAGGTATATGTGCGGCTGGGCACCCCCTGCCTGGACCCCGCAGTGACCCCGAGAATGGGATCATTGCTGGGCACCTGCTCTCTCCCCGCTGTGCTGGTGCCGCCCTGTTGGTGCCCATCCCCATGGGGCTTCAGCACTGGCTACCAGGGGGCTCCCTGAATGGCAGAAGCGGAAGAATCCATCCCCTGTGCAGGCTGGAGGCAGGTCCGATGCTGGTCCATGGTCCAGCTGCCGACCTGGCCCTCAGGAGCTGGGCTCTGTCCCTACTCTGCTGGCCCCATTCCCACCTGCGCTTGTCTCCCTTCCAGGGCCGAGCGGAGGAGCTGCGGGCTGCAGGTGGCGACGTGCACCTGGAGGTCTCTGAGAACGCGCTGCTAGCTCTGCAAGGTAATGGGTCGCCCACCCCGGGCTGCCAGCATGTCCCCGCACCAGGGCCCTGCACTGACAGCCCCTTCCCCATTGGGGTCACCCTGGTTCAGAGTTCCTGCCACCCCCCGAGCTGATGGTGCTGGCTCTCCTGCCAGGCTGGCCAAGCCAAGGTGGGACTCCCCAAGTGCATGGGAACGGGGCAGGACACCCTATAGAGAGAAGCTGATGGCACAGACCCCTCGGCCCTGCTGTGCTCCCCCCACACCCCCCGGTGCAGGGGGGAGTTGGTAAACACAGGCAGCACTGCCCTGGTACTGGGGGTTGCCAGGTGAGGGTCAAGGCCCATCATTCCTGGGCAGAGCTGTCCCAGAGGTGGGGGTGGGTCAGAAATGCTGACTCACTCAATCTCTTGCAGGGCTGATGAATCTTGGAATGAAACCTGCCTGATGGGGGTCGGGCGGCCCTGTGGCCCAGTGCGTGGCAGCCTGCCAGGCAGGCAGGCCCTGGCAGATTGGCTGTGTGGGGCAGCGTTGAGAGAGCAGTGGGGGGCTGGCAGGAAATGCCCCGGGCTCTCTGCTCACTGGCCCACGGCAGGGACTCCATTTGTTCTGAGTCAGACATACTGAAACTTCCCCTGCCGGCTCCACCCCAAGTCCTTCGTGCGCTGCCAGGGTGGTGTGATGGGTTGGATCACAGAAAATCCCTTGGGAACTGCCAACTGATGAGCTGAGACTACTTCTCTAAGTCTGTTTTCCCTGGCAGCTTGGGACTTCAGTACCCTGCCTGGTTTAAGCCAGACATGCTAGCCGGCTGCAAACCCAGACCCAGGTCTGAACCATGTCCCCTAACTGCTGTAAGCTTAACTGAAAGCGGCTTAAGAAGTGTTCCTGTCTCTAACACTCAGATGCCCAGCTCCCAATGGGGTCCAAACCCCAAATAAATCTGTTTTACCCTGTATAAAGCTTATACAGGATAAACTCATAAATTGTTTGACCTCTATAACACTGATAGAGAGATATGCACAGCTGTCCCCCCCTTCCCCAGGTATTAATACATATGCTGGGTTAATTAATAAGTAAAAAGTGATTGTATTAAATACAAAATGTAGGATTTAAGTGGTTCTAAGTAATAGCAGACAGAACAAAGTGAATTACCAAGCAAAATAAAACAAAACACTCAAGTTTAAACCTAATACAGTAAGAAGCTGAATACAGATAAAATCTCACCAATAAGCCTCTTTTATAGACTAGCCTCCTTCTAGTCTGGGTCCAGCAATCACTCACACCCCCTGTAGTTACTGTCCCTTGTCCCAGTTTCTTTCAGGTATCCTTTGGGGTGGAGAGGCTATCTCTTGAGCCAGCTGAAGACCAAATGGAAGGGTCTCTCAGGGGTTTAAATAGACTTTCTCTTGTGGTGGACACACCTCGCTCCCCCGTGTAGAATCTAGCTACAAAATGGAGTTTTGGAGTCACATGTCCATGCATGACTGAGTTCCTAACCAGCCAAGCCACAATTTCTGGGAAAGCTCAGCTGTGGATTGGCATCTCCAAGTTCATTGTTGGCTTAAGTGTTTCTTGATTGGGCACTTACTGAGAACAGTCCTTTCTCAGGAAGCTGACCAACTGCTTCACTGAGGCTACTTAAGATTAAACAAGTACAAAGCCAATATTCGTAACTTCGAATACAAAAATGATACATGCATACAAATAGGATTAGTAGATTCAGTAGATCGTGACCTTTACAGAGATATGTTACATGGCATATGTAGCATAAAACATATTCCAGTTATGTCATATATACATTCATAAGCATATTCCCATAAAGCATTATGGGGTGCAACATCACAGGTGGGCATTGCCCGCTCCATGCTCCACCTGCCCCCTCCTCCAGATGCTGAGGCTTTCACTGAGCTCCTCCCGTGCTCTCTGTGCCCAGGTCCCTCGGCGGTGCAGGTGCTGCAGACAGGCGTGTCGGACGACCTGGCCAAGCTGCTCTTCATGAGTAGTGCGGTGATGGGCGTGTTTGGGGTGCCAGGCTGTAGGGTGACGCGCTGCGGCTACACCGGAGAGGATGGTGTGGAGGTACCGTGCTGCTGGGCCCGGGTGGGGGAGGGCAGAGGTACCAAAACAGGAGCAGCCCTGGCGGGGCAGGGAGGGGGCGATGTGTCTCGTGGGAGGCACAGTGCTGGCTCAGGCACTGCCTGGTGGGTTGCGGGAAGCTGGAACTTACCATGCCTGCCATTGCTTGGCTCAGATCTCGGTGCCCGTGGGGCGCGCGGTGGAGCTGGTGGAGCTGCTGCTCAGGGACCCACAAGTGCAGTTGGCAGGGCTGGCGGCCAGGGACAGCCTGCGCCTGGAGGCGGGGCTCTGTCTCTATGGCAACGACATTGATGAGACGACCACGCCTGTGGAGGCAGCTCTGGTGTGGACACTGGGTAGGAAGGGGCAAGGAGCAGGGCTGGCATGGCGGGGCCTGGGCACCTTAGCAACAGCAGTGAGGAGCACTGCACACACACCTTGGGGGTGGGGGGTGAGCCTGGCATGGGGACCGGAGGCTGGTACAAGGGTGCCAGCTGCCTTGGGGAATGGAGACATGGGGACAGTGAGAGCCCTTGTGGCTGGGGGGTATGGGTTGTGGGGCACTTGGTGCGTGGGGGGCTTGGCTGGGCCCCCAGAGTGCCGGGGCACAGGGGGTTGGCCAGGTACCCAGAGGGCCGGGGGTGGGACAGGGTTTGGAGTGCTGGTGGTGTGGGGGAGGGGTGCCCCACCCCCTAACTTGCCCTGTCTTGCTGCCTGCAGGGAAGCGGCGCCGGCTGGCCATGGATTTCCCCGGTGCCCCAGTCATTGTGCCCCAGATCAAAGGGAAGGTTAAGCGCAAGCGCGTGGGGCTGATTTCCACAGGCCCCCCCATCCGGCCACACATGCCCATCCTGAGCCCAGAGGGCAGGCCCATCGGTAGGTGGGGCGGGCAGGAGCGTGGCGCTTGGGGGGTTGCTTGGGCTTGGCTAGCCCTTCATTAGCCCACTTGCACTGGCCTCCCTTCCCCTCACTGTGCCACAGCCCAGGGGGCAGGACCCTGACCCTGGCACGCTTGGCGTGGCCATCTCCCTGTGTGACAGGCTCCGACCTGCAAAGCTCAAAGCTGGGCCCCACGTCAAGGAGAATGTAACAGCTGCATGTGTGGGGTCTGCCCAGCTGGGCCCCAGCAGTGGTGGGGGGCTGGCACATATGTGCCCACACTAACCCACCACTTGTGTTTGCTGTGCCCAGGCGAAGTAACCAGTGGCTGCCCCTCTCCCTGCCTGAAGAAGAATGTGGCCATGGGCTATGTGGAGGGCGAGCAGAGCCAGGTGGGCACGGTGCTGGTAGTGGAGGTGCGGAAGAAGAGCTGCCCTGCCCTGGTCACCAGGATGCCCTTTGTGCCCACCCGCTACCACACGCTCAAGTGAGATGTTGCTGGCAGCCACGCCTCCCACCCACCCCAACCAATCAGCATGCGCCTCTCTTCCCCACATGAGAATCCATGTCCCCAATCAGAACTCCCCACAGGACAGCCTGGCCCCACAGTGCCACCCGTCCAAGCAAGGCTGGGCCCCACCGGGGCCAAAGAGCCAACATCCAGCCATGTGCTGCCCAGCCAATGCCAATGGCATGTGCCATGTGCCTTCCAGCCCCATCTGAGGCCGATGCCAAACCAGGCCAGTCTGTTGGTTTTCTTGGGGGGGGGGGGGCAGCCTCTGAGCTGTGCCCCCAGTGTCCAGACATGCTCTGGCCTTGCTGCATGTATGCCACATGCTGCATGTATGCCACATGCTGCCAGGCAATGGGCTGGCAAGGTGCGAGCCCCTCTGCTGCCCTAGCCCGCCTGGGCATCCCCCCCATTTCTGTAATTGGGCTGTGATTATCCATTAAAGACCCCCTGACTCCACTCCTGCTCTGCCGCTCGTCTTTACCCACGCTAGGCTGGGGCTGTGCAGTGCCCAGAGGGCACGGCCTGGAGAGCAGTCTCCAGCTGCCACCGCTCATGCCCGGCTTCTGAGTATTCTGGGTCCCCCACTGGCCTGGAGCCCATAACCCCCAGTGGAGCCTGCCAGGGGCAGTGGCAGAGCTGGGGAGAACAGCTCAGCCTGGGCAGCCCAGCTCAGCCCACTGGAGACCTAGTCCTTGCACTGGGGTGGCACATGCCATCTGTCCAGCACACTCCCCTCCTCCCCCCATGAGAAAGGGGGAGAGAGATTTGGGCACACTGGGGCTGTGGGTGAACCAGGGTGCCTAGGGCCAGCCCTGTGCCAGCAGGGCCCAGCCGCAGGCCTGTTCAAAAACAGCTGTGGGGGCATGCCCCTCCCCCCAGGCCCTCTCCCCCCGGCATGGCAGGGCATGCATCTGCGTGGGGGGAGGGATAGCTCAGTGGTTTTAGCAGTGGCCTGCTAAACCCAGGGTTTAGGGATCTGGGGCAAAAAAAAAATCTGTCTGGGGATTGGTCCTGCTTTGAGAAGGGGGTTGGACTAGATGACCTCCTAAGGTCCCTTCCAACCCTGATATTCTATGATTCTATGCTGCATGCTCCTGCCCTTGCCCCCATCCCTGCCTGGAAGAGGGTTCAAGGCAGCTGCTCCAAGTGCCTGAAGAGCAACAGCATCCACCAGCTAGGACAGCATCTCCCTGAGGAGCAGGGGTCCCCTCCTCCAGGGACAGGGTCAGAGACAGCCAGAATGGATGCAGTCCCCCCCAGTAATTGAACGGCAGCATAGTCACGGCAGAGGGATTTAATCCAGCCAGCAGATCACAGGAGCCTTCAGCCAGGGTCTGGCAGGGTGCAGAAGGACAGTAGGTGGCCCTGGGGCTAAGGGCCTGGCCTGGGATACAGGTAACAGGCTCCAAGCCCAGTTGTGCCACCATGTGCCTGCCAGGCCATTAGCCAGGTGCTGCCTCTGAGCCCTGCCCCTTCCTGGGCTTGGAGATACCCTCGCTCACTGCAGGTGGGGCTGGAAGTACCTGGGTCCAGCTATTCCTACTGCCCTGAAGGGCACCCTGGTCTCTAGGCTGGGTTTGCCATAGGCATGCTGTTCCTGCTCTGATCCCAAGGGCTGGCACCTTGGCAGAGGGCACTGGCCTAGGAAGGCCTCACCTGGACCAGGCAGATGGCACATGGGGTGCTGTGTGGAAGCTGGCAGCATTGCTGCCCAGGTGCCAGTGGGCTATCACTCCAACACTGCTATAAGACACAGCGCAGGACAAGAGCAGCCAGGTGCTGCCCCAAGGCCCCCCACACCACCAAACCCCAGGCAGGCGGGCAGCTCAGCTCTCTGCTCCCACACCGTGTAACCAGTGGGACGGCGCTGCCATCCTGCCCTGCATCTCCCCTGTGCCCAGGAACAGAATCCTGCCCCTCTGAGGAGCAGCTGCAGTTGCCTCAGGGGCCAGGGTCACAGGGAGCACAGGAGTTCTAGCAGCAGGGAGTAGGACCTCCCACCTTGCCCGCTGGGGCAGAAAGTGGTACAGGTGCATGAGTCTCATAGTCCCTGGGGGCAGAGGAGGGGGCTTGGCAGCAGGGAAGGGAGGGGTTCAGGCAATTTTCCCTGGAAGGGGCTGGGGGACGGGAAGGCTTTTGGCTCATCAGTGGTGAGGGCAGCAGTGGACAAGAGTTTGGGGGAGGGGCTCAGAGCAGGGCTCAGGGGCATGTGCTCAGGGAGGATTTAAGCTGGGCACGAGGACCACTGAGGCACAGACTACACACCGACCCCCATGTACACCGGGGACACAGGCCTGTGGCTGCTGCAGGGGCCTGTTTTGTCTGGGGCAGGCAGGGGGAAGGGCTGATGTGCTTGGGGCAGTGCAGATGCCCCCAGAAGTGACCGCAGGGGTGAGATGGGAGCTTGCCCTGCCTGAGCAGCTGTGCAGAGTCCAGCTGGGATGGGCACAGGCCAGCTGGCTGTACAGCTCCCTGCTGGCCAGGGGCTAGCCCAGAGGTGACATGGCTGCGGTCTCCAACGCAGCGAAGGTGCAAAGCCAGTTTCCCTGGCTGGCAGCGCGGGGGCCCATGGGTGGCGCTGTCCCAGCTATGCCCCTGCCCACCGGCGTATCCGTCCACGCCTCACTCTCGGTGCGTCTTCACAGCCTCATTGCTTGAGCTGTCCCTATAGGAGGGTGAGAAGAGAGCAGGCGCCATAGACAGAGCTTTGGGGCGAGCCCCAGACACCTGAGGCTTGGCTCCTGCAGCTCAGAGGCCTAGAGAGCAGTGGGCAGCCCAGGGTCAGAGTGGAAAAGGATGGGTGGAGTCCTCTGGCAGGCTCCACACATGCACACAGATCCTGTGGGGATGGACACTACCAGTGGGCACGCCAACTCATACACCCCGCTGCAGTTGCCTGGGCACGAGAGCCACCACTGGGGTGACCCCTGCCCAGGGCAGGCATGGCAGGGCTCCCCCTGCTGGCAGGGAAGGAGCTGCCAGGGCTGGGCTTCTGCCCATCTCAGAGCCCCGCATTCTGGCAGTGCACAGGCCAGGACCAGCTGTTTCTGAGGCCTGGGGCTGCGCTTAGAGAAGGAGCCTTATGAACTGGTGAGGTGGGGAGGGCCAGACTCCAGGCCTGTGAGCCCCCTGCTGAGGGGCGCAGGACTGAACAGCGGGAAGCACTCACCAGGTGGGGAAATATGAGGCACCAGCGGGGGTTCCTCCGTTCTGGCCGCCTCTGCCTGGAAACAAGGCGAAGGAGCAGTCAGGGTGGGTCCAGGCAGAGCTCAGCAGGGGGCAGGCAACAGGCACCTTGCTGAGGGATACTTGGGAGATGCCTAGCAGTTGCTCCACATGCCACAGCCAGGCCAGCCCCTGATTCCCCCCCTCAATACCAGGGAGCTGCTGGGCACAAGCCAGCCCCTTCCATGCTGCCTGAGGGAGGACCTCTGCCTGGGCAATGGCGCAGTGCTCCTGGATTCTCCTCTGGGCGGGGTGGGGGCCCACAAGCAGCCAGGGACGTGCAGGGGTGTGTGCCCTAGTCCTCGCTGCCCCCTTCCAGCCTGTAGGTGAGACAGCGTGAAGAAGAGCACCGTGCCCTGCCCCTGATGGACTCACCCACTCCCCAGGGTCACTCAGCTCCATGTGCACCAGGGCAAGGCTCACAGAGACATGGGCGCAGCATCCCCTGTCCAGATTCCACAAGGAATGGCTCTGAAGTGTGGCACTATGGGATGAACCTATGCACAACAGGCCATTGGGAGAGAGTGGGAAGCTAATCTGAACAGGCTAGCTGCCCAGACAAGCCCAAGAGAGCCTGAGCACTACTCCCCAGCAGTGTTATAATTCGCCCATGGTCTGTCTCCCCACTCCAGGGCCAGGCCCAGCAGCAACCCCTGCCCTATGCCTTACATAGCTCGGAGCCCCAGTTCTCCCTGACAGCTGGAGCCAGGCCCACTCAGTCTGTGGGGCGGGCAGCTGCTGGGGCAGGGCCTGGCACAAGGTGCCTAGGCTGCTCTGCCCAGGTATGCTTCTGGGATCTGGGTGCCAGGGACAGGGCTGGCTCCAACCCCAGACCCCCAAAGTACTTGGGACTGCCCAGGTTAGGCAAGATCGCCACAGGCACGATACTTTGGGCAACGGGCCATCCTCCAGGGCTCCCCCATTCAGAGCTGGCCCCTCACTGGGGGGCCAGGACCCAGAAACCAGGGGCCACTCTGGAGGCCGGGTCCCACCGCATTCCCCATAGCATAGCCCAGTCACTACCTGAGCGTCAGCCCTGCCCGGGACAGGAGGTTCAGTTCGGTCGGCACTTGGCCAGCAACCCAGCCCAGCGGGGGATTCAGTTCGGGTCAGCACCGGGACGGCAGTCTGGCCCAGGGCTGGGGGATTCGGTGTCCGGCCAAGGGTTTGGTTCAGGTCGGCGGCCCAGCCTGGGGGTCCGATTCGGAACCAGGGCAGCAGCAGAGCTCAACCCAGGGATTTCGGGTCGGTACCTGTCTGGCAGCCCAGCCCAAGTGTTCGGTTTGACCCGACCAGGGGGGTTGATTCAGGCCGGTTTGGTCGGTACCTGGGCGGCAGCACAGCACAGCACGGGGCGGGTTCGGGGCCCAGCCCGGGAGATGGGGCCCGTACCTGGGCAGCAACACAGCCGGGCCCGCAGGGTGGGGGGCTCGGGGCCCGGCCCGGGGGCTCCGTTCGTCCCGGTCGGTACCTGGGCGGCAGCACAGCCCAGCCCGGGGGGTTCTGTTCGGCCCGTACCTGGACGGCAGCAGAGGCGGCTGACGCGGCCTCCGTGGAGCCGCCAGGCTAGGTGGATGCCCAGCAGGCTGAGGCCCAGCCAGAGCAGCAGCAGCTGGAAGAGCGCGGCCCGCAGGTCCTGAGCCGCCCAGTCGGCCGCGAACTCCTGCCCCAGCCAGGCCAGGCCCCGCAGCGCCCGGCCCGGCGCCTCCCAGCCCAGCCACGGTGCCGCCATCGCCCTGCGCAGGCGCCAACGAAGCACTGCGCAGGCGCCGAGAGCCATAGCACTGCCTCCCCTCCTCTCTGGAATGGGAGCACCCCGTGAACCTGCCCCGAGGCAGTGAGCGGAGACGCCGCAGCCCAGCCCAGCCCAGCCCTGTCCCTCCTCCCACAGCCCGCCCCCACTGGCCCCGCCCCTTCCCTCACAGCCCGCGTCCCCCCCCCCGCACGTGTTCCCCCCCTCCGCTCATAACCTGGCCCCCACCTGCAGTGGTCTTGCACCTCCTCCCCCACTGATCCCCCGGCCCTCCCCGCTCGGCCCCGCAACTGGTCCCACCCCTCCTTCCACAACTCGTCCGCCCCTGCAGGGGCCCCGCCCCTCCCCGCTCAGCACCGTCAGCCCCAGCTATCACAGCGGGGGAGGGACAGTGGGAGCTGCATGATGCCAGGTGGTCCCCTCTGCCAGGATACAGTCCATAGGTGCCATTGCTGCGGGTTACCAGACTTCCCCTTCAGCTGTACACAACCCCTAGCGCACTGCGCCAGGCCCTGAGCTGGGCACTCGGACAGGGTGGGAGGAGATGTGTCTTTGCTGAGGAGAAAGTCCTGGCTGTGTTCAGACCATGCCCTCCCTACAGACTCCAGCGTCCCCGCTGCTCACCTGCGCCCTGGCAGAGCTCCGGTATCCCCGCTGTCCGCGTACCCCCCTGCCCCCAAGCGGAGCTCTGGTGACGGTGACCCCCACTGCCCGTGGCTCAGGCGTGTCTGTGCCTTTAAGAGGCTGAGCCGGGAGGTAGCTGTTCCTTGACTTGCCGTTTCCTGCTCTCCTCCTTGAGCTGCTTCTCAGGCGCTTGTGTAGGCACCGGTTGGCTGGGTAAGTGCTGCCCCCGCGCCCAGCTGGGCCAGGCAGGTTCGCCAGCCTCCCCCTCTGGGTATGAACCCCAGCAGCCGTGTTATCCCCACCTCAGGGCTGGTTCTGGGCAGGGAACGGTGTCCGGTGGCTGGAGCAGAGGGCTGGGAGGCAGGTTCTGTCCCGGGCCCTAGAGGGGCTGAGCGTGGCCTGGTTGTGCGGGGCCTTGCTTGCGCTCTGCCCATGGGGACAAGACCCAGGCACGGGGCAGGGATGTTTCTGCCCCCATATGTGTGGGCTCCTGGCGCCTGTCCCCTCCTCCTACTGGCATCACTTTGCAAAGCCCCTGCCCTGGTGTCCCCAGGACCTTGCTGCTGTGCTGTGCTCTGGCTAGCTCTGTGCCCTGCAGGCCCCCATGATGCGATGTGCAGTGGGGTGTGTGGCAGACCCCTGCCCATGCCTGGCGGGTGTCTAGAGGAGTCCCCTTCCTGCTGCATGGTGCCCAGCCCCACCTGACCCAGCAGGTGTGCTGTGCCTGGGCAGCGGGGTACCAGCCAGTCTGAGGGAGGCTACTGACTGCTCCAGTGGCCTTCATGCCAGCAGCTTCTTGTGCCATGTGCCCAACTTCTGCAGGGGTGGGTTGGTCTTTGCTGCCGCAGGGCAGCGCTGTGCCCGTAGCTCCATCAGGCTGCAGTGAGGTGCTGGGATGAGGGTGCTGCCAAGCTAGCCTTGGGGGCTAGGAAGGGATTGGCTCCAGATCCCTTCCCTCAGCCACAGTCTTTGCTCCCATCTGTCCCTGTGTGGCAGGCGGGCTTCCTGCATGGCATGGGGCGTGGCACGGGGACCGTCTGAGGCTGCTGCCCCGGGGTTGGGGAGCTCATGGAATGCAGCCCACTTCCAGCCATTGGCAGCAGCTCCCCTCCCCCTCCCATTGCTGGCCTTTCACTTTCACTTTCCTGACAGTCACAGGGCTGGGTCTGCTGGTGCGGGGCTGAGCTAGGGTGCCAGGATACAGCTGCCTTTCCCTCCTCATGGCCAAGCCCCTAGCTGCGTTAAACCTCACAGAGCCAGGCCTCTGCCGGGAGATGCTGGAGATGGGATTGGAGCCCCTGAGCCTGCCAACCTGTGGCAGGAAGCATCCACCACCTCATGGGGTTCATTCCAGCATCCTGAGCGCCCGCTGCCCCCAGTGCTGCCCTGGTACCGCCAATGGGCTGGCCCCTTCTGGCTGCAGCCCTGGGTGACATCTGTGATGCCTCTTGGGTGCTCTGCACCATGGCTCTAGCCCAGCTTGGGTGCCAGCCTCCTGCCAGGCCCTGCCAATCTCCCCCATCCCTCTGGACAGGCTCTGCTGCCCACAGCCGTGTGTTAGCTGCCAGCTCTGGGACCCAGAGAGAGGAGCTGCCCACCCACAGCTGGGGGCTGGGCTGGAGCTGGACGGCTCTAGGGGGCCCAGGGCAGCCTGGCTGGCTGCGTGGAGCATCCTGCTGCCCTTTGCAGCCAGGAATGGAGCTGATGTGGAGCCACTAGCCCCAGTGGAGGACCAGGAGCAGGGCCCAGGAGTCCTGGCTCCTAGCCTGGTTCTTTTCTCATGCAGGGCTGGGCACAGCCGCACCCACCTCACCCACATCTGCACTGGGCAGAAGCAGCATGAGGCGCTCTGAGAGCCTGGGCGAGATCGACGAGGGCCTGTACTCGCGGCAGCTGTGAGTGCTGGGCCTGGAGATCAGGGAGCACCTGGGGTCAGCCAAGGAGCGTGCCAGGTGCAGTGTCCCAGTGTGGGTGTGATGGGGCTGGGCTAGTGCGACAGGGCCGTGGTGGGGGAGGGGCCAGGGGCACTGGTGTGGTGGGGACATGGTGGAGTAGGGGCTGTGCCAGCTGCATGTTCTCTCCCCCACACGCCCACTGTGCTTGTCCCATAGCTACGTGCTGGGTCATGAAGCCATGCGGAGGCTGGCAAAAACTGCTGTGCTGGTGTCGGGGATGAAGGGCCTGGGTGTGGAGATTGCCAAGAACATCATCCTGGCTGGGGTGAAATCAATCACTGTGCACGACCCGGGCAATGCCCAATGGAGTGACCTCTCCTCGCAGGTACCCGAGGTGTGGGGGCAGGGCTTGGGGTCCCTCCTCTCTGGGGGCATGTACCTCCCAGCCTTGACTGGCCTGTGTTCATCCTGCGTTCTGGGGCTGGGATGCCACCAGGGCCCAAGCACGCCCATCTACTTGCCTGGTGCCAACCTGTCAGCAGCAGCTGCCACTCAGGAACTGCTCTGGTGGAGACCAGGGCACTGAGAGGGACTCCGCTTCTGATGAGAATTGCACCACAACTAGCGACAGGCATTTCTCCACAGTATCCCTGTCCTGCCTCTGCAATTGGCTGCAGTGATTACCGGAGTGCTCAGTGACAGCCTCACCTGCTGACTCCCTGCAGCTGTCCCCCCAAACCCGACAGAAGCCGCATTAAGCCTGAGTGCTTCCATCAATCCCGTCCCCAGCGCCTGGCTCTCCCAAGTACAGTGGAATGCCAAGAAGATCCAGCCCTGCACAGGTGTGGGGCCACAGTTTGGCCCCATCCCCTCCTGGCCCTGCACTGCCAGCCCGCTTTGACCTGGCCACGGACTGGGGTGGGGCAGGCCCAAAGAAGGGATTTTTAACAACCCATGTGATTATTACTCTCTCTCCTAGCCAGGGTGGGTGCAGGCTGGCTCAGCCCCAGCCCTTGGGTATCGTTCAGTTTAACCTCCTGACCAGGTTCAAGCGCTTAGTTTGGGGATCCTCACCCCAGCCAGGCTGGGTTTTCCCTTCAGTCCCTGCTTGGGGCTCTCGGCCATAGCACCGTGCAGCTCAGGGTCAGTTTCTGTCTGGGAATTTCTCTGGCTTTTCAAATAGCCTGGACTGGGGTAGGGCTGGTGCTGTGCAAACGGGAGATCTGGATGTGGGGAGCCCTCTCCCTAAATCCCCTGGTCTCTTCTTTGTAAGGGCTTCCCCTGCACCAGCCCCGCTCTCCAGAGTGCTTGCTGAGGGTGTGGGGAGCCAAGGCTGCAGTGCCATGGGCAGCCTGTGCAGCCCTGATGCTCCAGGCCAGCTGCTAATGTCCCCCGAAGCAATGGGTGGTGCCCAGGTGAGCACTGCAACTGGGCAGGCACGAGGGGGCTGTGTGCCACGTGACCAAAGCTCAGCCCATCGGTAAGGAGGCTGCGGCCGTGTCCCGTCACAGCAGAGGAGGGTTTCTCCTGGCCATGGGCCGGGGGCACTCCTCATGTGGGGCTATCTCTGCAGTTCTTCCTGTCTGAGAGCGACGTGGGCCGGAACCGAGCCGTGGCCTCCCAGCAGCTCCTGGCAGAGCTCAACAGCTATGTGCCTGTGACAGCCTACACCAGGGAGCTGTCCGAGAGCTTCCTGGCAGCCTTCCAGGTGAGATGGGGCCGTGGCTCAGGCACCCACATCTGTGGGCTTGCAGGGGCCTCAAGCAGGCAGGAGCTGGGTCCAGGCTGCCGGTGTGGGGCAGCCGGGAGCTGAGGCTTGGCAGGTGTCACTCAGCTTCTGGAAACGGCCAGCATAACCAGCCTGAGTCTGGGAGGCAGGGGGGAGGATCCACAGCTGAGTCCGAGGGTGGCGGGAGCCGGGGGCGGGGGGTCTGAGGGGCAGTCTGGGGTGGGGTCCCAGCTGAGCCTGGTGGGGCAGTCTGGGGTGGGGTCCCAGCTGAGCTAGGGTTGCCAGGCATCCGTTTTTTGACTGGAACGCCCGGTTTAAAAGAGACCCTGGTGATTCTGGTCGGTACCGCTGATCAGGTCATTAAAAGTCCGGTTGGCGCGGGGCTGGCAGGCTCCCTACTTGGCTCTGCGTGGCTCCTAGAAGCGGCCAGCATGTTCAGCTCTTAGGCATGGGGTGGCTATGGGGGCTCCGCACTCTGCCCGCACCCCGAGCACTGGCTCCGCAGCTCCCATTGGCCGGGAACTGCAGCTAATGGGAGCTGCAGGGGCAGCGCCTGTGGGCAGAGGCAGCACGTGGAGCCCCCTGTGGCTGCCCCTGCACCTGGGAGCTGAGGGACATGCCAACTGTTTCCGGGAGCCACCTGAGGTCTGCGCCACCCGGAGCCTGCACCCTGAACCCTCTCCTGCGTCCCAACCCCCTGCCCCACGCCTCAGCACCCTCCTGCACCCCAAACCCCTCATCCCTGGCCCCACCTCAGAGCCGGCACCCCCCAGCCGGAGCCCTCACCTCGGAGAAGGGGTGGGGCAGGAGCAGGGCTTCAGGGAAGGGGCAGGCAGGGCAAGGGTGTTTGGTTTTGTGTGATTAGAATGTTGGAAACCCTAAGCTGAGCCCAGGGGGGCGGGGAATCTGGGGAGTGATCCCATCTGAGGCCGGGGTGGCAGGGAGTCTTGTGCCGGGTCCCAGCTGAGGGCTGGCTGTAGCTTTCGGAGTTCCTAAACAAGCAGTTTTGGGATTGCTTCTCCCTGCAAAGAACAATCCAGGTATTTACGTAGGGCTTGCACAAATGGCCATGTGAGCACCCCCTTGTGGGCCTTCAGCGCACTGACCCATCTGGCTGGCACTGCCCAGCGGCTGGCAGGGGAAGTGAAGTTCCCATCTAGCTAATGCTAAAGCCAGTTGAGTGGCTGTGAAGCGGCATCAGGGAAACGTGCTGGCCCAGAGGGTGTGGCACTGTGCTTGGAGGCCTCTTCCGGGGGGGCACAGCCACCCCCGAGCCAGATCCCGGTTGCACTAACGCTGGGTCTTGGCTCAGGTTGTGGTTCTGAGCAACTCGCCACTGGAGGAACAGCTCCGCATCAGCGACATCTGCCATGCCCGCAGCATCCGCTTCATCCTGGCTGACACCAAGGGGCTGGCCGGGTAAGCGTAAGATGCTACCTGCACTGCTGAGACACATGCATGCCAGGTGCTCTGCAGCAGGGGGTGCTGTGGGGTGGGGCAGGAGCCTTGGCTGTAGGGTGAGCCCCTGGCTACTCCAGCCCCAACCTCTCCCAGCAGGGGGCGCTGTGGGGGGCGGGTAGGGGCGGTGGCTGTGTGGGGAGCCCCCTGCTACTCCAGTCCCAGCCTCTCCCAGCAGGGGATGCTGTGGGGAGGGAGGTGCACTGGCCAGGGGTGCTGACCCAGCCCCTGCTCCTGCCTCTAGGCAGCTGTTCTGTGACTTCGGGGAGAACTTTGTGGTAGACGAACCCTCGGAGGCTGAGCCCGTCTGCGCCTACGTCCAGCACATCTCGCAGGTACAGCCAGGCCGAGCGCCTTCACTGGGGCCTTCCCCGGGCACCTGGGGAAGCCTGTCTCCCCCCTCAGGGCCCGGGCTCCCAGCCAGGAGTCACCCAGGCACCACAGAGGGAGCCCCAAGAGGCAGGAGTTCATCCCTTGCCCACCCTGGCCAAGCCAGCACCATGACGAGCCGGCCAAGCTGTGATGGGCCCTGGCTCCTCCCTGTCCTTCCTGCTCAGCAGGCAACCCCCCGTTCTTCGCTCTTGGGCAGGCTCTGTGCCCAGCATCCCTGCAGAGCCGTGCAATCTGGCTCCCTCTGGGCTGTGGGGCGCTGTGGGTCCCTGTCCTGTTGACTGGCTCTGCCACTGTTTCCTCAGCGTCTCCATCTTACGAGTCGGCCTCGGCCAGTCCTCAGTGACTGCGCCCCCCCCGGCTCAGACCACTGGGCGATGCCCACACACGCCCACCCTGGGCAATGCCCACACACCCATGAGACTCCCTGGTGACCCCCACATGCCCATGTGTCCCCCCCAGGCAACATCCACATGTCCACCTCTGATTGCACACAGGCCTATTCCACCCTGGTGAACAATGTGACATATGGGGAAACTGAGGCACACATGGGCTTTGTAAAAATATTACAAAAATTCCCACCTTGTCACACCCTCCCCCACCCCGTAGCCCTCTCCCTATGTGGGTTGCCCCAGGGTCACCCTTCCTCCTGTAACCCCCTTGCCATGTGGCCCAAGTGGGGTTGCTGACCCCTTCTCTCTCCCCAGGGCATGCCCGGGGTGGTGACCTGCAGGGATGGGCAGGGCCATGGCCATGGCTTTGCAGATGGTGACTTTGTGACATTCTCCGACTTGGAGGGCATGAGCCAGCTGAACGGCTGCAAGCCCCACGCCATCCATGTTCTGGGTGAGCCCCCACTGGCTGGGGCCAGGAAAGCACAGGGTCAGGGATCCCAGGACCAGGGAGCATTGGGGGGACCCTGCTCTGAGGACCAGGGAGCATTGGGGGATCCCGCTCTGGGGGCAGGGTAGCATGGGGGGGGGGGACCCTGCTCTGGGGGGAGGCCATTGCCATGGGGGCTAGGATGTAGTTTTTCACTGAAAGTCACTAGCCCCACCTCTCGGGGGGGGGGGCAGAGAGGGATGAGGGCTTCCCTGCTTTCAGCCCAGCCCCTTGTGGGGGCTGCTGGGCTCCGACCAACCCTCCATGTGCCCCACCTGGGCCCGTGTGAGTCCCCTTGGGCTCCTGGCTCTGGGTTGGGCCCTGGGCAGGTCTGGGCCAGGCCGAGATGGCAGAGACGCCCTTACATACAGGCCGTGCCCAGCTGCCACAGACTGCCGGGGCCCAGGGGCGGGGCCACAGGCTTACAGAGCCGGGGAGGAGTTGTGGGGACTCAGGGCCCCCCTCACCCGGGCACTGCCTCCCCCAGATGAGTTCACGCTGGAGATTGGGGACACCAGCTCCTTTGCCCCGTACCAGCGTGGTGGAGTCATCACCCAGGTGAAGGTGCCACAGCTGCACTCCTACGTGAGTATGTCCCCAGCTGACCCCCCACCACCACCACCAGGGCCCCCCATGGCTGGCCAGGCCCCCCATGGTCCCCTTTGCAGCTGGCTGGGCCCCACCACTCTGCGCCTTCCCCAGGGCCCCTGTGGCTGGCTGGGCCCCCCACTCAGCCCCCAGTTTTTTCCCCTGCAGCTGGGCCCCCACTCTTCCCGCCCCAGGGCTGGCTGGGCTGCCCTATGGCTGGCTGGGCCGCCCGACTCCCACCCCTCACAGATGGCCGCCCCCCCGACCCGCTTGCCCCTTGCTCCCCCCCCTCCCACGGCTGTCCAGGCCCCCACCCCGCAAATGGGTGCAGTGTTACAAACTGCTGCCCATCAGAATTTGCTGCTTTGCTGGGACCAAACATGTCCTTGTGGATGCTCAGTGTGCTGGAACTGCTGGCCTCGCGCTGCCCCCCTGGGGGACCTCCTGTTCCCTGGGTCTGGAGGGGGCAAATTGGGGGGGGGGCAGGCTGTGGCCAAACTGATTGCACAGGAGGGCCAAACTGCTGGAGGCAGAGGTGGGAGGGGGCCAAATCAGGGCTGGGGTTAGGAGCCGGGGCAGTGCCAGCTTGGGGCAGAAGGGGTAACAGTTACCAGGGGGGGGGGAGGGGGCGTTTGGAGTGTGGTGGTGTCAAGGCTGAATCCCCACTCTGTCACTCCAAGTGCAGAAAGTGGGGGCCTGCAAGGATTCTAAAAATTAATACTGGAATCTCCAGGCTTGTATTAAACTCCCAAGGTTACAGCTTTTCTCTGACTTTTTGGCTTGGTAAACGCTGCGACCACCCAAATGCAAAAAAAACCCTTGGACCCAGGAAGGAGCACTTGGGAATTCCTCCCTGTGGGGTACCCTGAAGCCCTTTCACCCTGCCCCCCTCCAAGGAAGAGCTGAGAAAGAAAACAAAGGAAATTAGCTGTTGCCACCAGCTAGTCAAACAATGTATGCACAAATCTCTTAGGACACCAAAAATCCAATTCTGTTCTTAAAAAGGTAAATTGTATTTAAAAACAAAAAGAAATAAAATACATATGGAACTTGGGCTTTTGCTAGATTTTAAAAGAGCAATTCCAAAAATCAAGCATCCAAAATAGCTTTCTTGGGGGTTCAGCTTAAAGGTTACAAGCAAACAAAGCATCTGAGGTTAGCACAGAGGAGTCCACAAGCCAATAAGAAATAACCCTAATCACGTCTTTTTAGACATTCCCTAATTGTACTTACATATCTGAGGCTTCAGATAAGTAGGTTTGAGGTATGAATTGATAATCTATAATCATACCTGGCTTAAGCTGCTTACACCATTGTTGCTCTGTCCCTGCAGCCCAGAGAACAACAGACAAAGGGAATCTGAAGAAGTGAGGTTTTTACCCACGAAAGCTTATGCCCAAATAAATCTGTTAGTCTTTAAGGTGCCACCAGACTCCTTGTTGTTTTTGTAGATACAGACTAACACGGCTACCCCCTGATACTAGACAAAGGGAATGTTTCTTTCCCAATTTTAAAAAGTTCTACCTTCCCATTGGCTATTTTGGTCAGTTGCGCACTCCTTTTCTTTTACCTGTGGGCTTGTTAACTCTTTACAGGTAAAGCAAGTAAAGAACAGACCAAGAGGGATTTTACAGCTGGCTGGCTGTCCATCAAAGGGAGCTACTCCCCCCGCCCCCCATGTATCACAGGGGAGCAGAGGGGCTTTTTGTTTCCTCTGCCAGGACAGTGCAGCTCAGCTCCTGTCTCCCAGGGCCGTGCTGCCTAGCCAAGGCAGCTCTGCCTCAGCTGCTGGGATGTGCTGGGCGGCTGAAGGAGACTCCATTCAGTGCTGTATTTTGCCCCCCAAAAGTAACAATTGTCAGCCATGGTTTAGTGTATATGGGCATCCTGGCTCAGCTCAGCTTCTCATTCTGCAGAACGCCCATCGCAAATTTGCCTTGGCTGCTGTTCTTGTTCCTGCTCTGGCGCCTGCCGCTGCCAGGCCAGTATCACTCTTGGCCATTCTTTATTTGAAAATGTTACCCTGATTTCCCTTGGCACTTCATTGTGGGCCGTCCTTACCGGGGGAGCCGGTGGGTGGCACTGCCACTTGAGAGCAAATCACTGACTATGTGTCACTAGTACCTTCAGCGGTCAGAGCTCACGGTGTTTCTGGAACAGCACTTCCTGTCTGTATGGCGACATTAGGTTTTAATTCTAAATTTCATCCTTTTCTCCTTTGTTTTAATCCACACGTTAATTCTTTGGACTCAGGACATCAAGGCTGGATGATTTCCTGCTTGGGTGTCAAACCTCTTCCCTTTCCTTTGATCCACCAATGGGGATTGCCTTGTCAACTGTTCCTTTGCGTCTCTAGCCAGCCCCCTGGGGCTTCTTCACGTCTCCACGGGTGTGTAGCACTTGGCTCCAAAATATTCACCCCAGGCCAGATCTCTGAAGGGTGAGAGCATCTCCGTGCCTTTGAAAATCCCACTACCTGCCTAAATGCTTTTAAAAATCTGGCCCATAGGGCATTATACTATCGTGTATGAAGCCCTTCTGAAAAGGCAAATTGCTACTGCCATTGTTACTAGAGAGAAGTATGCGATCGGCAACCACGAGTGTTCAAAAATTACGAGTTTTACACCTGAAAGTCATGGAATTAAATGAACTAAATACATCGGTTTGGGGGGCTTGTATTTTACGTTTTTGTTCTTGAGCCTTTCGGTTGCACTAGCTTTGTACTTTCTCTGTTCCCTCTCCCAAAGACACCAATGATCTAAAATGGGCATAAATTCCTGTAACATCCAATCCCGTTTGGGACTTCCAGGAACATGTGTTCCCTCTCCTGTCGTCACTGAAAATTGATTAAAATCCTTATTTCTGTAAGTAATCCCCCCCCCCCCCACAGACACCAGAATGCACATTAACACTTTACTCTTATTTCATTTGCTGCATGCCTAAATGTTGATTTTTCTGCTGAATTGTTTATACTTTTCCCTGCATATTTTAATTTAATTTTTTATATATGCTACATATTGTGTTAGGATACATTTCAGTATCATTTTGACAAGTTTACTGCTCTCTACTGCCGAAAGCAAGGATTTTTAAGGTGAATTATGCTGTTACTCCTTTGCATTGGCTGCCTTTTGGAGAAACTAAAATGCTGTGTCTCCACTACGTTTGCAGTGGTGTTGTAGCTGTGTCAGTCCCAGCATATTAGAGACACAAGGTGGGTGAGGGAATAGCTTTGATTGGACCAACTTCTGCTGGGGAAAGAAACAAGCTTTCGAGCCACACAGAGCTCTTCTTCAGCTCTGGAAACCTATTGAGAGTGTCCTGGCTAAATTTAAGATTGAACAGATAGTTTTAGCGTAAGTAGTTACACATATTGTAAGGAACCATTTAACGTAGAGTGGCCCATTAACACCCCTGTAGTCACAGGACACAAAGGGAGAGGGGGTTAGTGGTTACAGATTGTTGTAATAAGCTATAAATCCAGTGTCTTTATTAAGACAATTTTTAGTGTCTAGCAAAGTTATGAATGTAAACTCACAGGCTCGTCTTTTGAAGGAGTTGTGCAGATTTCCTGTGCGGCTGAGGACTGAGAGGTCAGACATGGAGTGATCACTGTGTGAGAAGTGTTCACCCACCGGTGGCAGATGGCATGTTTTTGTCCTTTGTCTTTTTCCTGTGCGAGTTCATTCCATAGAGATTGTCTGATTTCATCTGTATAGCTGTTAGTGGGACATGTAGAGCACTGGGTCTTCACAGGGAGGTGCTAATGTAGGGGTGGGCAAACTACGGCCCGGGGGCTGCATCCAGCCCTCCAGATGTTTTAATCCGGCCCTCGAGCTCCCAGCAGGGTCTGGGGCTTGCCCCACTCCGGTGCTCCAGCCGGGGAGTGGGGTCGGGGGTTGCGTCACTCCGCACGGCTCCCAGAAGCAGCAGCATGTCCCCCTTCCGGCTCCTACACGTAGGGGCAGCCAGTGGGCTCCGCACACTGCCCCCACCCCAAGCGTTGCCCCCGCAGCTCCCATTGGCCAGGAAATGTGGCCAATGGGAGCTGCAGAGGTGGTGCCTGCGGACAGGGCAGTGTGCAGAGTTGCCTGGCTGCACCTCCATGTAGGAGCTGCAGGGGGGACATGCCGCTGCTTCTGGGAGCTGCTTGAGGTAAGCGCTGCTCAGAGCCTGCACCCCTGACCCCCTCCCACACCCCAACCCTCTTCCCCAGCCCTGATTTCCCCCCTCCTCCCCCCCTCCAAACTCCTCCATCCCAGCCTGGAGCAACCTCCTGCACCCCCAACCCCTCATCCCCAGCCCCACCCCAGAGCCTACACCCCCAGCCAGAGCCCTCCTCCCTCCCCCCCCACGCCCCAACCTCCTGCCCACAGCCCCCTCCCGCACCCTGAACTCATTTCTGGCCCCATTCCAGAGCCTGCACCCCCAGCCAGAGCTCTCACCCCCTCTCGCACCCCAACCCCCAATTTCAAGAGCATTCATGGCCCGCCATACACTTTCCATACCCAGATGTGGCCCTGGGGCCAAAAAGTTTGCCCATCCCTGTGCTAATGCATATTAGTTCTCCCACAGTAAACCCACGTTTTCTTAACAGTGAGGACACAGACTATAATGCTAAATTAACCATTATTATCTAGACCTTGACAACTCGGATACCGATTGTGTGGCTAAGGGCTTGTCTACACTTAAAACCCTGGAGCATGCTGCTGTAGTGTTCAGTGTAGACACTACCTGTGCCAACGGGAGGGGCTCTCTGGTCAGTGTGGGCAATCCACCTCCCTCAACGGCGGCAGCTAGGTCAATGGAAGAATTCTTGTGCTGTCTACCTTGGGACAGCTTAACTCTGCCATGTGGGGGTGGGGGGGGCATGGATTTTTCACATGCCTGATTGATGTCGTTAAACCAACCTATTTCTCTAGTGCAGATGAGCCCTCGCACTGCTTCTTCACCAGCACAGGGCTTTGCATCAGACTGTCTGCAGGCCCTGCTGTGGACGTGCCATGGAACCCCAGGGAAAGCCTGTGAAACTAAAGGAACCTGAGGCTTGTCTTAGTAAGGGCATGTCTCAAAGGTATGAAGCCAGGCCATGCACTGCCCCGAACCCCTGTGTGGATGCTCTTGTTCAGGGGTGAAGTGCCCAGCGTCAGTCAGGGCAGCCCCAGGAGGTTGGCGTCCATCCCCACCCACTGTTAATCATCAGGCCTGTGAGTGTGTTGAACGTTGGTAAAAGTCTCGTTCCCATGACGGGGGCTCCACTGGGCTGGCGCCTCCCCTGGTCACTGGGGAATAGCTTGCCAGGTGGAGCCTCTTCCCGCAGTCGCAGGCCCTCCCTCCCTCCGTCCCTGTCACCGGGTCTGCGACGCCCCAAGCTGCTGCTGCCTCTTGGTGACTCAGCCTCCAGCCAGGCCACTACCAGCCTTTTCCCTTCCAGGCACCAGTCTCCCTCCCTGGCAGACTCCCTTTCACTGCCCCAGTGCCACTCCTCAGTGGCTGGCAGGGCCCCGGGCCTACTCTCTGCTCCAGGTTCCGACTCAGGGCCCCTCTGCTCAGCTGCCAAGGCCTATTCCCTTTGAGCCCTCTCCTGCCACCTCCTGCCCTCTCCTGGCCCTGCCCCTCTCTGGGGTTTGCCAGCCCCCCAACACCTCCCCCCCAGGGAGGGACTGTGGGCTACCTGGTCCTGTAGCCTCCCAGCCCTCCTCCCCCTGCCCAGCGGGGACTGCGGCCTTCCCCAGCAGCCCCTGTCCAGCCCAGCTGGTTCCTTGGGCTCCCTCCTACAGCCACCTGCTTCCCCTCCGCAAGGGGCTCTTGGGGATTAGCTCTGCCAGGCATTGCACCCTCCTCTGGCAGTGTCTTCCCCTGTCCTGGCTCGCCCTGCAGCCCCTTTCACCTCCGGCTGACTCCCTACAGGATTCCCCTTCTGGGGTTACCAAAGCCCTTCCACACAAACAGCCTCAGGCAGTCTTCTGGCGCCACATCTGCAGGGGCTGGCAGAGGAACCCAGCCCGCCTGCTACTCGGTCCAGTCCGGGGCCCCATACCTGGCAACTCTGGCTGCTCCCTGCAGCCCTTGCTCCTTCCCTGGATTCCTTCCTACAGCATCTGGTCGTCCCGTCCCCCCCCTTTACCCCTGGCTGTACCAGCTCCAAACCCTCCTCCCAGGAGTAGGCTGCTTGCTGTAGCCCCAACACCCCTCCCAGGGAGGGACTGGAGCCCCCACGGGTGCCAGCTTCCTGCTTGTATGGGCCCACCTGCTCCTGCCCAGCAGAGCCGCCTCTAATGAAATCCTTGCTCCCTGGCTTCTTCTCCGTGGGCAGCCTGAGCAGCTGATTGGCCCCTTTACCAGCTTCATCCCTCCAGGCCTTGTGTGGGGTGCACACAAACACTCAGACTCCTGGAAATGCAGGTCTGGAAGGGACCTCATGAGGTCATCTAGTCCTGCCGCCTGCTATGTATTACCTGGACCGTCCCTGAGAGGTGTGTGTCCAACCTGCTCTTAAAAGTCTCCAGTGATGGCGACTCCACAACCTCTCTGGGCAATTTATTCCAATGCTTAACCACCCTGACAGGAAGTTTTTCCTATTGTCCAACCTAAACCTCCCTTGCTGCAATTTAAGCCCATTGCTTCTTGTCCTACCCTCAGAGGTTAAGGAGAACAGTTTTTCTCCCTCCTCTTTTAACAACCTTTTATGTACTTGAAAACTGTTATCGTGTCCCCTCTCAGTCTTCTCTTTTCTAGACTTAAAAAAAACCATTTTTTTTTCAATCTTCCCTCATAGGTCATGTTTTCTAGATCTTTAATCATTTTTGTTGTTCTTCTCTGGCCTTCTCCAGTTTGTCCACATCTTTCCTGAAATGTGGCGCCAGAACTGGACACAATACTCCAGCTGAGGCCTAGTCAGTGCAGAGTAGAGCAGAAGAATTATTTCTTGTGTCTTGCTTACAACACTCCTGCTAATACATCCCAGAATGATGTTCGCTTTTTTTGCAACAGTGTTACACTGTTGAGTTATATTTAGCTTGTGGTCCGCTATGACCCCCAGATCCAGTTCTGCACTACTCCTTCCTCAGCAGTCATTTCCCATTGTGTTTGTGTGCAACTGATTGTTCCTTCCTAAATGGAGCACTTTGCATTTGTTCTTACTGAATTTCATCCTGTTTACTTCAGACCATTTCTCCAATGTGTTCAGATCATTTTGAATTATAATCCTGTCCTCCAAAGCACTTACAACCCCTCCCAGCTCAGTGTCATTTGCACATTTGATAAGGATGCTCTCCACTCCTGTAATGATGCTGCCCTAGGTGGGATACTTTCGAAAGTACCAATTCAGGACAAATTGCTTAGAGCAGGGCAGTTACAGCTCAAGGCTGGGGTTCCTTTGCACACCAAGGCAAACCAAAGCAGTCAAACAGTGAAGACTTCGGTTTTACCCCACTGGCTAACCATAAGTCATACAAGCAATTTCCTTAGACACTCCAGTTTCCCAGTATCACCACCAGTGCCACTCGTTATGTGGATGAATGGTTATGAAAACCAATATCCCAGTAAAAGGAAAAAGGTTCTCCCGATCCCACAGGACCAAGCTCCAGACCCAGGTCCAGGGCCGGCTTTAGGAAGTGCGGGGCCCGATTCGAATAGTTTTGATGGGGCCCCGGCAGGGATGACTCACCCGGAGGCGCTTTGGGTCTTCAGCAGCACTCAAGGATGCCGCCAAAGACCCGGAGTGAGTGAAGCACCCGCTGCCGAAGTGCCACTGAAAACCCGGAGCGCCGCCGGGTGAGTAAAAATTAAAAAGGCGCCTAAGTTAGCCACTCTTCTTTAGAGCGCGGGGCCCTCTTTGGTGCGGGCGCGGGGCCCTCTTTGGCGCGGAGCCGGAATTGGCCTAAAGCCGGCCCTGCCCAGGTCAATATACAAAGTTCTTGGTTCAGGCTTGTAGCAGTGATGGAATAAACTGCAGGTTCAAATCAAGTCTCTGGAGTACATCCACAGCTGGGATGGGTCATTCAGTCCTTTGTTCAGAGCTTCAGTTTGTAGCAAAGTACCTCCAGAAGTAAGAAGCAGGCTTGAAGACAAGATGGAGGAGATGCAGCAGCCTTTTATAGTCTCTTGCTTGTTGAAGGACACCTTTTGTTCTTAGTGTGGAAAATCACAGTAGCAAGATGGAGTCTGGAGTCACATGGGCAAGTCACATGTCCAGGCATGACTCAATTTGCAGGCCGATGCCATTGTTTACATGTTAGTTTGAACGTTCCCAGGAAAGCTCAGATGTGGATTGGCATCTCCCAAAGTCCAGTGTCAGTTAAGTGTTTCTTGATTGGGCACTTACTGAGAATAGTCCTTTCTCAAGAAGCTGACCAAATGATTCACTGAGGCTACTTAGAATCAAAACACATTGATATACAAGTACATAGCCAATATTCATAACTTCAGCTACAAAAATGATACAAGCATTCAGATAGCATAATCATACCCAGCAAATTATAACCTTTCCATAGTCACCTTATACGACAACTTTTGTACAATATTTGTTGCAAATATATAATAGTGGTGGCAACAATGATCTATACAGTCCCAAGTTCATATTAATAATGTCATAACTCCATTATGCATTATTAATGAAAACATTGAATAGTGCCAGCCGCAGGACTGACCATTGCTGACCCCATTAGATGTACCCTCCCACTATAACTACTCTTCGAGAATGGCTTTTCAGCCAGTTGTGCACCCACCTTATAGTAGTTTCATCTAGACCAAGGGTGGCAAACTATGGGCCATATTCGGCCCCCAGGATTGGCACTCCCATGGTGCTGCAGGGGTAAGGCAGGCTCCCTGCCTGCCTGGCCCTGTGCCACTCCCAGAAGCGGCCAGCACCCCTGGGGGTGCGGGGGGGCAGAGGGCTCTGTGCGCTGCCGTCACCTGCGGGTACCACCCTCCGCAGCTCCCATTGGCCGGGAACGGGAAACCGCGGCTAATGGGAGCTTCGGAGGAGGTACCCGCAGGCGAGGGCAGCACGCGGAGCCCTCTGCTCCTCCTCCCCCGGGGCCACAGGGACGTGGTGGCGACCGCTTCTGGGAGTGGCACGGGGCCAGGGCAGGCAGGGAGCCTGCCTTAGCCCCACTGAATGCTGCTGCCATCCCGGAGCCACTCAAGGTAAGCGGTGCCGGGCTGGAGTCCGCACCCCAAACCCTTCCTGCACCCTGCACCCCAACCCCCTGCCCTGAGCCCCCTGCCGCATCCCTCCTGCACCTAAACCCCCTGCCCTGAGCCCCCTGCTGCACCCCTCCTGCACCCCAAACCCCTGCCCTGAGCCCCCTCATACACCCCACATCTCTCCTGCGCCCCAACCCCTTGCCCTGAGCCCTTTCCTGCACACCTCACCGCCTCTCACAACCCGCACTCCGTCCCGCACCCCAACCCTGTGCCTCAGCCCTACATTCATGGCCCTGCATGCAATTTCCCCATCCAGATGTGGCCCTCCGGCCAAAAAGTTTGCCCACCCCTGATCTAGACCACTTTCTCCTAGTTTGCTTATGAGAATGTCATGGGGGACAGGGTCGAAAGTCTTACTAAACTCAAGATACAGTAACTCCTCGCTTAACGATGTAGTTATGTTCCTGAAAAATGCGACTTTAAGCGAAACGATGTTAAGCAAATCCAATTTCCCATAAGAATTAATGTAAATGGGGGGTTGGGGGGGGAGAGCTTAGGTTCCAGGGAAATTTTTTTCACCAGACAAAAAACTATATATTATATAGATATACACACAATATACATTTTAAACAAACAATTTAATACTGTTCACAGCTATGATGATTGTGAAGTTTGGTTGAGGTGGTGAAGTTAGAGGGTCGAAGAGGGAGGGATATTTCGCAGGAAATGCCTTGCTGCTAAATGATGAACTAGCACTTGGCTGAGCCCTCAAGGGTTAACACATTGTTGTTAATGTAGCCTCTCATCAAGGCAGCACGAACACGAGGGAGGGGAGACAGCATAGCAGACAGAGACAGACACACACCTTGTGTTTGGGGGAGAGAGAGAAATGCACACTGCCCCTTTAAGTAAGCTGACCCACTCTTAAGTGCATTGTCTTTTTAAGGGGATCAGGAAGTTGAGACAGCAGCTGCTGCCCCAAGCTCTCTCTGTCTCTCTCCGTCTGTGTCCCCTTCCTGCTCTATATGGAGAAGGGGTAAGCGGGGTGAAGGAGCAGGGGGGAGGGGAACACCCTGACATTAGCTCCCCCTTCCACCCCTTGCACAGCAAGCAGGAGTCTCTGGGAGCAGCTCCAGGGCAGAGGGCAGGAGCAGGACATGGCAGTGGGGGGAGGGACAGCTGAACTTCCTATTGATAGCCTGCTGGGCGGCTGCAGCACAGGGAACTTAAGGGAACAGGGAGCTGATGGGGGGGCTGCCGGTCCACCCTGGTTACAAGCCCCCACCAGGTAGCTGCAACGGGCTGCTCTTCCTGCAAGCAGTGGACAAAGCAGGCGGCTGCCAAACGATGTTAGAAGGGAGCATTGCACAACTTTAAACGAGCAAGTTCCCTAATTGATCAGCAATGAAACAACCTTAACCGGGACGACTTTAAGTGAGGAGCAACAGAGGGTCTTGTGGCACCTTTAAGACTAACACATGTATTGGAGCATAAGCTTTCATGGGTGAATGCCCACTTCATCAGATGCATGTAATGGAAATGCGTCTGACGAAGTGGGCATTCACCCACGAAAGCTTATGCTCCAATACATCTGTTAGTTTTAAAGGTGCCACAGGACCCTCTGTTGCTTTTTACAGATCCAGACTAACATGGCTACCCCTCTGATCAGGGCCGGCTCCAGGCACCAGCCGAGCAAACTGGTGCTTGGGACGGCAGATTGAACGAGGCAGCATTCTGCCCAATCCTAGGGCGGCATGGCCGCTTTTTTTTTTTTTTTTTTGTTCCGCTCTGGCCGCCCTGTAGGGGGCGGAGGACGGGAGCGCCCTGCAGCAAGCCCAGCAGGGCAGTCCTCGTCCTTCCCTCCCCGCCGACCGGAGCGGAGCCCTCGTGGCAGGCAGCGCGGCGCGGCGGGAGGGGCTGTGTGGTAGTGCCCCGCTGTAGCCCTGGCCGCCCCCCTTTTCTCTCTCTCCCTCCCGCTCCCTCCCCCTCCCCCCCGCTAGCCGGTCCCCCTGCACCCGCGCTCCGGCGCACAGATCACTGGGTTTTTGTTTTGTTTTGGTTTGGTTTTTTTGCTTGGGGCGGCCAAAAAGCCAGAGCCGGCCTTGCCTCTGATACTTTAAGTGAGGAGTTACTGTACATCAGTTCTACTGCTCCTCTCCTGTCCACCGGGCCAGGAACCCCGACGAAGCAGGAAGGCTGGTTTGCCGTGATTTGTTCTTGACCAATGCCTGCTGGTGATGTCTTAGCCCCGATCATCCTGAGGGTGCTCACAACTGACTGGTTTGTTCATTTGCTCCAAGGAGCAAAGTGAGGCTGACTGGTCTGTAATTCTCTCGTCCTCTTTGTTCCTCTTTATGGAGACTTAAGGCTTGATTCGCAAAGGGCTCGGTGCTGACGTCCCAATTTTAGGCTCCGCTGCAGTTCCCCAAACTCCCACCAAACGCTGCAGGCACCTGAGCTCAGTTGGCGCCACATTGTCAGGTCAATGCTCCCGTGGTGCCCTCGGTTCCATGCGGCACGGGTGCACTGCTGCCGTGCTCCAGCATCTGGGTGTCAGTATCCCACCAACGCACCAGAACAATTTGCGAACCAGGCAGATGGGGGCAATGCTCATGGGACATGTGGACCCGATCCGGTCAGTGTGCTCAGAGGCTGTGCGCTAGATCGGGCCCCACCAGAGGCTGGCTGGAGGAGAGGAGATGGGGCACCATTCACCTTGTAACTGCTTGCCCAATGGCTAGAGCACAGACCCAGGGTGGGGAGATCCCAGACCCCCCCCCCCCCCCCGGTCAGAAGGGTTTGAACAGTGCACTAACCCCAGGACTACAAGGTGGATCTCACCCGCCGCTGTGTATGGAGCTGCCTGACTCCAGAGGAGTCCCTGTTCATGGATCACCAGGCCGAACCTAATGTCTCCGTGCCCTGGGGAGTTAGGTGCTGAACTCTGTGAGGGGTGGGGCTTAGCATGCTCCATTCTGGGGGGAAGACCCCACCCAGCATACTGGCTTTTGGGGATCCCGCTCTGATCCCCCCCCATTCTTGGCACAGAGAGTCTAGGTGCCCCACTCAGGCTGTGTGCACCATGGGGTGTTCCTGAGGCTGGGCGCTGGGACAGTGAGTGGGCAGTGCCCCGGGCCCTCTGGAAATCAGCCCTGTTCCCCATGGCTAGAAACCGGGATTGCTGTGGTGTTAACATGGGGAACTGAGGCGCGGGGGCTGTTCTGCAGTAGAACTCCAGGGAGGATGAGGCCTGAGGAGACACTGGGCAGCAGACTCACAGGTAGCGGGCGCAGGGGGGAGCGAGCACAGCAGGGAGTGGGCACAGCAGGCTCAGTGGGTGGAGTGGGCACAGTGGGCACAGAAGGTTGTGGGCTCATTGGGCAGTGGGCTCAGTGGGCAGTGGGCCCAGCGGGGAGTGGGCTCAGCGGGCGCAGTGGGGAGTGGGCACAGCAGGCTCAGTGGGCAATGGGCTCAGTGGGAAGTGGGCACAGCGGCCAGCAGGCGCACATGGGCCCCAAAGGTGGAAGAGCAAATTTGAAAACTTGACCAGTTTGTGTAGAAGTGATGGGGGGAGGGGCTGTGTAAGGACCAAGGCCAGTTTTCTGCCTAGCGTTCCCCAACCTGTTCCTGGCACTCCACATAACTCCAGGGCAGTGAACAGTGGTTATATGGGCCAGGGTCTAATCCGCGATGGCAAGAGACGAACACAGACAAACCGAGACCTGTCGGCTCTGCCAGATGCTCGCCCTGCGCTCTGACACCATATTGGCCTTGCCCAGTCACACACACACATCTGGCAGAGGCAGCAGACAAGCCCCCACCCCCCCATCAGTAGCTCGAACGTTAGCCATTTGTAACAGCCCCCAGACGGGCCCATCACCTATCTGCACCTGGGGGCCCTGGCGGAGGTGGGGGGACCATTCTGTGCCAGATCTCGGCCCAACAGCTCTTCGGGGCATGGGTGTGTGGGCCTGGCACCATGTCCTGCTGCTGGGCATGTGTCCAGGCCCTGGCATGGCTCTCAGAGCCTGGCAGCACCATGCCAAGAGCCTGTCATGGGGCAGAGTAGCCTAGCCCTGCCTGTGCCCAGCTGCCTTGCTCTGTGGGGGGTGCGTCCCAGTCTGTACCCAGCTCCCTGGGCAGCACCACCCCAGACTCTGATCTCTGCCTGCAGGAGCCCCTGAGAGCCTCCCTGGCCAAGCCAAAGATCAAAGCCATGGACGACCGAGGGCACAGCTTGCACCTGGCCTTCCGGGCACTGCACACCTTCGCTGCCGAGATGGGACGGCTGCCCCAGCCCAGAGCCCAGGTGAGGAGGGCCCTTGCCTGGGAGTCAGCCACCTTCTGGCCTCGTGCCCCCCGCCTGCATCCTGCCCCCACCTGCACCCCATCCCTGCCTGCACCCAACTTGCACCTGTGCCCCACCCCCACCTGCATCCCACCCCAGCCCTGACCCAACTTGCACCTGTGCCCTGCCTGTGCTCCGCCCCTGCCTGGGTCCTGCCTCGCCCCCACCTGACCCGTGCCTGTCCCTGCAGGCGGATGCGGAGAGGCTGCTGGAGCTGGCACGAGGCCTGACCGTGCACCAGGAGCTGCTGGATGAGGGGCTGGTGCGGATGTTTGCCCATGTGAGCGCAGGGGAGCTGAGCCCCATGGCCGCCCTCCTTGGAGGCCTGGCTGCCCAGGAGGTGCTGAAGGTGCGTGGCCGGAGGGGGGAGGGGAGGGCAGGGTGAGCCTGAGCCCTGGCTGCTGGCTTGGGGAGGGGCAGGGCCACAGCAAGTGCTTGGGAAGTGGGGGAGGGGTAGGAGGCGGGTTTCCAGACACTCAGACCTTGTGCCTGATATGTCCTTGGGTGTTGCCACATGCCAACGTGGACCAAAACCACTGGGTTTCTGACACAGCCACCAGGTGGTGCCCCGATCCAAGCCAGACTCCAGCTGCAGCCCACCTTTGTGGGCGAATTCAAGGAGCGCCCTAGAGTGGGTCTCCTGGGGGTGGGAGGTGCAGCTGGGGCAGAAGGAGGCTGGTTTAGGCTGGGACTCATGTCTAGGAGGAGCTGGCTCCCTGGCAGCCACCTTCTACCCCAGTCCTGGTCTCCCCCCAGCTGTGTGTAAGCGGGGGATTGATCCTGCTATTGTGGGGAACTTTCCTGGCTTATACACCACCCTGGTGGAATGGGTCCTCCCTCTCACTCCCTTTACCCAGAGGCCTGCCTGACCTCGAGAACGCCCCTTCTACTCATGTGTGGCAGAGTCCTCGTAACCCCAACAAGGCTGGGCTCAGGATTCCTGGGGGGGCTCGACCCCCAACCTTGTTGTGGTCACTTAGGGCAGGGGCTAGGGTGTCCCCACTCCGGGGTGCTCTCTCTGCACTGGATGCTTCCCTGACCCACTGATCATTACATAAAGTTCAAAGCAAATACAATTTATTAAACAGCAGTCAATTAAAAAATAAGGAAAAAACAGGAAAGGTGAAAGGAAAACCCGTCACTCCACTCTGTGGCATGGGGCTACCACAACCAGCCATCTCCGGAGGGTAAGGGAAGTTCACAGTCTGTTCCTCATACGGCCCAGGCCTCCTGCCCAGGCCCTGGCTGTGCTGCAGGGATGCTGCGGGTTGGACACTTGCTCTGGCAGGGGCCACACACCCTCAGGTTTGAGGTTGCAGGACCCTTCTTCCCAGTGTCAGCCCCCCATCGGGGTTATGATCCCCCTCCCAACTCTTCCCTGCACTGGGTCTTCTGCCCAGGATCCCCCCGCTTCGCTCTCCCCAGCTGCTCCCTGCACGTGGCTCCGAACTGCCCCAGCTTCAGCCCCAGCACTGCTGCTGCTCTGCCTCCAGCCCCCTGGGCTGCTCCTCTGGCCCCTCTGGCTTCAGCTGGCGTGGCTCTGCTCCCAGCTCAGCCTGGTCCCCGGCTCTCTCCTTAGCTCAGTCCCACTCTTTTCCAGGCATCCCCAGTTCACTGGAGGATGGGACCGCTCTGCACTCCTGACTCCCTCATAGGGTGACCGGATGTCCCAATTTTATAGGGACAGTCCCGATATTTGTGGCTTTTTCTTATATAGGCACCTATTACCCCCCACCCCCTGTCCTGATTTTTTACATTTGCTATCTGGTCACCCTACTCCCTCATTAGCCTGCCCGCCCTGTCAATCAAGCTGACCTGGAGCATTGGCTTCTCCCCATTGCCCCTGGGGACTGTCAGTCTCAGGGTCCTGATTTCCCATCGACCCTTCCCCTTCCTTTTGGTACTGGGAGCTAGCCAACCAAAACACCTCACTCAGTTTTAATAAGGGTCTAACAGTCCTCTTACATCTGCAATGCCAGGGCCGGCTTTAGGCACCGCGGGGCCTGATTCGAAGGAGCTGCCGCTGAAGTCCTGCCGCTGCCTTCGGCGGCAGCTCAATCGCTGCCGTGGAGGAAGGACCCTCCGCCGAAATGCCGCTGAAGACAGCGGCAACGATTGAGCTGCCGACGACGACAGTGCCAGGACTTTGGCGGCAGCTCGATCAGCTGCCGGTACCTTCGGCAGCACTTTGGCGGCGAGACCTTCCTCCGTGGCAGCAATTGAGCTGCCGCCGAAGACAGCGGCGAGACTTCGGTGGCAGCTCCTTCGGGACGTTGCGGGGCCCTCTTAGGGGCATGGGGCCCGATTCCGGGGAATCGGCTGAATCGCCCTAAAGCCGGCCCTGTGCAACGCCCCTCACTCCCGCCCCATAGCCTCCTGCAAGAGCAGCCCTGGGCTCCCCCCAGATCTGCTGGTGCCCCTCACTTTTGCCCCACAGCCCCTGGCTAGCCCAGTCCTGGGCTCCTCCCCAGCTTTGCTGGTGCCCCTCACTACTGCCCCGCAGCCCCTGCTAGCACAGTCGTAGGCTCCCCCCAACTCTGACGGTGCCCCTCACTCCCTTCCCATAGCTCCCTGCTAGCCCTGTCCTGGGCTCCTCTGAGCTCTGCTGGTGCCTCTCACTCCTGATCCACAGCCTCCAGCTAGCCAAGCCCTGGGCTCCTCCCAGATCTGCTGGTGCCCCTCACTCCCTGTCACGGAGTCACCAGGCGATGCTCTGGAACTACTCCATATGAAGCCAGTCAGGACTCTGGGGGAGCATGCCTCCCCTCTCTGAGCATACTGTCTCCAAAAGCTTACACAGCTTCGACCTTCCTGGATCTGACCTCGGAGCATTCAGCATCCCCTTCCACACCGTGTGCTTCCTGCAGTGAGTCCGCCCGGGCGGGGTTCCTGGGAAAACCAGAGGGCCCTTCACCCCAACTCTGCAGTCAGATGTGACTCTCAGCCAGCCAGTAAAACAGAAGGTTTATTAGTTGACAGGAACACATCGTAGGACAGAACTTGTTAACACAGAAATCAGGGACTTTCAGCCAAGTCCATCTTGGGGAGTCGTGGGCCAGAAGCCCTGGACACCCCCTCTTCCAGTCCCCTCAAGCAGACTGACAGCTTCCAGTGACCCAACCTCAGATACCCCCGTTGCTCCTCCTTGTCTTTGTCTCTCAGGGCCAAGAGTCACCTGGTCATCACCTGGTTGCATCTCCCTTCTGGGTCTCAGGTTACAAAAGGCACGGGTCATAGCATATGTGCAGGCAGCTGGAGCAGCTTCACCTGCCGCAGAAATCTCAGCCAAAGTCACACACTCTTATTCCCACCACCGAGGTATTGGTGCAGCACACAGGGAAACTGAGGTACACACAGTATTCATGCAAAATACTAAAACTGACATAGGCTCAACAGTAAGGCCTTGGATACACTTGCAGATGTACAGCGCTGTGAGTTAAACCTGACTTCGTGCAGCTGAGTAGGGAAAGCGCTGCAGTCTGTCCACACTGACAGCTGCCCAGCGCACTGTCGTGGCCACATTTGCGGCAATTGCAGCGCTATTGGGAGCGGTGCATTATGGACAGCTATCCCACAGAGCACCTTTTCCCATTCTGGCGCCGTGGGTTGTGGGAAGGGGGTGTGGGTGCAGGGGATTCTGGGTCCTGTCCCAACGCCCCGTGATGCATCGCTTCGCATCCCAGAAATCCCTTTGTTTCCGTCCACCTTTGGCGCCATCTTTCAACGGTTTCTGTGCAGCGCGATCTGTCTGCGGGAAATGGAGTCCGAACTGCTGAGGCGTATGCTGACGAGTCTCGCCAGCACGTCACGTTTGGCTGTCGAACTATTCCTTAAGATCCAAAGTGACAGTGAGAGTGAGGGTGAGGAGTCCGATGATGCTCTCGAGCCGCGTAACGCGTACGACACGAAATTGCTTGTGGCATTCACGGACATGCTCAGCACCGTGGAACGCCGCTTTTGGGCTCGGGAAACAAGCACCGAGTGGTGGGATCACATCATCATGGAAGTCTGGGATGACGAGCAGTGGCTGCTGAACTTTCGGATGAGAAAAGCCACATTCATGGGACTGTGAGGAGCTTGCCCCCACCCTGCGGCGCAAGGACACGAGATTGAGAGCTGCCCTGCCAGTGGAGAAGCGGGTGGCTATTGCAATCTGGAAGCTGGCAACTCCAGACAGCTACCGGTCGGTCGCAAACCAGTTTGGAGTGGGAAAGTCGACTGTTGGAATCATGTTGATGCAAGTTTGCAAGGCCATTAATCGCATCCTACTCAGAAGAACCGTGACTCTGGGTAACGTACAGGAAATAGTGGATGGCTTTGCACAAATGGGGTTCCCTAACTGTGGAGGGGCGATAGATGGGACGCACGTTCCTATTCTGGCACCACCCCACCTAGGATCCGAGTATGTTAATCGGAAGGGGTATTTCTCTATGGTTCTCCAGGCACTTGTGGATCACCGTGGGCGTTTCATTGACATTAACACAGGCTGGCCCAGAAAGGTGCATGACGCATGCATATTTCGGAACACTTGGCTGTTCAGGAAGATGCAGGCCGGGACTTTTTTTCCAGAGCGGAAGATCACGGTAGGGGAAGTTGAAATGCCCATTGTGATCCTGGGAGATCCCGCTTACCCGTTAATGCCGTGGCTCATGAAACCTTACACAGGGAGCCTTGACAGCAGCAAGGAACGGTTCAACTACAGGCTGAGCCGGTGCCGAATGACTGTGGAGTGTGCCTTTGGCCGTTTAAAGGGCCGCTGGCGATCTCTGTATGGGAAGCTGGACTTGGCCGAAAACAGCATCCCCGCGGTTATATCCGCGTGCTGTGCCCTCCATAATATTTGTGAAGGGAAGGGTGAAAGCTTCACTCAGGCATGGACCTCCGAAGTTCAACACCTGGAGGCTGAATTTGCACAGCCAGAGAGCAGGGCTATTACAGGGGCCCAGCGCGGGGCTGCAAGGATTAGGGATGCCTTGAGGGAGCAATTTGAGGCTGAAAACCAGCAGTGATATCTGGTGCCCTGCACGGGAGTGAAGTGCAGTAGTTCCAATCTTTAGGAATCATTGTCTGCTTAGCAGACAAGCAGACTTGCAGTGCCTGTTTATTTCCTGGGCTAAGGAGTCTTTTACTTTATGCAATAATAAAGAATGTTTTCAAAGCCAAAGAATCCATTTATTGAAAAGAAAAAAAAATTATTTATTGAAAAGAAACAAGGGGGTGGAGTGGGGAACAGTACAATCACAGATTCGCGTATGTCCTGTCTGGTGTGCTGTGCAGTGAGTGCTGCACTTCAGGACAGCTATACTGTATGGTGATGGGGGTTGAGTGCAGAGGGTAAGGGTCGTGGTTTTCAGGGCTGGGTGGTGAAGATACTGGTGTTGGAGGCAGCGGGTGGCGTGAAGAACACGGAAGTTGGGGAAAGTGGGTTGGAGGTGACAGTGGGGCACAACGGAAAGAGTTTTGGGACAAGGGCTGTAGGGGGGGGGTGGCGTTTGCGTTTGCAGTACTGCTCCTCTTTCTGCATGGCTACCAGCTCCTGGATAGCATCTGCTTGGCGCTCCAGGATGCTTATGAGCCTATCAGTGCTTTGCTGCCGGTGCGCGGTGCTTTGCCGCCGGTGCTCTGCGTTTTCCTGGCAGATCCTGCTTTCTCTCTCCCTCCACTCCTGTGCTTTCTCATTCTCTTTAAGAGATTGCCGCATCACTTCTTGCAGCATGTCTTCTTTGCTTTTTCGCGGTCTCTTCCTGAGTCTTTGCAGTCTCTGAGCAGGCGATAAGAGGGACGGCTGAGGTCTCAGGGTTGATGCAGCTGTATAGGCAAAATGCAACATTTAACAGAGGCAGCATTGTTTATACCAGACAGATTCCCCCCGCACTTAAGGAGTAGAAAACACACAGGGTCTACACAATAGCATAATTTTCCCGTCTGAAACAGAGCACACATATCCCACGGGAGCCTCAAAATGGTGAGTAAGGGGGACTGATTGTTTCAGGGCTGCACTGTCCTCTGGGTTTCTGTGCCTTGGGGAGAGCCAACAGCTTCAGGGGGCACCTACACTGAACACTTTCCCAACATTTTCCACAGGAGTTTGTCCTGGATGATATCTCGCTGCTGAGGGTGACCTGGGAAGCAAGGGAGGGTCTTCTACTGCAATGCGGCTTCCGCCCTGGCCCATATGCAGCTTGCCTGTGTGCAGCAATGGTCCCCCCGCCCCTCGCGGCACAGTGGCGTGGACACGTTAGCCTGGCTGGGACAAGGACCACGGTGGATCTCCCGATAAACCTGCGCAAGCGCAGTGCACACATTCTGGATGAGACATTCGAGGAGATTACCGAGGCCGATTACCGCGATGTGATAAACCACATCAATGCACTATTCCACATCTAGGCATGCATGCCTAACCCTCCTCTCCCAAAGAGCCCTCACCGAAAAAATTCCTTCCCGAAAAAAAAACCCGCTTACCGGGAACCTGCTCTTCTGTTTGTCCTCCACCAAGTACTGGCCACTGCGACTGGCTACCTTCCTCCTGGCTCGAGAAGAGCTCCTGGCTGCATGGCTCCAGGGATTCCGGGGTGTCTCCATCCGGCCCACCACCATCACTCCCGTTTTCCTCCTCTTCCTCCTCCCCCCCACACTGGCTCTGAAGTGTCCATGGTGGTGCTCGGAGTGGAGGTGGGGTTAACCCCAAGTATCGCATCCAGCTCTTCGTAGAATCGGCAGGTTGCGGGGGGAGCACCCGAGCGGCCGTTTGTGTCGCGGGCTTTGCGGTAGGCACTCCGGAGCTCCTTCACTTTAATCCTGCACTGCAGGGCGTCCCGGTCATGGCCCCTTTCCATCATGTCCTTTGATACCTTCCCGAAGGTATCGTAATTCCTATGGCTGGAGCGCAGCTGGGACTGTACAGCTTCCTCCCCCCAAACACTGATGAGGTCCAGCAACTCGCCATTGCTCCATGCTGGGGCTCGCTTGGCGCGGGGAGGCATGGTCACCTGGAAAGATTCGCTGATAGCACTCCACACCACGCCGGGCTGAGCAAACAGGAAGGGGATTTTTAAAATTCCCGGGGAATGTAAAGGGTCAGTCACATGGTTGGTTACCTGAGGCCAGGGCAGTAGAGTTTGAACTGATGACCAGAGTGGCTAGAAGAGGCATTGTGGGATACTGCCGAATTATTCTGGAGGCCATTCACAGCGCATTGGGCGGCCACACTGGCGCTGCAGCGGCAGCGCAATACTCGCTATTCCTCTCGGAGAGGTGGAGTACATGCAGCGCTGCAACCACGGAGATACAGCGCTGCAAATACCTTGCCAGTGTGGACGGGAAGTGAGTTACAGCGCTGGGGGAGCCTTTACAGCGCTGTAACTCGCAAGTGTAGCCAAGGCCTAAGACTCACATACAACATAACAAGGGAAAATCCCCACTTCGTCACATCTCTCCCCCTTTGAGACTGAACTGAGCAGAGTCACTTTAGCCAGTGGCCTGGGGAAGTTCAGGTCTCCCTCTCCAGGACAAAGCATCAGCTATAACATTTGTACTCCCCTTAACATGGACCACCTCCATCTCATACTCCAGGAGGGACAGACTCCACCTCAGGAGCTTGACTTTGGCCCCTTGCATTTGGTGCAGCCACGGCAGGGCGAGTGGTCCGGATACACAGTGAAGCGCCGCCCAAATAGATCCGGCTGCCGCCTTTCAAGAACCCACCCCAGGGCCAGGCATTCCTTCTCTATGACTGCATAGCCCTGCTCCCGGGGCAGCAGCTTCCTGCTCAGGAACATGATGGGGTGTTTCTCCCCCTTTGCATCAGTGTGCATCGGCACCACCCCCAGCCCTGTGTGTGTGGCATTGGTGAATACCAAAGGTCTTGTCAAAGTCTGGGTTTCCCAGCACCGGGCCCTTGACCAGATCCTCCTTCAGCGTGCAGAGAGCCCTCTGGCACTGCCCAGTCCAGATCAGTTTGTCTGGCTCACCCTTCTTGCATAACTCAGTGATGGGAGCTGACTCAGAGCTAAAGTGGGGCACAAACCTCTGGTAGTGCCCCACCATTCCAATAAAGGCCTGGGCCTGTTTCTTAGTCTGGGGAGCAGGCCAGTCTCTGATCGCCTCCACCTTGGCCAGCTCTGGCTTTGGGCAGCCGCTCCCCAGCTTGTGGCCCAGGTACGACACCTCTGCCATCCCCACCTTGCACTTGGCAGCTTTTACAGTCAGCCCTGCATCCTGGAGGCGACTCAGCCCCCTCTTCACCTGGGACACATGGTCCTCTCAGGTCTGGCTAAAGACACAAATATCCTCAATGTACGTTAGGGTAAAATTCTCCATCCCCCTCAGTAACTGATCCACCTGGTGCTGGCAGGTGACCGGCGTCAACTTGAGGCCAAAAGGTAGGACCAGGGATTTGTACAGCCCCAAAGGGATGACAAAAGCAGGTTTCAACCTGCCATCTGGATCCAAAGGCATCTGCCAGTAGCCTTTGGTGAGATCCCCGGTTGTGGGGTACCAAGTCCTCCCCAACTTGTCTAGTATCTCATCAGGCATAGGCATGGGGCAGGCACCAGATGTAGTGATGGCACTGAGCTTCCAATAGGCCACATAGAATCGGATCGACCCATCTTTCCTGAAGACCAGCACCACGGGAGAGGCCCCGGGGCTGGTGAATGGCTGGATCACCCCTAAAGCCAGCATGTCTCTGACCTCTCCCTCCAGGGCCTGGGCTGTGTTCCCAGTCACTTTGAATGGGGAACACCTGATGGGAGGGCTGGCTCCCATCTCCACCCAGTGGACAGCTCGGTTAGTGAGCCCAGGCCGGTTGGAAAACAGCTGTTGGTATGATCTCTGATCTCTGCCTGCTAGGCAGAGGTTAGCTGGTCAGAGAGGGAAATTGATTCCAGCAAGGGGCCGGCTCCTGTCTCAGGGAAGAGACCCACACACGGCCAGTACCAGCCTCTCCCTGTCACAGTACGGCTCCATCATGTTGACCTGGTCCCCTCGGACTGTGAGCCCAGTTGTGCAGTTCCACCACATCGTTCTCCTCATTCAGTTGTTTGATGACCTTAAAGGGCCTGTCCCAGGCAGCTTGTAGCTTATTCTTCCTCACTGGGATGAGACCCCTCACCTGGTCCCTGGTGCCATACGCTGAGTGGTCCTACCAGACCTTCTGCCTCCCTTGGGCCCTGACTAGGTTCTCCCTGGCCAGACCCATGAACTCATCAAGCTTTTCCCGGAAAGTCAGTACATACTCCACCACTGATTCTTCATCGGGGGAAGCCTTCCCCTCCCATTCGTCTCTCACCAAATCCAGGGCCACCTTCTGAAAAGGCTCCACTATGACAGGCAGGTGTCTCAAGGCTGCTTTACCCTTGTCCTGGGCCTTTTGCACCTCTGGACAAGGGAGCCCTGGTTGGCAGCTGTCCCCCCGCTGGCTGTGGCTCCCCACACTCAGCTGGGGTCTCCGATCCCCCTGGGCTCATCTTTTCCCCTGCTGTCCCAGTGAGGGCAGGCAGCGAGCCCACTGCTTTGCTCACAGCATAAGAGCCTGCGTGAGCGGGCTGTGACGGGTTCGGTCACAGAGACCCCCTTGGAACTGTCACCTGATGTGCTGAAACTACCTCTGAGCCCATTTTCCCTGTCAGCTTGGGACTCCAGAACCCTGTCTTGTTGAGCCAGACATGCTAGTCTGCTGCAACACAGACCCAGGTCTGAACCACATCCCCAAAGCTGCAGTGTAGCAGGGTGGACACCTGCTCCTGCCTGGAAGGGCCTGAGATAGCCTGGGGAGCAGGCAGCGTGAAGGCTGAGCTGATTGGGGGAAGTGGCTGCAGCTGGGGCCACGCCCCAAACAGCCTCAGCAGGCCTATACAAGAGGCTAGGAGCCAGGAGCTGAGTAGAGTCTCTCTCTGCCTTCAGAGAGAGAAGGGCCTGGCTGCAGGGAGCTAGACAGGGTACCTGTAGTGGAGCAGGGCTGGGGAAAGGCTGAGGAGCTGGGGAGCTCCAGCCTGGATAGCCCCAGCCTGCGGCCTGGTAATAGGCCAAGGGGTACTGGGGGTTGCAGAGAGCAGCCCAGGGCTAGGCCAAGGCAGCAGGAACAAACCCTCCTTGCCAGTGATGAGTGGCCTATACTGCAGTCTGCCCCAGGGAGCGGGGGCTAGTTGGTGACTGGCAGTGGCCTAGTACTGAGGCAAGGTGGGGATAGTGGGTGGGGGTTCCCCTGGGAGGGGAGACCCAGATCTGTGGGGTATTGCCAGGGGGCAGCACCCAGAGCAAAGGGGCACCGGGGTCCTAGGAGGGACACGGGGGCCAGTGCAGAGGACAAGGCGGATCACTGGCCTGCAGAGGGCGCTCCAGAGGCTGGTGAGCTGATTCCCTGGATGACCAGCAGGAGGTGCCGCAGGGGTGAGTCCGGACCCTCTACATGCAGGCTTTCACTGAAAACCACTCAGCAGGTACTCCTATCTCCAGCACCCAGACACCTAGCTCCCAATGGGATCCAAACCCCAAATAAATCTGTTTTACTCTGTATAAAGCTTATACAGGGTAAACTCATAAATTGTCCGCCCTCTATAACACTGATAGAGAGAAATGCACAGCTGTTTACTCCCCCAGGTATTAATCACTTACTCTGGGTTCAGTAATAAATAAGTGATTTTTATTAAGAATTAAAAAGTAGGATTTAAGTGGTTTCAAGCAATAACAGACAGAAGTAAGTTACCAAGCAAAATAAAACAAAACATGCAAGTCTAAGCCTAATATATTAAGAAACTGAATACAGGTAAATCTCACCCTCAGAGATGTCCCAATAAGCTTCTTTCACAGACTAGACTCATTCTTAGTCTGGGCCCAATTGTTTCCCCCGGTACAGTCCTTGTTCCAGCTCAGGTGGTAGCTTGGGGATTTCTTATGACTGGCCACCACCCTTGTTCTGCTCCACCCCCTTTTATAGCTTTGGCCCAAGGCGGGACTCCTTTATCTCTCTTGATCCCTACCCCTCCTTCTAAATGGAAAAGCACCAGGTTTAAGATGGATTCCAGTATCAGGTGACATGGTCACGTGTCACTTTAAGACCTCATTCTTCATTATCCACAGGCTGGCCCCCACCCTTCCACGAGAAGACTTGCAGGTAAATAAACCATCTACAACCAATTGTCCTAGTCAATGGGAGCCATCAAGATTCCAAGTCACCATTAATGGCCCACATTTTGCATAATTACAATAGGACCTCAGATTTAACTTCATATTTCTAGTTTTAGATACAAGAATGATACATTCATACAAATAGGATGAACACACTCAGTAGATTATAAGCTTTGTAATGATAGCTTACAAGAGACCTTTTGCATAAAGCATATTCCAGTTACATCATATTCACACTTATAAACATAGTTCCATAAAACGTATGGAGTGCAATGTCACACCCTCCTCCTGAACTTACTCCCGGAGTCTTGGACACTGTCCATGGCGGAGGCAGTACATGTAAAATTTCTGTTTGTCTCTGGTTACACACCCGTCCAGAACCTTTAAACCCTATGATGTCATTCATAGGTGTTCTAGCAAAGTTCTGGGTTCCTGGTCCCTGGGTGCCTGAAAACATGTTGGGGTGTAGTATTGCTAACAGTATGCAGATAGCAATATCTGTTAAAGTGTAAGTGTCTTGGCATTTAGCCACCAATGCCATGAGGTGGTGTGCCTCCGTTTCTGCTTCCACACAGTAGTGTAGGCCTGTTATGCGTCCGCTGATGTGCCAAGCTCTAAGCCTGTTTACAGGTATTAGCTGAGAAGCATCAGGTTTGTGGTACTGTCTTGTTACAACCCCTAGCATGTACGGAGGTTTTTTCCACAAATCAGGTATGTCACACATCTTCAAAGCGTTTACCATTAGCATCAACTTCTTTGTCTTGACCCATAGATGAAGTAGCAAAAGACACAAGATTAACAGCCAATTTATGACAGACAGACTTTGTTCACACAGTTTGGCTTCTTTAGTGTCTATTCCATTTTCCAATCCCTTTGTGTACCATGGTAGGTGCTCAGATACAGATTCTTCTGCCTCTTTGGAGAAGGCTCTCAATTCAGGCATGTGTTTGAGGTTTTGGCAAGGAAAGGATGTCCTGCAACCATGCCTGCCCTCGGTCCCTCCCTTTGGAAGGCTCTCCCGTGTGCAGGGGGACTGGAAGTATCTCTCTGTCCCACTCAGCTCCAGGGCTCTGGTTACAGACAGGCAGGTATCCTGAGCTTAGCAGCTCCTGCCCCCTGCCAGCCAGGTCATTTGCATATTCACTGACCACTTCAGTCTCAGCCAATTGATTCCCTGGATTCAAATTCAAATCATCAGCCGTTACAGGAGCAGGGCCTGGATCCTGTCCCAAATAGACACAGTCATCCCTCAACAGGAGGTCACAGTCGATATTTTGGAGAACCCCCAACTATCAGCCAGCCCGACCCCTCCTGTGTGTGCACAGGGATCTGGGCCATTGGCAGGGCGAGGGGCTTCATCCCTGGGACCTTCACCCAGGTCACACAGCCCCTCAGCATCTGGTGAGGCTGCACCACCCAGGGCCTGACAACAGTTCTCTCTGTCTCAGGATCTCACCACCCCAGGAATGTCTCCCCAATGACCATCACCTTCTGCTCCCACTGGGGGTCTGAGGGGCCCGAGCCCAGGAAAGTCCACGCAGACATATGCTGGGGCAGGGAGTGAGGGCCAGTCTGCCACCCCGCCCATCTGGCTAAACAGCTCTATGGCCTTGGGACCCAGGAATGGGGCTAGACTCCGGAGCCTTTCCGCAGGGCCAGCCTGGTTCCAATTGCCAGCCTTCCCAAAGGCCATGAGACAGGCATCTAGATCTTCCCCCTCCTTAACCTGGGGCAGCAATTTAGTGTTGAGGTTCCCTGTGGAATTGGCACCCCGAGGTCCATCCCCACTCACCAATGGCGGGTCATTCTGCCTCTCAGGTCAACCATCACGAGTCCATGCTGCCGCTGTCTCTCCTGCTGTTCTGCTTCATGCCTTCCCTGCCTCTCATGGTCCTCTGACTCCTTCGATCTCAGCTCCAATTCCATCCATCTCAGATCCACCAATGGGGATCCTGGTGGAGACCCCCTGCTGGTCGGGGCATGGGTCTTCAGGACACCGGCTGCTCCCAGCCTCTCTCACGCCCCAGCTGGGTCAGGAACCAGTGTGGGTCCTGGGCTGCCTGGCTGCTCTCAGCCTCTCTCGCAGCACCAGTTGGGTCAGGAACCGGCTCCTTACAGTGATCCTCCTCTTCCAACTGAGCAATCAGCTGTGCCTTAGTGAACTTTCCAATATGCAGCCCTCTCTCTCTCTCTGCACAGCTCTACAATGTCCTTCTTAAGGAAGTGGTTATAGGCTATCTCCATGCTGTTCCCAAGTAGTCATGGACTCACAGGCCTGTGCTCTCTCAGCTCCCCACGGTCCCTGGGAGGAACCCCTTCAGTGCAACAGCACTTCTCGGGGGTCCATTCTCTCTCGGGGTTAAGCCGTTGGCTCCTCCACCTCCTGGAACCTGCCACCAGTTGACACAGAGTCACCAGCGCGATTCTCTGGAACTACTCCATATGAAGCCAGTCAGGACACTGGGGGAGCATGACTACTATCTCTGAGCATACTGTCTCCAGGGCAAGAAGCTTACACAGTTTCGACCTTCCTGGATCTGACCTCGGAACATTCAGCATCCCCTTCCACACCATGCGCTTCCTGCAGCGAGGTCACCTGGGGGGGTTCCTGGGGAAGCCAGAGGGCCCTGCACCCCAGCTCCACGTCAAATGTGACACACAGCAAGCCGGTAAAACAGAAGGTTTATTAGTTGACAGGAACACAGCGTAGTACAGAACTTGTTAGCACAGAAATCAGTGATTTTCAGCCAAGTCCATCTTGGGGAGTCCTGGGCCAGAAACCCTGGACTCCCCCTCTTCCAGTTCCCCCAAGCAGACTGCCCAGCTTCCAGCAACCCAACCTCAGACACCCTGTTGCTCCTCCTTGTCTTTGTCTCACTTCCCGGTCCAAGAGTCACCTGGTCTTCACCTGGGGCTGGGCAGGGTCCCTGACTCCCTCGTCTTGGGGACTGGCCTGCATGCTCACAGGGAGCCAGTGGCAGGATCCTGTTGTCTCTGAGCTACATCTGCACAAATGGCCAGCAGGTGGCGCTACCACTGCAGCGGGGTCAGGAGCCTGGAGGCTGGGGGTGCAGCCCCCCGCAGCGGGATGGGATAGGAAGGTCTGGGGGTGCTCAGGTGCCTGTTCCTGTGCCAGGAAGCACTGCTCTGCTGGGCACCTGGTGATACTGCTGGGCCTGGCACAGTGTGCTGTGTTCTCCTGTGGCAGCCAGCCCATGGTGCTGCCAGTCTCTCTGCAGCGCAGCTAGCCCTGCTCTACTGGCAGGCACTGGCCAGGCACTCGGGGCCCCAGGAGAACTGACGTTGCCCATCTCGCTGTGCCCAGGCTGCCTCAGGGAAGTTCTTGCCGCTGGCGCAATGGTTTTACTTCGACGCACTGGAGTGCCTGCCCGAGCAGGGCACTACGCTGCTGATGGAGGAGTCCTGTGCCCCGGTGAGTGCTGTGCCCACTGCCGCCCGCTGACAGACACAGCCTGGGAGCCACTGGCTCTGGGGCCGGGCCCCTCACTCAGCCCTGTGCAGGGATAGGGTTGCTAGGCGTCCGGTTTTTGACTGGGATGCCCGGTCGAAAAGGGACCCTGGCGGTTCTGGTCAGCACAGCTGACCGGGCCGCTAAAAGTCCAGTTGGCACCCCAACCCTCTGCTCCAGCCCTGATCCCCCTCCCACATTCCAAACCCCTCGGCCCCAACCTGGAGCCCCCTCCTGCACCCCAAGCCCCTCATCCCCGGTCCCACCCCAGAGCCCGCACCCCCAGCTGGAGCCCTCACCCCCTCCTGCACCCCAACCCCCTTCCCCAGCCTGGGGAAAATGAGCAAGTGAGTGAGGGTGGGGGAGAGCGAGTGACAGAGGGAGGGGGATGGAGTGAGTGGGGGCGGGGCCTCGGAGAAGGGGCAAGGCAGAGGTGGGGCCTCAGGGCATGGCAAGGGTGTTCGGTTTTCTGCAATCAGAAAGTTGGCAACCCTATGTGGGGAGCCAGCTGGGGGAGGAGCAGGGTGGGCCCTGCTGAAGGGGGTCAGTGTGGGGAGCCAGCTGGGGGGGGCACTGGGGGCGAAGTTGGTTGGGGGAGGGGTGCTGTGAGGGAGCTGTTAGTCTGTCCCTCTGCTCCAACAGCGTGGCAGCCGCTACGATGGGCAGATCGCTGTGTTCGGGGCTGACTTCCAGGAGAGGCTGGGCCGGCAGAAGTACTTCGTGGTGAGTAGGCCGGGAGAGGGGCCAGGAGGTGGGACGGAGGGCTGGGGGGCAGAGTGGGTGAGGCAGGGCACTCAAGGCAGGACCATGCTGACCCCACCTCCTCTCGCTAGGTGGGAGCCGGAGCTATTGGCTGTGAGCTGCTGAAGAACTTTGCAATGATTGGGCTGGCGGCTGGCGAGGGCGGGAGCGTCACCGTGACGGACATGGACACCATTGAGCGCTCCAACCTCAGCCGGCAGCTGCTCTTCCGCCCGCAGGATGTGGGTGTGAGTGGGGCGAGGGCCGGGCAAGGCCTTGACTGTGGTTGCTAACTGTCTAATCACACAAATCCAAAAGTCCTGCCCCGCCCCTTTCCCTGAGGCCCCACCCCTGCCATGCCCCTTCTCTGAGGTCCCGCCCCACTCACTCCATCCGTCCTCTCCATCACTCACTGTCCCCCACCCACACTCACTTTCACCAGGCTGGGACAGGGGGGCGTGTGGGCTCTGGGCCGGGGCCAAGGGGTTCATAGTGTGGGAGGAGGCTCTGAGCCTGGGGGTTAGGGTGCAGGAAGGGATGCGGGGTGCAAACTCCGGCCAATGGGAGCTGCGGAGTTGGCTCTTGGGGCGGGGGCAGTGCATGAAGACCCCCTGCGCCTGCCCCAGGGGCTGCAGGGATGTGCTGTCCACTTCCGGGAACGGCGCAGAGCCAGGGCAGGCAGGGAGCCTGCCTTCACCCCACTCCAGTGCCAGATTTTTAGCACCTAAAATCTCCTGGCTTGGCTTCAGTAGCCTCCGGGAGATTGAGCCTGATTCTGGGAGACTCCGTTAGAAATCGGGAGGGTTGGCAACCCTAGCCCTTGACACCTTTCACTCTTAACCCGCAGCCCCCTGCTGCCCCAGCCCTGGGCTCCCCCCAGCTCTGCCAGTGCCCCTCACTCCCTGACCTGCAGCCCCCTGCTAGCCCAGCCCTGGGCTCCCCCAGCTTTGCCGGTGCCCCTCACTCCCAACCCGCAGCCCCCTGCTTGCTGAGTCGTGGACTCCACCGTCCCCTAGCTCTGCCATTGCCCCTCACTCCCGACCCACAGCCCCTACCTGGGCGGTTCTGCATGGGGGATGAGGATGGGTGCGTCTGAGGGAGGGGGAGAGGGAGTGCAGTCTCCTGCCTGGCTCTGACTCTTGCCCTTTGTCCCCTGGCTGGGCCCAAGGGGTCCCTGGTGAGCAGGGCCAGCTTTAGGCACTGCGGGGCCCGATTAAAAAGAGCTGCCGCCGAAGACAGCGGCGGGACTTCGGTGGCAGCTCTATTGGCTGCCGGTGCCTTCGGCGGCACAGCGGCGGATGGTCCTTAGGGACGTTGCGGGGCCCTCTTAGGGGCGCGGGGCCCGATTTGGGGGAATCGGGTGAATCGCCCTAAAGCCGGCCCTGCTGGTGAGGGGTCGGGCGCCAGCCAGGGGCACTGACTTTCCACAGCCTGGACCGTTATCCTCCCTGCCACTGGCTCTGGGCCCGGAAGAGGTCCATGGAGCTGGCAGATAACAAAGGAGCAGCCCAGCCTGGCCCAGTACCTGGGCTGGGGTCTCCCTGGGGGGTGCAGCACCAATGGGGGTGGGGCTCCCTGGTCCCCCCACTGCTCACGGCTCCCGTGGCCCTTGCAGAAGCTGAAGTCAGAGACGGCGGCGGCAGCTGTACGGCGCATGAACCCCATGACCAGGGTGACGGCCCAGCCGCACCATGTGGGGCCCGACACGGAGATGCTCTACGGAGACGACTTCTTCATGGCCCTGGACGGTGTGGCCAACGCACTGGACAGCATGCAGGCCCGTGAGTGTCCAGGCACTGCCACAGGCAGCCTGGCTCTGAGCGCCTGGGGCCATACCCCTGTCACATACTCCCACTGGCCATGCCCCACACCTCACCACGCCACATGCCTGTGCCTTCACGCCCACTGCCACATTCCCACATCCCACCCCATACTGCCATTGCCCACACCCTACCACACTACATGCCTGTGCTTCCACGCCCACTGCCACATTCCCATGCCCCTGCCACATACTGTCCCACACTCCACCATGCCACATGCCTGTGCCCCCACGCCAACTACCACGTTCCTACGCCCCTGCCACATACTGCCACTGCCCACGCCCAACAGCCCGCCACGCCACATGCCTGTGCCCCACACCCACTGCCACATTCCCATGCCCCTGCTACACCCACCCACATCGCCAGCTTGTGCCAGCTCGCCACAGGCCCCGCCTGGCACAGAGACTGACCCGGGACAGGCCCTGGGAAGAGGCTGCTGCTTCCTTCCCTGGCCTTGGCTCAGTCTCTGCTCTGCCTCCCTTGGCTGGGGCATTTCCTGGGGGTCTCTGCTGGGTGGAGCTTCCTGAGATCTCATCCGAAAGGCAGTGCCTCCTGGGGGGCTAGCAGGATGCACCCCAGGGCCTTGCTCTCTAGCTGCCCCGGAGGCTGCCTGGGCAGGGGGAGGGGCAGAAGTGTGGCATCCCCATGAGCTCGCCACTCGTTTCCCACAGGGGCCTATGTTGACGGCCGCTGCATCCGCTACCTCAAGCCCCTGCTGGACTCGGGCACCGAGGGCACCAAGGGCCACGTGCAGGTCATCGTGCCCCACCTGACGCAGCCATTCGGAAGCCCCCCGGACCTCACGGAGTCGGCCGTGCCCCTGTGCACCCTGCGCCACTTCCCCAGTGTCATCGAACACACCCTGCAGGTGGTCGTCTCTCCCCGCTTCCGGAACCTGGGCCCTCTCCATCCTGGGCTTGGGACTGGCCCCTCCCCACCCCTGGCCTGGCCCACTCCTGTCCAGAGATCGGGCCTCCCCACCCCTGGCCTGGGCCTGGCCCCTCCCTGCATCCTGAGGTTAGGCCCGGCCCTTCCTCCCTGCCCCAGACCTGAACCCCCTCCAATCTGTGCCCTGTCCCCAGCCGGTGCCTTCCCCGACCCCAGTTGCCCAGTAGATGCCCGCCCCATGGTGAAGTCCCAGAGCCAGTGGCCAGGCTGCGCCATAGCCCTTCTCTAGCTGTCCGATGCAGGCCCAGGCCATCTGGGGCCCAGCAAGGGCAGGGGCGACTGTGCCTGGGGCAGGGCTGGGGAGCACTCTGACCTGCCAAGTGGCTCTCCGGGCACTGCAGTTCCCAGCCCTGCACTGGGCCCCCGGCCTCTGGCCTGCTTATTTGGCAGAGGAAGGGGCTGTCGGGGCTGCTGGCAGGGCCTTCCTGCTTCCCAGCCCACACACTGCCCCTCCTGCCCACATGCTGCCCCCCACCCACATGCTGCCCCCCACCGACACAGACCCTTGGACATGCAGTCCCCGCACCCTGCACACACTGTGTGCACGGCCCAGGCCCTGCCTGTCTCCCTGTCTCGGGGCCCGGCCCTAGGCCTTGGGGGCTGCAGGAGCTGTCGCCGGGCCCCCTCCTAGAAACCCCCTGCCCTGGCCGCCTGCCTCTGCTCCCGCCCCAGTGCTGGGGCTCTGAGCACTCAGCAGCCAGAGCATTTGGCCCTCAGCATGGGCCACGCCAGGGGGCAGCATGGGGGTCCTGCCCATGCCCTGATAGGATTGGGTGGGAGTGGGGCAACCCCAGCCTGTGTGTAACTCACCCCCCCCCCCCCCCCACAGTGGGCCCGGGATGAATTTGACGGGCTCTTCAAGGTGCCTGCGGAGAATGTCAACAAATTCCTGGAGTGAGTGTGGGCCGGAGGGGGCTTTAGGGTGGCTCTGGGGGGTGGGGGTTGTGTGGCTGAAGGGAGCTGTGGGGGTTGGGGGGCTGAGGAGGGTGCTGGGGGGCAGGGGTTGGGCAGCTGAAGGTGCCTCTGAGGGGTGGGGGGCTGAGGGAGGTTCTGGGGGGTTGGGTGGCTGATGGGAGGTGTGAGGGTTGGGGACTGGAGGGGGACTCTGGGGGGCAGGGGTTGGGCAGTTGAGGGGGCCACTGAGGATTTGGGGGGCTGGAGTGGGGCTCTGACATTGGGGCCTGTCCGTGGTCTCCGTGGCCCAGCAGCTGACACGTACCAGGGCTCAGGGGCCAGCCTGGAAAGGTCCAGTATGCCTGGGTTCTCTCTGGGTGGGTGACCCTCCCCCGCTGGGCCCTGGCTCTGGCACTGTGCTGCACTGTGTGTGTGGGGGGCTAGGGCTCGGCCTGACACTGCCCTGTACCCATAGGGACCCGGCCTTCCTGGAGGTACAGCGGACGATGCAGGATCTGGAGGGGGTGCGAAGCAGTCTGCAGGAGAAGCCACGCAGCTGGCAGGACTGTGTGAGCTGGGCCAGGCGGCGCTGGGAGAGCCTCTATCGCCACACAATCCTGAACCTGCTGCACGCTTTCCCACCCGGCCACGTGAGCAGCACCGCGGGCACCCCGGGCTCCCATACCCCCAGCTCAGTGCCCCGGGCTCCGATTCCCCCCCCACCCCCCCCGCCCCGGGCCCCGGTCCCCCCCCCCCCCCCCTTCCCGGCTCAGTACCCTGGGTCTCCTGTTCCTCTTGTTGAGCACCCCTGGCTACAGTCCCGGTCCCACATCTCAGTATGTCAGGTTCCGATCCTCCCGGCTAAATATTCCTGGTTCCGATCCCCCCAGCTCAGTACTCCGGGCTTCAATCCCCTGGCTCAGTGTCCTGGGTTTCCATCCCCCCGGCTGAGTACCCCCGCCTTCCCCCCCCCGGCCCAGTAGCCCGGGCTCCCATCCCCGCCCCCCCCCACCCCGGCTCAGTAGCTCGGGCTCTCATCCCCTCAGCTCAATGCTCCCATCCCCCCGGCTCAGTGCTCTGGACTCCGATGCCCCCAGTTCAGTGCCCCGGGCTCCCATCCCCCTGTAACGATGCTGCCTTTGGCGGGACACTTCTGAGAGTATCAGTTCAGGACAAATTGCTTAGAGCAGGGCAGTCACAGCCCAAGGCTGGGGTTTCTCCACTTCTAAGGCAAACCAAACCAGAGAGGGCTTTGGTTTTACCTCACTGGCTAACCATAAGTCATACAAGCAATTCCCTTAGACACTTCAGTTTCCCAGTATCACCACCAGTGCCACTCGTTATGTGGATGAATGGTTATGAAAACCAATATCCCAGTAAAAGGAAAAAGGTTCTCCCTATCCCCAAGGACCAAGCCCCAGACCCAGGTCAATATACAAATCAGATCTTACCCACAAATCACGCTGTTGCCAATCCTTTAGAATCTAAAATCTAAAGGTTTATTCATAAAAGGAAAAAGATATAGATTAGAGCTAGAATTGGTTAAATGGAATCAATTACATACAGCAATGGCAAAGTTCTTGGTTCAGGCTTGTAGCAGTGATGGAATAAACTGCAGGTTCAAATCAAGTCTCTGGAATACATCCACAGCTGGGATGGGTCATTCAGTCCTTTGTTCAGAGCTTCAGTTTGTAGCAAAGTCAATCCAGAAGTAAGAAGCAGGACTGAAGACAAGATGGAGGAGATGCAGCTGCCTTTTATAGTCTCTTCCCGTGGAAGGACACCCCTTTGTTCTGACTGTGGAAAATCACAGTAGCAAGATGGAGTTTGGAGTCACATGGGCAAGTCACATGTCCGGGCATGACTCAGTTCTTTACAGGCCAACGCCATTGTTCACATGTTAGTTTGAACGTTCCCAGGAAAGCTCAGATGTGGATTGGCGTCTCCCAAAGTCCATTGTCAGTTAAGGGTTTCTTGATAGGGCACTTACTGAGAATAGTCCTTTCTCAAGAAGCTGACCAAATGATTCACTGAGGCTACTTAGAATCAAAACACATTGAGATACAAGTACATAGCCAATATTCATAACTTCAACTACAAAAACGATACACACATACAGACAGCATAATCATAACCAGCAAATCATAACCTTTCCATAGACTCCTTACTGGACCTCCTTTGTACAAGATTTGGTGCAACCATAGGACCTTCGTTGCAGCAATGATCTATACAGTCACTGTTCACGTCAATAATGTCACAGTGCCACGGGCTCCCATCTCCCCTGGCTCAGTACCTTGGGCTCCGATCCCCCCTGCTCACTGCCCCGGACCCCGATCCCTCAGGCTCTGATACCCCCGGCTCATTGCCCCGGGCTCCCATCCCCCCAGCTCAGTACTCTGGGTTCCCATCCCCCCGGCTCAGTGACCTGGGCTCCCATCCCCTGGCTCAGTACCCTGGGTCTCCGATCCCCCTTTTTGAGTACTTCTAGCTCCGATCCCGTGGCTCAGTACCTCGGACTCCGATCCCCCTGGCTCTATACTTCTGGCTCCCATCCCCCCAGCTCAGTGGCCTGGGCTCCCATCCCCCCGGCTCAGTACTCTGGGCTCCCATCCCCCCAGCTCAGTGGCCCGGGCTCCATCCCCCTGGCTCAGTACTCCGGGCTCCCATCCCGCCGGCTCAGTGCCCTGGACTCCCATCCCGCCGGCTCAGTGCCCTGGGCTCCCATTCCCCTGGTTCAGTGGCCTGGGCTTCCATCCCCCCGGCTCAGTGCCCCGGGCTCCCATCCCCCCGGCTAAAGTGCCCCAGGCTCCCATCCACCCAGTTCAGTGCCCCCGGCTCCCATCCCCGTGGCTCAGTGCCCCGGGCTCCCATCCCCCTGGCTCAATGCCCTGGGCTGCCGTCCCCTGGCTCAGTGCCCTATGCTCCCATCCCCTCGGATCAATGCCCCTGGCTCCGATCCCCCCTGGCTCAGTGCCCTGGTTCTCTGATCCCCCTTGTTGTGTACCCCAGGCTCCAATCCCCACCCCCCAGTAGCCCCCGGCTTGGTATCCCAGGCTCCAATCCCCTTGCTCATACCCTGGGCTCTGATCCCTCTGGGCTCCAATCACCCCCAGGGCCACCAGGCTCAGTACACCGGGCTCTGCCCCCTGTACTTCGCATGGATCTGGTCCCCACCTGAATTCCTGGGCTCTCATTCCCCCCGGGCCTCTATCAATCCACCTCTTGACGCCCTCCTAACCCTTCAGCCCTTGCCTCCCGGCCCCCCCAACCCCCCAGTGCACCCTCCCGCAGGGTCCCCTGAGCCCACAAGTCCCTGCTGTGTTTCCTACAATGGAGCTTCAGCCCCCTGGTTCCTATGACCTGCCCTGGAGCTGCACACGGGGAGGGGAGCCTCCATTGGCTGGGCCCCTCCCTGGCCCTGGCCTGACCCCTGGCTTCCCCTGTCCCCAGGAGACCAGCCCCGGGGTCCCCTTCTGGGCAGGACCCAAGAGATGCCCCCAGCCCCTGGAGTTTGACTGCGACAATGTAAGTGGGGAGCAGGTGAGGGTGCCTGCGGGTGGGGGATGGGGCTGTGGGGGCAGGGCCAGTGGTGGAGCCAGGACCCATGCTGCAGGGAGCTCTGTGCTGGGGCTAGTGGATGAGGCGTGGCCCCTGTTGGGGTGGTGCCTGTGTTAGAGTTTGGGTTATGGTGACCGAGGCCCAAGGGGTGGGACCCCTGCTAGGGGCAGGGCTCATGTTGGGGGTGAGACTGTGAGGGGCAGGATCTGTGCTTGGGGCAGGGGCTGAGGGGCCTGGGGGCAGGTGGGTGAGTGTGGTCGAGCGATGGCACCAGGAGTGGGCGAGGGTGCCAGGCATGGGCGGTTGGACGCGGGTGATGGTGCAGGGTACAGGCGGGCGGGTGGATGATGGTGCAGGGCAATGGTGGGTGGGCGATGGTGCCGGGCGTGGGTGGGTGATCGCCCCAGGTGTGGGCGGGTGACAGTGCACGGTACAGGTGGGCGGGTGGACGATGGTGCTGGGCGTGGGCGGGTAACAGTTCAGGGTATGGGTGGGTGGGCGAGGGTACTGGGCATGGGACGGTACAGGGTACAGGCGGGCGAGGGGTGCAGTGTGTGGCGGGTGACGGTGCAGGCAGGTGGGTGGATGATGGCGCAGGATAGAATCATAGGGTTGGAAGAGACCTCAGGAGGTCATCTAGTCCAACCCCCTGCTCAAAGCAGGACCAATTCCGAACTAAATCATCTCAGCCAGGGCTTTGTCAAGCCGGGTCTTAAAAACCTCCAAGGAAGGAGATTCCACCACCTCCCTAGGTAACGCATTCCAGTGCTTCACTACCCTCCTAGTGAAATAGTGTTTCCTAATATCCAACCTAGACCTCCCCCAAATATATGGAGATATACACCTATCTCATAGAGCTGGAAGAGACCCTGAAAGGTCATTGAGTCCAGCCCCCTGCCTTCACTAGCCGAACACGAGAACGAATGGATATAAACTGGCCGTGGGGAAGTTTAGGCTTGAAATTAGACGAAGGTTTCTAACTGTCAGAGGGGTGAAATTTTGGAACAGCCTTCCGAGGGAAACGGTGGGGGCGAAAGACCTCTCTGGCTTCAAGATTAGGCTAGATAAGTTTATGGAGGGAATGGTTTGATGGGATAACGTGATTTTAGTCAATTAGGCAATAACGTGCCATCGCTGGTAAAATGTGTGTCCGGCTGGAGAATCTTGCCTGTATGCTCGGGGTTCTACTGATCGCCATATTTGGGGTCGGGAAGGAATTTTCCTCCAGGGTAGATTGGCAGAGGCCCTGGAGGTTTTTTGCCTTCCTCCGCAGCATATAGGGCAGGGGTCACAAGCTGGAGGATTCTCTGCGACTTGAAGTCTTTAAATCACAATCTGGAGACTTCAACAGCTGAGATAAGGGAAATTGGGTGGGTCAGCTTTTGTGACCTGCATCACGCGGGAGGTCAGACTAGATGACCATAATGGTCCCTTCTGACCTTAAAGTCTATGAGGACCAAGTACTAATTTTTACCTCCAATCCCTAAGTGGCCCCCTACAAGGATTGAACTCACAACCCTGGGTTTAGCAGGCCAATGCTCAAACCACTGAGCTATCCCTCCCCCCACTACAGGTAGGTGGGTGCATGATGACGCAGGGCGATGGTGCCGGGCACAGAGTGCGGGTGGGTAGACGAGGGCGCCAGGCATGGGCGTGTGATGGTGTCCCCCACTTCCTGCAATTCGCTGTGACTCTAGCTAGCCAGTAAAACAGAAGGTTGATTAGACGACAGGAACATGGTCTAAAACAGAGCTTGTAGGTACAGAAAACAGGACCCCTCAGTTAGGTCCATCCTGGGAGGTGGGGAGCCCAGACCCAGGTTCTGGGCCTCCCTCTATCTCCCCAGCCAGCTCCAAACTGAAACTCCCTCCAGCAGTCTCACCCAGCCACACCCCCAGCTCCTCCTCCAGCCTCTGTCCAGTTTCCCCGGCAGAAGGTGTCACCTGGCCCCAACCCCCTCCTGGGCTCAGGTTACGAAGGGCAGCCGCTGACCGTCAAGTATCATCCCTCAGTGAAGTCACCCCCTTATTGCCCATCACCATCTAGTATTGGTGCAGTACCCCAGGGAAACGGAGGCACGCCCCGTGTTAGCAGAAGACAGTAAACTAGTAAAACCCCCATGCAACATTACCAGGTTAATACTCCCTACTCTATCACAGATGGTGCAGGGTATGGGCAACTGGATGATGGCCAGGGCAATGGTGCCGGGTATAGGCGGGTGACGGTGCAGGGTACAGGCGGGCGGGTGGATGATGGCACAGGGCGATGGTGACAGTGCAGAGCACAGGCGGATGGGTGGGCACCGGGCGGGGGCGGGTGATGGTGCAGGGTATGGGTGAGTGGGTGATGGTGCCGGGTGTGGGTGGGTGGGCATGCGTGACAGTGCAGGGTAAAGGCGGGTGGGCGGACAACAGCGATGGGTGATAGTGGGGGGCGAGGGCATTGGGCATGGGTGCGTGATGGTGCAGGGTACGGGTGGGCGGGTGATGGTAAGGGTGGGTGTGCATGGGTGCCGGGTGCGGGTGACGGTAAAGGGTACAGGCGGTAGGTGGGCGAGTGTGCCGGGTGTGTGCGGGTGATGGTGCAAGGTACCGGCAGTCGGGTGGGTGAGGGCGCTGGGTGTGGGCAAGTGACTGCAGGGTACAGGAGGGTGGGTGGATGATGGCACAGGGTGATGGTGGGTGGGACGGAGCAAGGCGGGTTCATGATGGTGTTGGGCGTGGGTGATGGTGCAGGGTACAGGCGGGCGACTGTATGATGGTGCTGGACCTGGGTGCAGAGTACACACGGGCAGGTGGGCAAGGGCACTGGGCATGGTTGGGTGATGGTGCAGGGTATGAGTGGGCATGTGGCCGAGGACTCCGGGCGTGGGCGGGTTACAGTGCAGGGTAGAGGCGGGTGGGTGCAGAGACAGACGGGTGTGTGGATGATGACACAGGGCAATGGCACCAGGTATGGGTGGGTGATGGTGCAGGGTACAGGCTGGCGGGTGAATGATGGCGCAGGGCAATGGTGGGTGGGGCGGGTGACAGTACAGAGCACAGGCCGGCAGGTGGGCAAGGGTGCTGGACATGGGTGGGTGATGGTGCAGGGTACGGATGGGCAAGGGCACTGGGCAATCATTTTGGGCGTGGGTGGTTGACAGTGCAGGGTACAGGCGGGCGGGAGAGGTGGGAGATGGAGGGGTGGAGCAGGGAGTGTAGGGGGAGGGGTTGGACAGGTAGGTGTGGGACAGGGAGAGCAGGGGGAGTGGTGGGGCAGGGAGAACAGGGTTCGGGGTGGGACAGGGAGGGGTGGGACAGAGGGAGCAGGGACTGCCCCCCCCCCCCCCCCCCCCCCGCCGCGCCGGGCTGTATCCACAGCGCCCCCACATGGAGTATATCATGGCAGCTGCCAGCCTCTTTGCCCAGACTCACAGGCTGCAGGTGCCCCGGGACCGGGCAGCTGCCAGGGAGACACTACGGGCCATGGCCGTGCCTCCCTTCCAGCCGGAGGTGGGGGTGCGGATCCCTGTCACGGAGGAGGAAATGGAGGAGGCGCCCGCCAGGGTCGGTAAGGGCCATGCTTGGGCCGCAGTGCCAGAGGCTGTGCAGCGGGGGAGGGAAGTGGGTGCCGGCTGTGGCAGGGAGCTCAGCCTGGTGCCAGTTGGGTGGGAGGGGCTCTGCCTGGTGCCGGCAGGCAGGGAGCTCTGCTTGACGTGGGGGAGCGGGGGGGGGGCTCTACTCTGTCCTGTGGGAGTCGGCGGCCAGGCACCCCAGGGCCCAGTGCAGAGCAGCCCATCGCCCTCTGCAGACACCTGCAGGCTCGCTGGCCTGGCTTGGACCCTTCTGGAGTTGTCATTTCCCTCGCAGGCGCCACCTTGGACAGCCCCTGCCCACCAGCCTGCATCTCCATTTGTACCTGCTGCCCAGGGCGGGTGGGTGCCCCCCCACCTGGGCCAGGGGAATCCTGTCCCAGCCTGGCTCCCTGGGGAAAAGGGTGCCCTGACTCCAACACAGCCCTCGCTGGGGCTCAGATGGCGTTGGCACAGGCAGGGCTTGAGCCTGGCCTGTTCCTTGCCTGAGGCTTGGCTGCAGGGCCCCTGCTGTCCCTGGGCCCCTCCGAGGTGTGTACTGGCCCTGCTCCCCAATGGGCACCTCGCAGGCCCTGCTCTGCTGGCCTGGCAGGGCTCCTGGCACCATCCCAGAACAGCCCAGGGCAGTGCCTGCTGGGGACATTGCTGTCCGTGGCTTCACCCCAGGACGGCGCTCAGCCCCAGTCTCCCTGCCAGAGCTGCCCCACCCTGCTGCTGGCTCAGGGGTTTCCTGAGTACCACAGATGGGCCCGGGGGACCAGCCCCCAGCTGCAGCCCCACTGTTCTCTGTGTCCCCTGCAGACGAGGAGCAGCTGGCAGCGCTGAGGCAGGAGCTGGCAGAGCGCAGACGGGCACTGCTGGAGGGGGGGTGCGGTAGCACCCACCTCATGGAGCCTATCCACTTTGAGAAGGTAGCGGGGGCTGCGCTGGCCAGGGTCACTCTCCCCCAGGTGCTGGGGGGGGGGGTGCTGTGAGCCGTGGCTGGGGTGGGTGGCCGGCCTGGTTGGCATCGCCCAGGGGCTGGGGCTGCAGGAGATTCCAATGTGCCCAGGGGCAGCATGAGGGACTAGGGTGGAGCATACGGCCCAATCAGCGGGCTGGTCTTTGCCCTGTGGGCGCTGTCTGGGCAGGGACTGTCTATTACTGCCACGTGGGGTCGGGCAGGAGCCAGTGAAGCTACGCAGGGTCGGGCAGGGGCCGGGGTGGCCATGCAGGGTCAGGCAGGGGCTGGCAAGGCCACATGGGGTCAGGCAGGGGCCACGGGTCAGGAAGTGCCCAGAGTTGCCAGGCAGCTGGCTGTTCGTGTCACTCAGAACAGGGGTTCATGTCAGAGACGTGCTGGGCACCTGCGTCCCCCCCCCCCCCCCCCAGTTCTCATCACGCTCCTCTCACACTGGCCCTGCAGGACGATGACAGCAATGGCCATGTGGATTTCATCATGGCCGCGTCGAACCTGCGGGCTGCAAACTATGGCATCGCCCCTGCCGACTGGCACAAGGTGCGGGGGGACAGTCCTCCCAGGGAGAGAGGTGGGGTGGGGGTAGGGCCATGCACCCCCAGGGACAGACACGGGGCTGGGGTGGGGTGATGGCCTCCCCGGGGACAGATGAAGGGTGGGGCCGGGGCCATGCGCCTCCCGGGGACAGACGCGGGGCGATGGGCCCCCCTGGGACAGATGCGGGGCAGGAGTGGGGCGACGGTCCCCCCGGGCACAGACACGGGTTGGGGGTGGGACGACGGGCCCCCCGGGAACAGACATGGGATGGGGGTCGGATGATGGGCCCCCCGGGGACAGACACAGGGTGGGGTCGGGGCTGGGGCTATGGGCCTCCCTGGGGACAGATGAGGGGTGGGGGCAGAGGTGGAGGTGGGGCGAAGGCCTCCCCAGGATAGCTGCGAGGTTTGGGGCCCTGCACCCGCCCCTGGCAGCTGCTGCTGACACAGTTCCCTGTTGCCTGGCAGAGCAAGCGGGTAGCGGGCAGGATCGTGCCCGCCATTGCCACCACGACGGCGGCAGTGGCCGGATTGGCATGCCTGGAGCTCTACAAGCTGGTGTGGGGTCACCGGGACCTCGGCTCCTACTGCAACAGTTTCCTGCAGCTTGCGGAGCCGCTGCTCGCCCGCTTCCGGCCCCTGTCGCCCCCAGCCACTTACAAGGTGAGACCCCATGCCTGGCCTTGCCAATGACCTCCGCCGCACCCGGGCAGGGGCTGAGTGGCAGGGAGGGGGGATAGGTCCTCCTCAAGGGCAGCAAAGTCAGTGGCTGGGGGGATGCCGGAACCTGGTGCCCGTGCCCTGGCAGTGAGGGCTGGCCCAGTGCAGCACTAGGAGCCACTGTGCTGCAGGGAGCAGGGTGGGGGTCTCTCCGGCAGTCAGGGCTGGCGCCTATGCCCCAGTGCAGCACAAGGGGTGCTGTGCTGCAGAGACCCATACAGAGTCTCCCCTGGCAGTCACGGCCTGATGCCCCAGCGTGGCCCTATGGGGACTGTGCCCTGGAGGTACAGTGTGGGAATGGCCCCAGCCTGTGGCCGTGGGGAGGTTGGCACAGGGAAGGTGCGCTGAGGGTCCTAGCTCACTGTTACACTCCCATCTCCTGTGTGCTGTTATCGGCTCTGGGGTGGCTGCCTGGCTGCACCGCGTTCCTCCCCAGCACGGGCTGCATCTCAATGGTGGTGGAGGGGAGCATAGCTCTGGGCAATGGGCTGCAGCTGTAGCTAGGGATCCCCCACTCTGGGTGGTGCTGGAGCAAGGGGAGCCACAGCTGGGGCATTGCAGGGGCGCCGTGCACATGAGTGAGCCTGGCCTATGCTGTGCCCTCTGCCTGGGCGCAGGGCCCAGCATGTGTGGGGGGCCTAGATGCTGTGCACACAGTGTGGGGAGCTGTCCAGCCCCTGACGCCTGGACCATGCTGGGAGCCGGCATCCCAGGGACCGGGGCTCTGCCAACAGCTGCCTGGGCATGGCCGAGCAGCTTTCAGCCAGCCCCTGTAGCCGCCCTTCTCTCTACCACGCGGAGCTACCCCTGACCTGCCCCTGGCCAGGCCTTGCTGCACGAGAGCGCTGTGGGGCAGCAGGGGGAGCAGGCAGAGCTGTAGGGCATCGGCAGGCGCAGGCAGAGCTGTGGGGCAGTGGGGGGCTCTGGGGCACCGGGAGGCACAGGCAGAGCTGTGGGAATTAGTTGGGGGCTGTAAGGCAGCAGGGAGCAGGCAGAGCTGTGGGGCATGGGGGTCTGTGGGGCAGCGGGGGGAGCAGGATGAGTGGTGGGGATCAGTTGGGGGGCTGTAGGGCAGTAGGGGGAAGGCAGAGCTGTGGGGCAGTGGGGAGGGGCTGTAGGGCAGAGGGGGGAGCAGGCAGAGCTGTGGGGGACTATGGGGAGGCTGTGGGGCAGTGGGGGGAGCAGGAAGAGCTGTGAGGCAGTGGGGGGCTATGGAGTAGTGGGGGGAGCAGGGAGAGCTGTGGGGCAGCGGGGGGCTGTAGGGCAGCGGGAGGGAGCAGGCAGAGCTTTGGGGATCAGTGGGGGGCTGTGGGGCAGTGGGGGGAGCAGCAAGGGCTGTGGGGCAGTGGGAGGCTGTGGGGCAGTGGGGGGACCAGGTGGATCTGTGGGGCAGCAGTCTGAGCTGTGCAGCAGCGGGAGGCTCTGGGGCAGAGGGGGGAGCAGGCAGAGCTGTGGGGCAGCAGTGGGAGCAGGTGCAGCTGTGGGGCAGCGGGGCCTGTAGGGCAGCAGAGGGAGCAGGCAGAGCTGTGGGACAGTGGGGGGCTGTACAGCGGATGGTGGAGCAGGCAGAACTGTGGGGCAGTGGGGGGCAGTAGGGCAGAGGGAGGAGCAGGCAGACCTGTGGGGCAGCAGGGGCTGTAGGGCAGAGGGGGGAGCAGGCAGAGTTGTGGGGTAGCAGGGGCTGTAGTGCAGAGGTGGGACAGGCAGAATTGTGAGGATCAGTGGGGGGCTGTAGGGCAGTGCAGGGAGCATCAGATATGTGGGGCAGCGGGGTCTATAGGGAAGCAGTGGGAGCAGGCAGAGATATGGGGCAGTGGGGGGGGGCTGTAGAGCAGACGGAGGAGCAGGCTGAACTTTGGGGATCAGTGGGGGGCTGTATGGCAGCGGGGAACAGGCTGATCAGTGCGGCAGCGGGGTTTTGTAGGGCAGAGGGGGGAGCATCAGAGCTCTGTGGCAATGAGGGGCTGTGGGTAGCGGGGCAGCAGGCAGAGCTGTTGGGCAGCGGGGTTCTGTAGGGCAGAGGGGGGAGCAGGCAGAGCTCTGTGGCAATGAAGGGCTGTGGGGTAGCGGTGGGAGCAGGCAGAGCTGTGGAGATCAGTGTGGGGCTGTAAGGCAGAGGGGGGAGCAGGCAGAGCTGTGGGGCAGCGGTGGGCTGTAAGGCAGAGGGGGGGAGCAGGCTGAGGTTTGGGGATCAGCAGGGGGCTGTGGAGCAGCGTGGGGAGGAGACAGAGCTGTGGGGATCAGTCGAGGGCTGTAGGGCAGCGAGGGGAGCAGGTAGAGCTGTGGGGATCAGTGGGGGGCTGTAGGGCAGTGGGGGGAGCATCAGATATGTGGGGCAGCGGGTCTATAGGGAAGCAGTGGGAGCAGGCAGAGATATGTGGCAGAGGGGGAAGCAGGCAGAGCTGTTGGGGGCTGTGAGGAAGTGGGGGGAGCAGGCAGAGCTGTGGAGATCAGCGGGGGGCTGTGTGGGGAGCAGGCAGAGCTGTGTGGCAGCGAGGGGCTGTAGGGCAGGGAGAGGAGCAGGAGGAACTGTGGGGATCAGTGGAAGGGCTGTGGGGCAGTTGGGGGAGCAGGCAGGGCTGTGGGGATCAGTGGAGGGGCTGTGGGGCAGTGCGGGGAGCAGGCAGAGCTGTGGAGCAGTGGGGGCTATAGGGCATTGGGTGGAGCAGGCAGAGCAGTGGGGGGCTGTGGGGAAGTGTGGGGAGCAAGCAGAGCTCTGGGTCAGTGGGGGCCTCTGAGGCAGTGGGGGAAGCAAGCAGAGCTGTGGGACAGCGAGGGGTTGTAGGGCGGGGGGCAGGAAGAGCTGAGGGGATCAGTGTAGGACAGTGGGGGGAGCAAGCAGAGCTGTAGGGCAGTGGGAGGCTGTAGGGCAGCGGGGGGAGCAGGTGGAGCTGTGGGGCAGCGGGTGAAGCAGACAGAGCTGTGGGGAGCAATGTGGGGCTGTAGGGCAGCGGGGGAGCAGGCAGAGCTGTTGGACAGTGGGGGGCTGTAGGGCAGAGAAGGGAGCAGGCTGAGGTTTGGGGATCAGCGAGGGGCTGTGGGGCAGCAGGGTAGCAGGGGCTGTAGGGCAGAGGGTGGAGCAAGCAGAGCTGTGGGGGGCTGTAAGGCAGCGGGGGGAGCAGGCAGAGCTGTGGGGTAGCAGAGGCTGTGGGGTAGTGGGGGGAGCAGGTGGAGCTGTGGGGGGCTCCAAGGCAGAGCTGTGGGGATCTGCAGGGTACTGTGGGGCAGTTCTGGGAGTAGGCAGAGCTGTGGGGATGAGCCGAGGGCTGTAGGGTAGCGGGGGAACAGGCTGAACTCTGGGGATCAGTGGGGGGCTGTAGGGTAGTGGGGAGCCATGGGGCAGCGGGGGCCTGTGTGCAGAGCAAGGGCTGAGCACAGGGCCTGTTACTATGGGGTGGGGGGCAGGAGCCATCTGTCTGTGGGGCATGGTGGGGAGAGGCTGTCTGTGGAGCCAGGGGCCATCCCGTCCCAAGTTTGGGTGCTCAGCATGGAGCCCCTGGCCATCTCTAGCTCTCCCCCTCCAGCGTCACCCAGCATCTGCTCCCGTCCCTGCTGTGTGCCAATGCCTGGCTCCCCCCCCCCCCACCCCGGGCCTGGGACGGGCACCCTCCCAGCTCTTCTCCCCACCAGCCTGTGAGGGACTTCCCCCACATTCTTCTCCCCCATCTGGGACGGGCACCCCCGGCTCTGCTCCCCTCCGCAGGCCTGACACTCCGCTTGAGCAGCAGATGGGGAGCGGGGGAAGGGGGAGGCAGGGCCCTAAATTGGGACCATGTGTCGGGGGAGGAGGCAAGTTTCCTGCTGCACAGGAAGCGCTGACGGGAGCCAGGCTGCCTGTGGGGGCGGGGGAAGGGGAGCCAGGCTGGCTGGGGCGGCGGGGAAGAGGAGGCGCCAAACATTTGTCTCTCAGTGTATTTCCACTAACTCAGCCAGGTCAGCTACCGGCCTGCACTTGCCTTCCCGCAGCCCTCCCCCCACCCCGGTAGTGCACCCCCCCCCCAGGAGCAGGGCACTCCACAGCCTGGCCAGGACCCCAGCAGCAGCAACACCGCAGCTCCTGGGCCTGGGGTGCAATGGGGTTGGGGGCTGGTCCCAGCGTGGGTAAGGAGAGCACCCCCTACAGGGGCAAGGGGGCCGGCCCTGTGGGCCAGGGAGAACCCCCTGCTCCACACCCTGCTGCACAGCCCCTCGTCTATGCTGGCCCAACCCCTGACAACCAGGGAAGAGCGCCCCCTGCTGAGTGGTCCAAGCTGCAGCCCAAGGGGGTCCGGAGCCCCACTTAAGGCCTGGGCGCCTTGGGGGAGCCCTTCCCTGGCTGGGAGACCAGTGGGGCCATGGCTCCAGCACACAGCGGCTGGCAGGAGAGCAGGCCAAGGGCGGCAGGGGCAGAGGCTGGCTTCTGCCTGGCTGCCCTGAGCATGCTGAGCTCTGGCTCAATGTGCGGAGAAGCGGAGACGTCCGGGTCAGCGCCCTGCTGCCCTTGGGGGCAGGAAGGGGGCGCAGGCTGGCAAGAGTGGAACAGTTTCCTGCCAGCCAGGAGCGGCGCCAGGGTTTTTGCCGCCCTAGGCAGCAGCGCTTCTCTGAGCATTCAGCGGGCCTGGGGTCTTTGGCGGCGGGGGTCCTTCCACTCCGTGTCTTCGGGGCACTTCGGCGGCCGGTCCCGGAGTGAGTGAAGGACCCGCCTCCGAATCTCCGCCAAAAACTCGGAGCGGAAGGACCCCCCCGCCGCTGAATTTCTGCCGAGGGCGGCAAAATGCCGCCCCCCAAATCCTGCCGCCCTAGGCGACCGCCTAGGGTCGCCTACTGGAAGCGCCGGCCCTGCTGCCAGCCCCCGTGGGAGCGTCAGCCCCTTGCCCAGATGGGACCTGAGGTGCTGGGAGCGGACGAGCTGCGCCAGGTTCACCCAGCGGGGCATCAGGCAGGACTTGAACCCGGGAATCCAGGGGCACAGCTGGCATCTCCCAGGCTGGGCTGAGGGGATGTGGGGCAGTGCCCACATAGGTCCCCCAGCTCCGTGTGGGGGCCAGAGGAGGAGCTGTGCCATGGCAGGCACAGGGTTAACTCCGCCAGGCTCTCAGGCTGCAGGTGGCGAAGGGGATGGGGTGGGGGGAGGGGCCAGGTGCTAATGCCTTGTCCCACTCGGGTGAGAAGGGGTGGAGTCCTGCTCAGCACTTGGCAAGAGCAAATGGCCAGGGCCAGCTGCAGCAAATGGCCAGGCTGTTCCGCTCCCAGCACACCCACCCCAGCCCCAGCTGCCCAGCCAGGGGCCATGCTCAGCTCTGCCAGGCTTGCTGCAGGGGCTTTCTCAGGTCCTGCAGCCTCTGCGCCTCAGTTTCCTTACCATGAGCTCACTGCCTGAAGGGCGGCAGAGTGGCCAGGAGCAGGGAGCTGGGACTTGGCACAGTGGGGGCTCTGCTGGAAGGCAGAGCAGAGAGCCCAGCAGGGGAGGGGCAGGGGGCTGGCTTGCCCTGGGGCTGGCACTGAGTATCGTGGGCACTAGGCCTGTGAGTGAAGCTGTGAGGCTGGGGGAAGTGCTGTGGACTGACCAGTTGTGATGCAGGAGGTGGCTGGGGCGACTGTGCTGCCCCCTAGATCTCTGCAGCCTGGGGTGGAGCCAGCTGGAGCGATGCTGGCCCTGGGTTGGGGGGATGAGCCATGCCAGGGCCGAGCCAGTAAGAACTCCTGCCCCCGAACCCCAGGCACTCCAGTCATCTCCCCTTTGACGGCCTCGTGTGCCCTGTGTGCTCTCCCCACATCCGGGCTGCCCAGAAAGGCCTGGCTTGTTGGCAGTTGAAGCCGCCCCCAGCCCCAGCTGGCTGGGTCCTGTGCAGGGCAGAGACCCGCAGGGCTTGGCAGAAGAAGTGACTGATTGTGTGTGTGCGGGGGGAGCACTGCCTCAATGGGGCTTTGTGCAGGGCTGCCCCGCCCGGCCTCTCCAGAGCTCAGCAGCCCAGACCCCCCTGGCACTGGCAGCACTGGAGGCACAGACAGCAGCGGGGGCCATGCCAGTCCCTCACCAAGGCAATGCTCACAGGGGAGCAATATGCCTGGGCACAGCCCACAGGGGAGGGGGGTTGTCCCCTGTCCCAGCCTGGCCAGCCAGGGGCTCCAGCTCCCCGTGGGGCGAGCAGAGCTTGTGCCCAAGTCTGCTTGGGGCTGTGTCCTGCCTCCACCTCCAGTGTCCCCCCCCCAGGCCGTATGTCCTGCCCTGACCTCTGCATCCTGCCCATCCCAATGTGAGGGGATGGGGGGGGGGGCTGGGCATGGCCCCCATGCCCTAACACTGCTGTGCCCAGATGCAGGGTCCTGTTTGCACTCACCCTCACCAGCCAGCGGCCAGGACTTGGACAGGCATCGAGGAAGTGGGCTGAGTGCTGGATTGGCCAGGGAGGCTCTGGGCCCCACTGTCAGGATGTGGATTTTCTAATTCACATTCTGGAGTGATTTTGATTATTCTGAAAAGGAGGGAATTGCAAAAGGGACCAGCCAGGCAAACCGCCCCCCTGACTTGGCTGGTGCCCCTCACTCCTGACCCACAGACCCTGCTAGCCCAGCCCCGAGCTCCTGCCAGCTCTGGTGATGCCCCTCACGACCCGCAGCCCTGTATTAATGGGCAGCGCAGGGAGAGATCCGTGTGCCATTGTTGAGGGGCAGTCCCAGTGTACATGGCCATGCACAGAGCTGGTGCTCGGGGGGGGGGGGAACAGATGGGGAGACCCAGCTCCCTGGCCCTGTGGTCGCTACAGAGGGGTGGGGGGAGGGGTGTGCTGCCACATGCTGACATCAGCCTGCCCTTGTGTCCCCACCAGTATGGCCAGGAGATGTGGAGCTGCTGGCATCGGGTTGAGGTGCCCGGGATCGGCGCCCACAGGGAGGAGCTGAGCCTGCAGGAGCTCCTGGACCAGCTGCAGGTGACCCTCCCCCCCAACTCCCCACCAGAGCCTGGGCTGTGGGAACAGGCCTGTGCCCCCCCATCCTGCTGACCCCCCCCCTTTCCCTCTGGGACCTGAGCCCTGTCCCCACTGCCTAGAGGCAGTGGCTGGGCCTTGGGCAGTCTGCCCCCACCCCAGGCAGGCACTCACCTCCCCCGCAGCTCTCACCCACCCCCTACCCAGGTCTCTCTGGGGTGCCCACTGCCAGACATGGCTGCTTGGGAAGGTCTTGGCTGGCCCACTTTCTCCAGACAGCCCCCTGCATGCTGGCCTAGTCCAGGCACATCCAGTCTGGGACTTGTGCTGGGCGGAGCCACTGATGCTACCCAATGGCTGGAGAAACAGCCTCGTCTGGGGCTTGGGAGAGACCCGGGGATGTGGGGGAGACCCCCCACTTACACCTTTTTTCCTATTTCACAAAAGCCAATGGGAAGCGAGTGCCCAGTGCTGGGCCTGGCACTGACCTGCCCAATCCCTGTCGCCCCTCCTGCCTTACAGGGGGTGCACGGCCTGCCAGTGCGCACAGTGCTGTGTGGGGTGACCATTCTCTATGCCAGCTTCTGGGCCAAGCAGAAACGCGAGGCACAGCTCGCCCGCAGGTAGGCGTTGTCTTGGGCCTCTGGGCTGGCAGCCGGCTCTCCTCTGGCCCTGGGCTGGCTGCCCTCCCTCTGCAGGGGGCTGATTGGTCTGCAGCAGGGGGCATCACCCCATGAGCCCCCATCCCGAGTGAGGTCCTGGGGACCAGCACCAGCTCCCCCCCCCCGCTACCAGCTCCTGCGTAACCCACTGCCCTTCCCCCGCCAGTTGCCAGGACTCCAGCTCCCCCCTGCCCCTCCCCCTCTCCAGGGCTCCAGTTCTCCCCCCTGCTGCCCCTCCCCCCCGCTCACCAGGACTCCAGCTCCCCCCCTTCTCTGACAGCTGCATCACTGGCTCCCAGCCAGTCTGACCACTGGGTAAACATCCTGCTTCCTGCATCGGGACCCCCGCCCGGCCCCTTGCTGGCTGCGCTCATCAGGAAGGCCCCGAGGGCCAGGTGGCATTGCCCTCAGGCCTGGCCATGGGAGCTCCTCCAGCCAAAGACCCCTGCCAGCACCCCTGGGCTCGGCGAGGAGCAGGACTGGGACCAGGGTCAGCATGGGGGGGGGGGGGGCGCTAGGGGAGCCTGGCGAGGGGCAGGGACTGACCCCCGCAGGGCTGGCATGGAGAGTCACTCAGAGCTTGGGGTGTTGCCCCAGGCAGGCCGGCTGGACGCCCACAGAGAGGGGCTCTTCAAACCTGGCTTCGGGTGCTTGGAACCCAGCCCCCTCCCCAGCCAGGGCTGTGCCCACTGGCACTGCCAAGTCTCCACTGATGCAGGGTCGCCAGGGGTTTGACTGGCACAGCCTCTGGGCACATACACTGGGCCTGGCTCCTACTGGATGTCCCGTGGCTTATTTACCCTTCCCCTTCCCTAGACTGACGCAGCTGGTGGGCAGCCCCCCTGGAGCAGCCTGGCCGCCCCCCCGGATCTTGGTGCTGGACCTGGTCTGCGAGGACGAACAGGACGACGACGTCTTACCGCCCGTGCATGTTCGGCTGCCCTGTGGCTGAGCGAAGCCTGCTGCTGGGCGCCTCCCTGGGCACAGACAGGCAGCGGGGGCTTGGCTGTACGCTACAGGGCCCCTGAGATGCTCAGCAGGACGCTGGCCCCCTTCTCACCAGCCTGGCAGTGGAGAGCCCAGGATGTAGATGGGCGCACTAGGAGCGAGGCCTGCCCCCGCCCCCCCTACAGCTAATAAACCCCTGCCCCGTCAGTAGGAGCCAGAGGACTGCTCATTCTGGGGGGGTTGGGCAGTGCCTCCATCCGTTAACTCACCTGCTGCAATTCTCCTGCTGAAATGGGGAGGGGCATAACAGGTTCAATAGCCCCACTCCCCGGGCAGCTTCTGGGACAGCGAGGGGCCTGGCTGGAGGTGTTTTGTGGACCCCCTAGTCCCAGGACAGTCTGGCACCAGCGCCAACTCTGTGCCACAGATCAGGGCCCAGCCTGGTGCCGCCTCAACCATGGGAGCTGGGCATGGCAGCCTCAGATGAGCAGGGGCAGGACAGCTTGGCACCCCCCACCGGCGGCTCCCTGGCAGCTGGCGAGGGAAAAGGGGGAAATCAGCATTTCAATGGGTGTGCCCTGTGCGTGCAGCATGATTGTGCAGCATGCAGTGCATGCATGTGCACTGTGGGGGAGTGCGTGTGCGTGCATTGATCATTCTGTGTGTGTGGGTGCGTGCACTGCGTGTGCACCATCTGGGTGAGCCAGGCTCCCTCCCCTGCCCCAGTGCAGGCTGCAGCCACCCAGGTGAAGCTGGCACAAAGCCCCTGGTGAGGACAAGAGCACGCTGGGCCAGTGACGGGCTCTGGCCGTGCCCGGCGCTGCCCCCTCTCCCCCAAGCGTGGGCTCCGGCTGCGCGTTCCATACAAAAGCTGTTTGTTTATTTACATAGCTGGGTACAAATGCAGAGCTGGGACAGGAATGTGCCGGGGGTGGGACTAAATGTAGCCAATAATGTCGTTGCAGATGATTGGCTGCCGGCTGCGGCTGTTCAGGAGGGCAGCGAAGCGGGTGCAGTCCGTGGTGAGCTTGGCAATGTCGCCGTGTGACTGGTGGAAGAGGGGTCCCTGCGCCCGCCCACCGAGGCCCCCCGGGCCGGAGAGGTGCTTGGGGCCAGGCTGGGGGGCGGTGGGGCCCCTGGGGCGCGCCAGGCTGGCCAGCTTGCGCCGCACGTTGCCCGAGAGGCTGAGTAAGAAGCTGTGGGGCTTGGCCAGCCGGCGGGGCAAGACATTCTCCTCAGGCAGGTCCATCCAGTTCTCCACCAGGTCGGCAAAGCAGTTATCACCCAGCACGAGCGGCTGCCGGTTGCGGCTCTGTGAGAGCAGTGCCACAGTCCAGTCCTGTGTGTCCGCCGGCTCCAGCACCCGCCACTGCTCCAGGCAGGCATCTGAGGTGGACTTGGGCCGGACCCGCCAGCCAGGGGCCTGGCTAGGGCTGCTGCGGAGGAAGCCCCCCGTGGAGAGCCTGTGTGCCCGCTGGCAGGAGGGCGGGGGGTTCCTGCGCAGCACTGGCCCCTCCTCCTCCCGCCACGTGCCCCCCGACACCTCCGAGTAGCCCGAGTCGAACTCCAGGCTCCTCTCGCTAGCGGGTGGCGCGCACTCCTCCTCCTCCGCCAGCTCCAGGCAGCAGGCAGAGTCTGCCTCTGAGATGGCCGATGCCCGGTTCTCCGCAGGCTGCTCCCAGCAGGGCCCGGGGGGAGCTGGCGCCGGCTTGGGGGGGCCCAGCCGTGGAGCTGGGCCTGGCACCCGCTTCAGCTCATGCAGAGTCCGCATCATGCCTTGCATCTGGTCCCGCAGCGTGTCCCCCGCCGCCCGCAGGCACAGCTGTGGGGAGAGGAACATGGTGACGTCATCGCTGCCCTGCTGGACTGGCCCCCCGGGCAGCATGGCTGGCCCATCCCCCGTCCCCCTAACAGCCCCATCTCCCACCTCCATCAGCCCCATCACCGTCCCAACAGCCCTGTCTGCCCAACAGCCCTACCCCCATCACCCCTCTCAACACCTCCAACAGTCCCATCCCCCCAACAGCCCTTTCACCCATCATCCGTCCTGACACCTTCAACAACCCCATCTCCCCAGCAGCCTTGTCTCCCGTCACCTGTCCTGACACCTCCAACAACCCAGTCCCCCACCTCCATCAGCCCTGTCACCACCCCAACAGCCCCGTCCCCCACTTCCATCAGTCCTGTCACAGTCCCAACAGTCCCATCTCCCTCACAGCCCCATCACCCGTCCCAACACCTCCAACAGCCCCGTCCCCCACCTCCATCAGCCCCATCAATGTCCCAACAGCCCCCTCCCCCATCTCCCTCAACCCCGTCCCAACAGCCCTGTCACCCATCACCCGTCCCAACACCTCCAACAGCCCCATCCGCCACCACCATCAGCCCTGTCCCCATCTCAAGAGCCCTGTCCTCCCAACAGCTCTATTCCCCATCACCCATCCCGACAGCTCCACCAGCCCCATCCCCCACCTCCATCAGCCCCATCACCCATCCCAACACCTCCAACTGCCCCGTCTCCCAACTCCAACAGCCCCGTCCCCCTCACAAGAGCCCCATCCCCCCCACAGCCATCCCGACACCTCCATCAGCCCCATCCCCCTAACAGCTCCATTCCTCATCTCCAACAGCCCTGTCCTCCCAACAGCCCTGCCACCCATCACCCGTCCTGACACCTCCAACAGCCCCATCCCCCACCTCCATCAGCCCCGTCCCCGCACCAACTGCCCCGTCCCCCACCTCCATCATCCCCATCAATGTCCCAACAGCCCTGTCACCCATCACCCGTCCCAACACCTCCCAACAGCCCTGTCCCCCGTCCCAACAGCCCCATCCCCCACCTCCATCAGCCCTGTCCCAACACCTCCAACTGTCCCGTCCTCTGCCTCCAACAACCCCATCACCCGGCCCGACACCTCCAGCAGCCACGTCCCCTATCACTTGTCCCAACACCTCCAACAGCCCCGTCCCCTGCCTCCATCAGCTCCATCACCATCCCAACACCTCCAACAGCCCTGTCCCCTCAAAAAGCCCCATCACCATCCCCTGCCTCCAACAGCCCCGTCACTGTCTCCCCCATCCCAACACCTGTCACCCTGTCCGCAGTCCTGGTCCTCTCCAATGCTCTCCCAGCACCGGCCCAATGGCAACAAGGCCCCCAGGAGCCAGGATGGGATGGACATTCAGGGTTTATCGGCCGGGGCCCAGCCCCACGGGCCAGGTTGTTCCATGGCAGCGACCCTGTCCCCAGTGACCGGCTACGGGACACAAGAGTGCCCACCCCATCCACCACCTGCCACCCCACATACCCCCTGCTCTGTCCCCACGCCCCCCATCCACCTCCCTGCCCCGTCCTCATGCCCCCATACCCCACACCCCCATCCACCCCTGTCCTGTCCCCTTCCCCCATTCACCTCCCGCCCTATCCCCTCGTCCCCCATGCCCCCATCCACCCCATGCCCTGTCCTCACACTCCCCATCCACCCTCTGCCCCATCCATCCCTCGCCCCATCCCCATGCCCCCATCCACCCTCTGCCCCCCATCCATCCCCGCTCCATCCCCACACACCCCATACCCCCTGCCACCCCCACTCCCCAGCCACACGCCCCTATACACCCCCTGCCACCCCACCTCCCCATCCACCCCCCTTACTGTCCCCACACACCCCATATGCAACCACAACCTCATATACACCATGCCCCACATCCCCTTCCTCTATACACCCTCTCCATGTCCTTCCCCCATACACCCTCTGCCCTTTCTCCACACCTCCCATAAACACCCCACCACCACCTATACACCCTGCCCCCCCCCCCCCCCCCCCCCCCCCCCCCCCCCCCCCCCACCCCCCCCCCCCCCCCAAACCCCTCCCCCCCCCCCCCCGTGCTCACCAAGCACTGGCTGCAAGGAGTCCCCCTCTGATCCCCATGTCACTCAGCCCCCAGGGGAGCCCCCAGACAACTCACCAGGCTCTGGGCTCCCGGGCAGTGAGCCCAGCTGGGCCCAGGGCCCCCAAAGCTGGAGCTGAGTCCCTGTCCCCTCTCTGGGTGGTCACAGGAGCTGCCCTGGGAGATGCCGGGGTCCGGCTGGGTTGGGCTGGGCATTCGAGCAGTGGTCTCTGTGGTTGCAGCAGTGTCTGCCCGGGTTGGGTGTGGAGCTGCAAGGGGGAGCCGCACACGCAGGGCCCCGCTGCCTGGACGTGCACTCAGCCCCAGGGCACCACTTTCCTGCTGCTCCTGCACCAAGTGGGCCCATCCCTGCCGCATGCTGCAGCATGTCGGGGTGAGCAAGCAGCTGTCCCACCGCGTCGGCAGCTGCAGCTCCAGCCCCAGCCCCAGCCCAGCCCAGCCGCTGGGACATGACAAATAGAGACGGCAGCTGGAGTTACACAAGCTGGGCCTGGCCAGAGACGCTGGGTGCCCAGGAGAGCCCAGCGCTGGGGGACAGAGGGAAGGGGCAGCACATGGGCCTGGCCTGGAGCGGTGTGGAGGGACCCTGGCTCCCACCAACCCCTGGGAATTCCTTGGGGCTGGCATGTACCACTGGCGAAGGGCCATGAGCCAGGGCCTGGAGCAGCCATGGGCCACACTCCACCGGGACGCGCCAGCAGCGCGGGACGATGTGTGCTCTGGGGGCCATCGGAGCTGTCCCACACAGCCAGTACAGGCATCGGGCCCAGGGAGGAGGGAGCTGAACTGCTCACCAGGGCCAGGCACACATGGGGCACCAGCCACGCCAACAGGCACCCTCCGATGGGACCTGCTAAGGTCCCCTTGTCAGTACCAACCCCTGCAGTCACACCCAGATGGCTGGGCAAACATCGGGGCTGGGGTTGCCTCACGGACACACACGAGTGTGCCAGAGCTGGGAATTGAACCCACGAGTCTGGACTCCCTGGCCTGGCTCTAACCACTAGCCCCCACTCCCGCCCACAGCAGGGAAGCAAACCCTGGAGTCCTGACTCCCAGCCCCGCCAGGTACACAGAGCAGCGCGCTGTGTGGTAGGTGGCCAGCAGGGACATGCCGCGGCTGGAGTGCCAGGAGCCTTGCCAAGGGCAGGCCATGAGGCCATGGGAGCAGAAGCATTTGGGGCCTTAACAAGGCGAGCCCGGCCTGAGAGGCTCCCTAGTGCTCCAGCTCTGTGCTTTGGGGTGGGGCTCCTCCTGCTTCCAGCCACCCCCACATCCCACCGTGCCTGCCAGCCACCACGCCTCCCCCTCCGCGCCCTGACTGAGGGCATTGCTGCACTTCCCGCAGGGAAACACTGGCAATTCCAGGACTTTGCAGTTCAGCCCCTCTGCCTGTTGCAGCCCCGAGCCCTGGAAACCTCCTGCACTACTGCACCACGAGGGGCTGCTTGCCCAGTCGCCCCGTGGCTCCACCCTCGTGTCCCTGACCGTGAGCGATGGCACCACAGCTCGGGCTCAGTCCCTTTGTCCTAGAAATGAGTTGGTGACTCCCACTTGCTGGCTGAGGGCAGCTGGGCTGCAAGGCATGGGGTGTGCAGACTGCCCTGGGTCCTGGGGGGCTGGATGGACCCAAGGCATGTTCAGCTTCACGGTCCCTGCAGGCAGTGCCGGGCCCTTTCTCATTTGCTCCCGGCTCTTCTGGGCCACACCAGCCGAGGTCCTGGCCAAAGGCAGCCCTGCAGGGGGTAGCTTGGGCAGCTGGTCCCGGCAGCCTGGCATCCAACATGCCATGGAAACCGTCTATCGTTTGGCTCCGCCAAAGCTCCAACCTGAACTGGGGCCAGGTTTGCCCAGAGCTACCGGAGGATTGAGGGCATCAGGGCCACATGCTCCCCAGGGGCCAGGGAAATTGCCCTACCAAGCGTGCAGACCCACATGGGCCCAGAGACAGCAGGGCTAGTGCCAGGGGCCCACTCCCATAGCAGAGGCCATGCCCAGGGATCCAGAACAGCCACAGGATCCGCCCGTTCAGCCCTAGCCCCAGCCCAGGGACACGGCAGACCCTACAGGAAGGAGACATGGGACCAAGTGACAGGGCCCAACAGCACCTCTGCCACTGCCAGTCACGGTTGAACCGGGGCCAGCTTGGGCGGATTGGCCCCCCCAGCTCTGACATCACTATCCCCTCGGGTGGATTGGCTCGCCCAGCTCTGATGTCACTATCCCCTTGGGCAGATTGGCTCCCCCAGCTCTGACGTCACTATCCTGTCACCCAGCAACCAGTTGTTCAGCAGTCGGCACTTACTTGACATCAGATGTAAAACAACAAAAATGGCTTCCTGTGTCAGCCACCTGCGAGAGGAGGAATCCTGCTGCTCCTCCCCTGCCCGCAGGGACCACCCAACCCCGGACACAAAGCACACGCGCCTGCTGCCCCATGCGGGTAAAAGTGCATGTGGGTGCCCGGAGATGTGTGTGTGCGCGCACAGCCCTGCCCAGGGACCCTGCCCTGCGCCAGCACAGCCCACCCACCCGGGGGCCAAAAACCAGATTTTCAGAGGTGCCCAGGGACTTGGGGAGCCCTGAGACCAGCAGCGGGCAGTGCCCAGGTAACACAGGATCAGGCCCCTGAGGCCAGCAGAGGAGAGGGGGGGCCTGTGCCTGGGTCACACAGGGGATCAGGCCCCTGAGGCTGGCTGGGGGGGGGGGGGAGGGAGGAAATCAGGCCCCTGTGGCTTCTCACGTCAGTCCCCAAGTCCCTGGTCACGTTTTGTAATTATGGCTGGAGATTCCTCCAGCCGCCAGTAACTGCAAGCGGGTCACACTCTGCCCCCCGCCAATGCCCCCAGCCCCCCACCTCATGGCAGGGCAGCCCAGCGCCCACCTGCCTGGGGGCAGCCAGCCCCTCCCCCACCCCATGCAGAGAGGGCAGGGTTGGAGCCGGGCTGAGTCCCCGGGCATGGAGCTCCCGCAGCCAGAGGAGCAGCAGGGGACCTGGGGGCAATCTGGGCCCTGCTAGGGTCCCGGGGGTCCCAGAGCCGGGCAGGCCCAATCGCAGGGGCTGGGGGTAGCTCTGGTCCAGCACAGCCGCTGGCCCGACACTGTGGCCTGACCCTGGTGACGCCCAGCCTGGGGCTGCCCGGCCCCCCGTGCAGCTCTGGGCACAGGAGCGGGCAGGGCTGGCATGTGCCCAGCGCGGGCAGGCGACCGAACCCAGCGGTGCCAGGCATGGTCCGGGCAGAGCTGAGCCCCAGTACTCCAGGCACGTCCCTGGCCTCTGCCCTGCATCCTCGGCGCCCTTCCCCGGGCTAGCCCCGCCGCTGCCAGGGGAAGCCAGGCTGCCCGGCCGGACCCGCTGCCCTCCCGGGCCCAGCGCGCCCCGAGTCTGGCCACTCACCACTTCTGCCCGGAGGCGGCCGAGGGAGGCGTCCAGCCGGGCGCGGCGCATGTCGGGGGGGCGGCTAGGCAGGCAGCCCTGGTGCGCACAGGAAGCCCAGGGCGCCCCGCCAGCCCGGCGCTCGGCGCTGGCTCGGAGCTGCGAGCTGGATCCCAGGCGCTCGCTGTCCCAGGCCCGGCCCCCGCCCCGGAGCAGCCAATGAGCCCCGGTCTCCCCCGACCGGAGGGCCGGGCCGGGCCAATGGGAGGCCGCAGTAACGTGACTCCTGGGGCGGCGGGGGCCTGAGCCCGCTAGGGGCATCGCCGGGACTGGCCAGGGCCAGACGGCGCGAGGGGCCCCGGTGGGGGGCCGGCCCCTCCAGCCCTGGGCAACCCAGGCACAACGGGCATGAACCCCCCCCAAGCCAGAGCACCATGGACACACCAGCCCCGGGCACTGCAGGCACCAGCCCCCCAGCCCTGGGCACCGTGGGCACCAGCCCCACCCAGCCCTGGGCACCGAAGGCACCAGCCCAGTTGCAGAGCGCTGGGGGGTGGGCGCGGGGGACAGGCAGTTGCAGAGTTTTGGGAGGGCTCTGGGTGAGTGGGGGCTTGGGGTGAGCATGGGGTATGTGGGGGGGGGAGCCTGGGGGAGGGGACAGGCATTTGCAGAGCTCTGGGTGGGGGGGGGCTGTGGAGGGTGGATGCGGGGCTGGAGTGCGTAGGGGACAGGCAGTTGATGGGTGGTGGCTGGTGCTCGGCTGGAATCTCTGGGCAGTCCACACAGAGGGTGCCCCCACTGGGCGTGCTGAGATTGCAGGGCCAGCTGATGGCAGACAGGGCCGGCTCTAGGTTTTTTGCTGCCCCAAGCAAAAAAAATTTTGGCTGCTCCCCACCCCAGCCCTGGGCTCTCACATCCCCACCCCCTGCTGCCCCAGCCCTGGGCTCTCTCTTCCCCCCCCACACACCCTGCCGCCCCAGCCCTGGGCTCCCCCCCCCCACCAGTGCTGACTCCGCCCGCTCCCCCCTCGCCTCCAGCCGGTCCGGCACTGGCAGGGTCGGGGTAAGCAGCGGGGCTCCCGGGCCGCGCCTCAGCCCAGGGTCCCTCCAGCCAGGGATCCCGTCTCCAGGACCGTCCGGGACCCGGGAGGGCAGAGCTGGGGGATCGCCCTGGCAGGGGGCTGAGGAGCCGGGGCAGGGTAGCCCCAGAGGGAGTGGAGCCCGGGAAAGCGGGACGTGGGCCCCACGGCAGCGCCCTGCCCTCTATGGCCCTGCTGCTGCTGCTTCTGGCCGCCCTGCTGCAGTCCCTGGACAGCTTGGGCCACTTCGCCCAGCCCCGACTGCGGCGCTGGAGGGCGCAGAGGCGTAGCGAGCGCCCTCTGTACCCTCCGACCGGAGGGGGCCCCGCAAGGAAGGGGGCCCCTAAAAGTGGCAAAATAAATACAGCATTCCAGTTTCTGCATTGTAATGGGCCCCGCCCGGACATATGTTCGGAGGGGGCCACCGTTCGGAGGGGGCCACCGTTCGGAGGGGGCCAC
>NW_020664586.1:317536-321696 GCF_002925995.2 Terrapene triunguis | reverse complement strand
CGGAGGGGGCCACCGTTCGGAGGGGGCCACCGTTCGGAGGGGGCCACGTTCTTTGTTGCTACGGCCCTGGGGGGGCGGCCACCCTGTGGCATCTGCAGACGGCTCTGTGTGCCCCCAGGGCGGCCCCCAGCAAGTGTCCCCCTCTGGGAGCCTGCCTGGCCCAGCCACAAGGTGCGGCACTGCTCCCCCGCGGCGCGAACCGCAGCGGTCCCAGGGTGCCCCCCGCGCACAACGCGCTGCTGCTGCCAGGGCTGGCTCTAGGCTTTTGCCGCCGGAAGCAGGGCCGGCTCCAGGCACCAGCCGACCAAGCACGTGCTTGGGGCGGCACCTTGTAAGGGGCGCCCAATCTTGGGGTGGCGGGGGGCGCTCGGGTTTTTGTTGTTGTTGTTGTTGTTTCGGCCGGGCGGCACTCGGGGGGTGGGTTGTTTGTGTTTCGGCGGCGTGGCGTGGCGCTGGGGGGGGGTGTTTCAGCGACGCTCTTTTTTTTTTGTTGGGGCGGCAAAAAAGTTAGAGCCGGCCCTGGCCGGAAGCAATAAATAAATAAATTAATTAAATAAAAATGGCCAGAATGCCACCCTTGAAAATGTGCCAACCCCAAGCACGTGCTTGGTTTGCTGGTGCCTAGAGCCGGCCCTGGTGACAGAGGACCAGGCTGCTCCCTTTGGGGGAAAAGAGGGGCACTGTGTATGCAAATCGCTCAATAAACTAGTTTGCATTTTGGCAAATAATTTGCATATTTGTATATAACCCTAAACTCCGTTTAAAATCTGTTGGTTTAGTTCTGGCAAGCCCCTCCTGCCATCCAGTTGCCAGCCTGGCACCCCTGAGCTGGGGGAACTGCAAGGCCCTTCACAGCCACAGCACAGAGCTCCCCACACCTGCAGCAGCAGTAGACTGTTGTCCTTTGTGCCGAGCAGGAGAGTGCACAACCTGCCTTCTGCAAACACAAATGTTTGCTAGAATGTTGGAGCCAGGACTCCTGGGTTCTGTCCCTGCCCTGAGAGGGGAGTGGAGGAAAGGGGGAGTTCTAGTGGGTTGGGGGGGTGGTTAGGAGCCAGGATTCCTGGGTTCCATCCCTGGCTTTGGGCAGGGAGTGGGGATCTTGTGACCAGAGCAGTGGTTCAAGCAGCATAGCCTAGCCCATAGACATGGCACCTTCATTGACAAGGCGGCGAGGCCACAGGGCAGAGCTGTGGGGCTGGTTGGGGCTGACCCTGCCATGGAGGGCTGTTTGCAGGCTCACACTGGGCTGTCCTGCTCCATGCCACTCCCTGAGCTCGCCGTGCCTTTGTCCTGGGGTGCCCTGGCATGGCAACAGCACGTGTTACAGCCCATCAGTCAGAGGCCCCTGCTTAGAGCCCAGGCCCCATGCTACTCTGGGGCAGCCCCATGGAGCTACTGGCACCCCCCACTGGATAGAAGTTTACACAGCAGGATTTAAAGCAGTGGTCCCCAAACTTAATTTGTTGCAAATCCCCCTCCCTTTGGTTGTACTGTAATCTGTCTCTGCCCCCCAGGGGCTGGGAGCCAGGAGCCCGGCTACGGTTGGTGGCCAAGGTCAGGGACAGAAGCCGAAGCGGGGGCCTTGGTTGGGGGCGGGGCATTTTCCTGATGTGTTTCCTGCGTCCAGTCCTTCTGGCCTAAGGTGCCAGCAGTCTTCTGCCTGCAACAACTCCCTGGCTTAGGGGTCCCTGGTTCAGCCCCCAGTTCCAGCTCCCTCCCAGGGCGTGAACGTCAACCCCTGCTCCCTCCCAGTCCCTGCTCTCTCCCAGCCCCTGGCCCCCAAACCCTGCTCCCTCCCAGCCCCCGGCCCCTGACCCCTGTTCCCGTTCAGCCCCTGGCCCCCCTGTGATGCTCTGTACCTCAGGGGAACACCCAGCACCCCCATGTTCATCCTTGTAAAATGATTGTGTGGTATTTAAGGCAAAGTTTGTCATGTTGGGTGTCTTCAGAAGGCTCATGATCCACTGAGCATTGTTGTTATAGTGATGTTATAGGTTATAATTTCATATATATAGTTATGAGGCTGAAAATGTATCCTCATGGCTTAAAATAAGCCCAGGCATAAACTCTCTAAGAACAAAGGGGCAGTTCACACTGCATCAAGGCATGTATAGGACAAACTCAGCCCGGCCTCACAGGAACAAAGGACACTGGCCTAGGCAGCAACAAAGGATCTGTTGGACTCTCAAGTGAGTCACCCCCCTTCCTTTGGTCAGTTTGGGACTGCGATGAAGTAGTGCTCACCTGACTCTGAAGTGGGGGGGGGGGGAAAGCCAAGAGAGAAGAAAGAACATAATAAAAGGGAGAGTCATTTGCCATGCTCTTCCTCTCTCTTCCACCTACACCTACAGATACCACACCAAGCGTCTGAAGCACTGATCAAAGAGGAGAACCTGGCTGAAGAGCAACCAGCCAGCCTGTGGTGAGAAGCATCTAAGTTTATAAGGGCATTGAAAGTGTTAAGATCAGCTTAGAATGCGTTTTGCTTTTATTTCATTTGACCAAATCTGATTTGTTATGCTTTGACTTATAATCACTTAACATTTATCTTTGCAGTTAATAAGTCTGTTTGTTTATTCTAGCTGAAGCAGTGCGTTTGGTTTGAAGCGTCTCAGAGACTCCCCTTGGGATGACAAGTCTGATACATATCAATTTCTTTGTTAAATTGACGAACTCATATAAGCTTGCAGCGTCCAACAGACATAACTGGACACTGCAAGACGGCGGTTCCTAGGGTTGTGTCTGGGACTGGAGATATTGGCTAGTGTCATTCGGTTGCACAATCCAAGGAGCTGCTTACATGCCAGAGGCTGTGCGTGAACAGCCCAGGAGTGGGGATTCTCACAGCATAGCAGGGTAAGGCTGGGTCCCAGAGTCAAGGATTGGAGTGACCTGGCAGATCACTGGTCCGGATAACACCAGGGGAACATCACAGTTGCACAGTGAGCAGGGTATATGTGCAGCTTGTTACTCCAAGTGGAGTTTACATTTTAAGCACTGATATTTGTGATTTTAAGTGAGTCTTAAGTGCAGTGGCTAAGAACAGTCAGGAGGAAGTCACAATTTTGTTATTTTCTGTTTGCTTATTTCGGGAAAGGGAAGTAGGAACAGAAAAACAGGAAAATGAGTGAAAGCAGTGAAGCAGTTGCAAAGTTGGGGCTTTTTGGACTGAAGTCTGCAGAAAAGAAGAGGGAGCACCAGACATTATTGCAACTGAAAGAACTAGAGAGAAAAGGAAAAGGAAAAGAGGCAGCCAGAGAAGAGGCTGCATACAAAAGGGCCATGGAAGAAAGAGAGAGAGAGAGAGAGAGAGAGAAAAGAAAAAGAAAGAGAGAAAAAACACCAACTGGACCTGCTAGAGAAGCAGAACCAGAACCCCCTGACTGCAAAAACTCCCATCAATCCAAAAAATCCACAAATGGGAACACTTATGTCCTGCATACAGTGAAGATGACGATATTGCTGAATATCTGACTACTTTCGAAAGGCTGCATGTAATACATGAAATCCCTGATGATAAGAGAGTTCCTACCCTGATTGCAAGATTAACTGGTAAAGCTCGAAATGTATTCAATGGAAAGCCTATTGGAGATGCTTTAGACTATTGTAAATTTAAAGATACTGTTTTGTGAAGTTTTCAGATTACCCCTGAAACATATAGAGTTAAATTTAAGTATCAGAGGGGTAGCCGTGTTAGTCTGAATCTGTAAAAAGTAACAGAGGGTCCTGTGGCACCTTTAAGACTAACAGAAGTATTGGGAGCATAAGCTTTCGTGGGTAAGAACCTCACTTCTTCAGATGCAAGTAATGGAAATCTCCAGAGGCAGGTATAAATCAGTATGGAGATAACGAGGTTAGTTCAATCAGGGAGGGTGAGGTGCTCTGCTAGCAGTTGAGGTGTGAACACCAAGGGAGGAGAAACTGCTTCTGTAGTTGGATAGCCATTCACAGTCTTTGTTTAATCCTGATCTGATGGTGTCAAATTTGCAAATGAACTGGAGCTCAGCAGTTTCTCTTTGGAGTCTGGTCCTGAAGTTTTTTTGCTGTAAGATGGCTACCTTAACATCTGCTATTGTGTGGCCAGGGAGGTTAAAGTGTTCTCCTACAGGTTTTTGTATATTGCCATTCCTGATATCTGACTTGTGTCCATTTATCCT
>NW_020664586.1:293842-312536 GCF_002925995.2 Terrapene triunguis | reverse complement strand
TCGAATTATCTAAATTCGGATTAATCCTGTAGTGTAGACATACCCTTTGTTACATACAGTAATGATCAACAACTGCATTTTGTTTATACAGATTCCTTCCTGATATGTTACTTTTCTCAGCAATTTTCTGCTACAGTCGGTGTTCTATTCTTATCTAACACAAGGTAAAAACAGTATCTCTTACAGTCTGTTCCCACTCGCCTAGGCCCTGTGTAGCGGGATGGTTACCCGCTCCTGCCCTGCGGGGCTTGAAACAGCCCAAGAGAGGCTGGGGCAAGAAGCCTGGGCTGATTGGGGAAAGTAGGCTCAGCTGGCCCCTATAAGAGGCTGGGAGCCAGGGCCTAGTAAGTCTCCCTTGGCTTGTAGGGGGAGAAGGGCCTGGCTGTAGGGACCCAAGCAAGACACTTAGATTGGGAGCAGTGCTGGGGAAGGGCCAGGGGAGCTGGGAGCTCCAGCCTGGAAAGCTCCAGGCTGCAGGCCTGACTAATAGGCCGAATAGGTGCAGGGTTGCAATGGGGCAGCCCATGGGTGGGCAGAGGCAGCAGATCTGAACCCCTTTGCCTGTGATGAGTGGCTTATACTGCAGTCTGCCCCAGTGAACGGGGGCTAGATGGAGACTGGGCAGTAGCCAAGACTGAGGCGAAGTGGGGATAGTGGGTGGGGGTTCCCCTGGGAGGGGAGACCCAGAACTGTGGGGGTACTGCCAGGGGGCAGCACCCAGTTAAAGGGGCACCGGGGTCCTGGGAGGAACATGGGGGCCAGCAGTGGCAGCGAGACACTGGCCTGAAGAGGGTGCTCCGGAGGCTGGATGCTTATTCCCGAGGACATCCAGCAGGAGGCGCCGCCAGGTGAGTCTGTGCACGCTTATACCCTGCATTAAAGTCTTGCGTTATTAAATAGAGGAGTTAGCCTGACTCTTGCTCTTCCTGGAAGACTAAGATGTCTGCTCTTTTCCCAACTTCCACACTCCCCCCTTTTGTGCTTCCAGCACAACTATCAATCTTAAACTTCCATTTTCATCAAACCTTGTATTTCTGACTCTAGCTCACATGGTACAACCTTCTGGGGTTTAATTGAATAGAACAACAAAGCATGGTTAGTATGAATATGAAAGGTGCTATTATTAGTACATCCTTTACAACAACAATAACCTAACCCTAAACTCAACAACAATAAAAGCATTAACATTCCCATTCACGTTAACAACACTGTAATGATATGATGGGGTTGCTGTACAACCTTAGTCACAGAACACAATACATAATACTTAGTACATAAAGTAGACACTCTATAGGCTGTAAGAAAAGCATACTTTTCAATTTGATATATGTTTTGGAGTATATGAATTTGCTCTTGTAATTCAAAAATTTTCTGACCTCTGGTAGGAGTAAAAGCAAATTTTGGAATCGATCAGGTGCTAAGGCAGTCCAATTAAAGGGTATTTGGAGCCTAAGGGCTGATTGTAGAATTCTATCTGGAGGCCAATAAATGATATTATTGCCTGCAGCAGTGGTGAGATTAAAATGTATGTCTTGCAAAGTGGTGGCCTTAACATATACAAAGCTATCATTAGCTTGGAAAAGCAGGTGTCCTGTCAGGGTAGTTTCTTGTCCCATACTCTCCCAACAAACATTGTCATGAACAGTGACAACTTCTCCGGGCTTCAAGTTTATGTACACACTGAAGTTGTGGGGGTTCTAACGCCAGAGTGTCCATTGACTCCCTATCCAAATGTAGGGTGTTATTCCAGGAGCACTGACTATAAATCGATTAGGCATACCAGGTAGTTTAATTTCCCAAATGTCTCGGTGAATTATCCAATCCCACATGCATCCTCCCCATGGACCCGGCAGCATTCGGTATGTGGGAGCCCACACCCCTCCAATCAGCCCATATACTTGGAAGGAGCACTGCGAATGTCTGCACTTCTGCCCAGAAAGTCTCCCAAGTATGTCTCCAGGGCTGCAGATCAGATGGCATTCCTGAAGCACTAGTAAGGGCAGCAGGCCAAGCTTGATGCTCAAGATCACTCCGAATGGCCATGAGCTGGTCATTCAGAAAATCCCTTTTTTCTAAACATGCCAGATCCCACTGCAATTCCTTTCCTGCCTCAGTGATATTCAATACCATCTCTGTCAACAGCTTCTGGGTCATTGAGCTAAGGGCAGAAATAACATGTAATTCACCAACCCCAGCCTGTACCTGGGTTAACTGTGCTCCAATAATAAGACCAGTGGCCTTTTCTAATTTCTCATTCTGTTGTTGGCCTTTGTAAATGTTCCAAATTGCTGCTGCACTATTGGCACCATCCCATAGGGATTACTAAAGTGTAAAGGCCTTGGCCATTAGGTATCATCAGAGTATACAGTATTGTCTCTATTAGAATGTGTTATAGGGATGGTAGTGAGGATAATGGCAAGGGCAGCGGTCATGGCAGCAAGGTGCCTTTGGTATTCATCTGAAAGCCAATTAGGGAGGGCTATACATGCTGAAGGTACTTGTCTGAAAGCACAGAGCCCAGTCCCCGGAATAAACCCAAACCACCACTCAATGCCGCAGTCCCAAGCATGGTTCCCACAAGTTCCTCCCTGCCAGGTTACGATACTCCATCTTTTCCACCAGGGCCAGTTCTTAATGTCGTTTGTAGTCAAGAATCCCTGGACTTTGGCGGTTTCAGCGGAAGGAACATACCTCCTTCTTCTTTCCTGGAACAGTCGTGGTTCAGAATCATACAGGGGAGAGGTTACCAGCACGTCACCCTGTAATAACTGGGTTCCTTCAGCAGATGGTGAATGTATGGTGGTTTTGTTAGTGGACAAAGGAGAAGTTACCAGCACTTCACCTTGTCCTTTTCTTCTGCTGTCCAGAAGGAGGAAAAAGTTTGAGAAGGAGGGACAGGCTGATCAGCAGTCGGAGGGTCATCTCGAGGTGGAGGGGCCTTCTTGTAGTATGACGCATGGGTCCAGGCAGTTAGTCCTTGGCACTTTACAGCAGTGTTGGTAGTTAACAGGACTTGGTAAGGGCCTTTCCAGCGTGGAGTCAGAGCGGTATTTCATTGATGGACCTTTATGTAGACCCAGTCTCCTGGTTCTAGCGAATGGCAGGGTTGCTCAGGATCCTTGGGTAGTGCTTCTTTCACCTGTGTATAAAAAGACCTGACACATTTCATTAATGCCTGACAATAATTAAGCATTGTGTCATCCATTAAATGAATGTCCATCTGGGCAAGGGCCAGAGGAGGCACTGCTGGAAGTAGCATTGGGCTCCCTGTCAGGATCTCATGTGGGCTAAGTCCAGTCTTTCTGTTGGGGGTGACCCTCATGCTCATCAATGCTAATGGCAGGGCATTTGGCCATTTTAAGTTTTTCTGCACAAATCTTGGCCAGTGTGTTTTTCAGAATCCCATTCTGATGTTTCGCTGTCCCGGCAGACTGCGGGTGGTGGGGGCAGTGGAGGTTGTGTTGGATCTGCAAGGCTGCACATAACTCCTTTACAAGCTGTCCAGTAAAATGAGTTCCATGATCACTGATACTCACAGGTATGCCAGACCTTGGAATGAAATCCTTAAACAAATGTTCACAACAGTCTTGGCATCTGCCTTTCTGCAAGGGAAGGCCTCAACCCAATTTGAAAATACATCAACTACAACAAACACTCATAATTACAATGTTTAGACATTTGAATAAAATCAATATGAATATTTACAAAAGGTCCCCAAGGGGATGTGCTGCTTTTCTAGCTGTAACTGCTTTTCCAATATTATGTTGCTGGCAGTATTATTCCAATATTATATTGCTGACCCTCCTCCCTCAGTGAGTCTCCAGGAAAGGCAGATCAGCACTGTATGTGGCCAACGCTATTGCAAGCAGGTACGAGAGGCCGAGGGGAAGAGAAACAAAAGAAAGGAGCAGACAACGAATGAATTCATCACTACAACTAACAAACTCAATGCAAAGATAAGAGAACTCCAGCCCAAGGCCAGCTGCTACCTGCCAAGACAGAAGGGGGGGGGGGAGGTCCAACCCCCCCTTGACCAGCTGTGAGGGGGGAAAAAAGAACTAAGTGAGACCCAAGGCTGCAAAGATAACTGCGAGAACAGTGAAGGCCAAGGCAGAAAAAACAGTCTCCAGAGCCGGGATGTTTTGGAAAAGGAAAACAGATGTAAGACTACAAAGATGGAAAAACACCAACTACCAGGCAAATTAAAATTAGGTGCATAATAATCTCATTAACTGCAGCAATCATCCCTCCCCTTTGCTCGAAATAGGGCGAGAGCACCTGAGGCGCAACCAGGCGGCCGTCCGGGGAGCGACAAGGTTATCAGGGTGTAAAGTGCACCCAGCAGCACTCCAAAAACATTTCTCAGCTTGGCGCAGCCTCTGTCACATATATTAAAACCTTAGACTTTCCTGATAGTATCCAAACCACTTTGTATTCCAAGTTGGATAAAACAAGTATCTGCATTTAGCTTTAACCCTTCCATTTGGTTTTAAACTAGGCTGTCCTGTAGAACATTAAACACAACAATTCTAGCCACAAGACAAAACACCACAAGGACATAGGACACAGAACACAGTTTCTATTGTGCCAGTAATTGCATGGTATGTTGGATTGCTCTTTAGCTGGCATTAGCTTTCTCTAATTTTCTAAAAGACAAAAACCTATTCCTACCCCTTCTGGGGCGATCAGTCATTGTTTAAAATATTTCTTTCTTATACAAATGCCCTTGCTGATTGCGGGCAAGACAGAGGAATTACCCCCATATTTTTCTGTGTTTGCTTCATAGGCAGGCCAAGTTTCAGTGGCTTCTACCTTATCAGTTAGGAAACCCTCACCGGCACACAGATGCCCTGGCTCGCTTTTAGATCCAGAGCCATTCACAGATTAAACTTTTACTTAAAAGGAACACAATTAACTTTTACCAGAGTTCTGATTGCCTGTCACCTTTAACGCCTATTTTCAAAACCACACAGCAATTCAAAAAGGAAAACACCACCTATTGTAGCCCCTTGGAGCCTAATAGGATTTTAATTAAGTAGCATTGCATATTTGCATTTTCCTCACCCCTTTTACAATATCCACTACACATGTGCTTTTCCTTGACATTCCTTTCATACAATTTGGGTGGCTAAATTCCAGTAGACACCCTGTATGTTTTCTCTAATCTGACTAAAATGTTCATAGCTAAATTATTTTAATTAAATAGTCTCTTTGCCTGGATTTATTTAGACATTTCTTTGGAAAAGGGCCCATTTTTCCTTCAGAATGGCTGCAAAGAAACCAAAAATTTTCTTTTCATAACATCTTTTCTTTAACATTGTACAAAATGTTACTGCTAATTCCCTCCAGCAACTACAGAGTTAACTTCTCACTCTTTCCTTAAATCACTTGCTTATTTTCCCAAACCGACACCCCAATCAACTCAGATTTTACCATTCAAATTATTTTTCCAGGGGTTTAAATTCCCCATGCCTATATTTACTGCTTTCCCTTAGTCCTGCCACCATGCCCCTCAGGGCTTCCAACCGGTTTTCCATTTTTTTCTTCTCTGCCTGCCTGTTTGCTTGTCTGGGCCTGATCCTTTTTTCTTTGCTGCACCGTCCCTTTCCATGGGCACAGGCTCGTTCTACTAACAATTTAGCAACAGGGCCGGCTCCAGGCACTAGCCTGGCAAGCAGGTGCTTGGGGCGGCCGCTCCAGAGAGGGGCGGCACGTCCAGGTATTCGGCGGCAATTAGGCGGACGGTCCCTCACTCCCGCTTGGCGCGAAGGACCTCCTGCCAAATTGCTGCCACAGATCGCGATCGTGGCACTTTTTTTTTGGCTGCTTGGGGCGGCCAAAACCCTGGAGCCGGCCCTGTTTAGCAAGGAGGGTGGTCTTCTTAACTCACCCCCCCCCCCCCCCGTCCTGTTCTTAAACCCTCCCCCCCCCCACGCCCCCCCGGCCCCCTCCCCCCCCCCCCCCCCCCATGAGGCTTACCACCTGGACAGAACGCATGGCCAATTGGCGTTTTAACTGTTCCATTTTTTCTAGCTGTCAGGTACACATCTCTTCCCTTTTTTCCCAACTCTTCTTATTGCCCCGTCCTGCTATGACCGGGGGTAGACCCACCTGCAACCTTTTTTTTTCTTTTTTTTTTTTTAACTTTATATCTATATCTATATACTCACGAACACACTGCCCGGACTGGCCAGGCCCAGGGGTAGGAAAGAGAGAGCGAGAGAGGAAGGTTATCCTGTGCACAGGTTGTCCAGAGGTATGCTGCAAAAATCTCCCACTTGCTTCCACTCTTGGGTTTTTCACCCTGGGGTCTCTTTCAGAGACCTTTGCTCAGTATTCCAGTCCAGGCCGGCTGCCTGGGCTTCTTCAGCGTCCCCAAACCACATCGGCTCCCAGGTCGCAGAGGCAGACTGTTGGGTCTCGCTATGCAGCCAACCTTTGCAAATGTAATCTCAGTCCTGTAACTTGTGTTGCCTTTGTTTTGCCTCTGTCTATATTTTTCACAGCCAGTTGGGTTTTTTGGTGCTTGGCATGCAGAGCAAGGCAGACTGTTGATTCTTGACCTTGAATGCAGAGCAGCTTTCTCTTGATTTCTGGGCCAAGCTGAATTTTCAAATTAACCCATTCCTTTCTCTCCTCGCTTTCAGCTGTAACTAATTGGGGATATAAAGTTGCTGAAGGGGTTGATGAAGTGGTTTGGGTAGGGAGGCATCCGGATGCTTTACATTTTGTTTTTAAATCCTGCACTTGAGTCTTTAATTTTTCCTGGGAGTCCTTTAGACTCCGCCTTCGAGACTCATGGAGTCTCTTTGTAGCTTCCTCCCACCAATAGACAAATTGCTCCCACTGTGTATCAGAGGCTTTTGGTGACATGAGTGTTCCTCGGAGGTATGTGAGTTTAGCTAAATCAGAGGTACCTTCTACTGGGAATTGTTTAGATGGATTATCATTTGTGTAACAGTTCCAATTCTCTAAATACCTGCAGGTTCTTGGGCCATAGTGCACATACATATAATATGCATGGGTGCCCTTCGATGGTGTGGGGGAATTCTAAGACTGTCCCCCACCCATCTTCCAATCACACACGCCGGGGAGGGCATCCTGTCTGCTAGCGGCTCATAAGTTAAAGAAAGGTCTCTCACTCTCTGGGGAGGGCACCCTGTCCACTAGATCAGCGGCTCATAAGCTAGAAAGGACTTCCCACACACTCCGGGAAATGCCCTGTCTGCTCAGCAGCTCATGAGCTTAAAAAAAAAAAAAAAATTCTCTCTCTCTCTCTCTCTCACCTCCCTGGGAAAGGGTCCACTGGGGTCAGTGGCTCATAAGTAAGGTGCAAATTCCTATCCGCTGGGTCACAAGGTTTGGCTGACCCCCTCCCCCCCCCCTTGCTTTCAGAACTCCCACGTGGAGTAGCCCTGGGGCAGCTGGAGTCAGCTTAGTCTTAGACCTGGTCAGCAGCTCATACCTCTTTTTCATTCATATATATACACACACATTCATTCCCCATATCTAGATGCATCTCATTTAACAATAACCTTAATTCATTATTTCTGGACTCAATACAACTTTTCCCTTCATTTTGAGGCAGTAAAACCCCCTCAGCACTGATGCATTAACCTTATTGGGGGTGGCAAACTAAGTCCCCAGCACCACATCAAACTAACCTACTTGAGGGTGGCAAAAAACTATTCCTCAGAACCGCAATGACTCACCTTATTTGAGTGGCAACAAATTCCTTAGCACTGCTCTGCATCTGATCTTGTTGCAAAACAATAAGTTCAGATGGCGTGAGCCCCAAAGGGACAGACGGCTCCACGGGCAGTTCTCCTGTGAAACCCCAATAGAGATTTCAAAAGGTCACTTACCTCTATTATGGTGCCATGGGGTTCGCAGGGGAACAGTCCGGAGTAGTTTGTCGCTGTCTCAGCTGGGCATTTGCCATCTGAGTCACGGCACCAAATTGTGGAAGAATAACGCAGTCTTCACTCTTGGATTGGTTGCAACAGGTCAGAGGCAGTTTTATTTTCTTTAACACTTGTAAGGGGAGAGTACTCATGGGCAGGAGTTCCCCTCCCAAGGCAGGTCTCCGTTAGATAAACAATTAAGGCAAGCACATATACCCTTTGTTAAATACAATAATGATCAACAACTGCATTTTGTTTATACAGATTCCTTCCTGATATGTTACTTTTCTCAGCAATTTTCTGCTACAGTCGGTGTTCTATTCTTATCTAACACAAGGTCAAAACAGTATCTCTTACAGTCTGTTCCCACTCGCCTAGGTCCTGCATTAAAGTCTCACGTTATTAAACAGAAGAGTTAGCCTGACTCTTGCTCTTCCTGGAAGACTAAGATGTCTGCTCTTTTCCCAACTTCCACACCTTGATTCTTCTGCAGCAGGGAGAAGCCACATGCTTCCAGGTGGGAGGGTGGTTGAGACCAACTCCTGCATTGCAGCTGGGGGCAACGCCACATCAGGAAAGGATGGGGGTGTAATGCCTGCCAGGGAGAGAACTGTACAGGGTGTTAGCTGCCAGCAGTTCGCAGCTGAACCAGAGGCAAAACCAGCTCTAGGTAGCATAGAGCAATTTGTCCCAGAGGAGAGCCCAGAGAAGGGGCAGGGAACCTCAGAAACCATTGAGGTGGGTTAGGATTCCTGTGACACTAACACAGTGAAGCAGTGTGCTTCCAGGTATGGGAGGGGCTGAGACTAACTCCTTTCCAGCGGAAGGCAACATGCCCTCTAAGGGGCAGGAGAGGTGTTCAGTGATTAAGGAAACTGTCCCAGTTGTTAGCTGGCAGAGTTTTGCAGCTGAACAAGAGACAAAACCCTTCCCAGGGAGCACAGAGAAATGTGTCTTAGGTGGGGGCTGTGATGAAGTGGGGATTTTCCCTTGTTATGTTGTATGTGAGCCTATGTGAATCTTACTGTTTTGCATGAATGCTGTGTGTGCCTCAGTTTCCCTGTGTGTTGCATCAATGTCTAGGTAGTGGGAATAAGGGTGTGTGACTTTTGTGGAGGTTGCTCCAGCTGCCTGCACTGATGCGATAGCTGCCCCTTCATAACCTGAGACCCAGGAGGGGGATGTGACCAGGTGACTCTTGACCCAGGATCAGGGCCGCCCAGAGGATTCAGGGGGCCTGGGGTCTTTGGCGGCAGGACCCCCCACCGCAGGTCTTCAGGGCACTTCAGCGGCAAGTCCCGGGGCGGAAGGACCCCCCACCGCTGAACTGCCGCCGAAGACCTGGAGCAGAAGAAGCTCCGGGGGCCTGGGCCCTGCGAGTTTTCCGGGGCCCCCAGAGCGAGTGAAGGACCCCGCTCCAGGGCCCCCAAAAAACTCTCATGGGGGGGCCCCTGTGGGGCCCGGGGCAAATTGCCCCACTTGCCCCCCCCAGGCAGTCCTGCCCAGGATATGAGATAAAGACCAGAGGAGGAGCAACAGGGAGGGCAGGTGCCAGGCAGCTGGAAGCGAGTCAGTTTTGGCTGGCTTGGGGCACAGGGGGAGGACCAGATCCCTGGCTCTAGGCTCCCCTCCCCCAAGATGAACTTGGCTGAAAGTCACAGATTTCTGTGCTAACAAGCTCTGTTCTACTCTGTGTTCAGGTCGACTAATAAACCTTCTGTTTTACCGACTGGCTGAGAGTCCCATCTGACTGTGGAGTTGGGGTGCAGGACCCTCTAGCTTCCCCAGGAGCCCTGCCTGGGTGGACTCGCTGCAGGAAGTGCATGGTGTGGAAGGGGATGCTGAATGCTCTGAGGTCAGACCCAGGAAGGTGGAAGCTGTGAAAGCTTCTTGCCCTGGAGACAGTATGCTCAGAGAGGAGGTATGCTCCCCCAGAGTCCTGACTGGCTTCGTAGGGCGTAGTTCCAGAGCAGGGGCCCAGAGGAGGAAACTGGGGAAGGAATAGTGAGGGTACAGGAATGTCGCCTCACTAGTCACTTAGGGCAGAATGCTCAGGAGGATGGCTGGGGCAGCATCTGTGCACTCAGGCTGTGACCCAGGTTTTGAGAAGAAGCTGTGTAACTGACTTCCTGGAGGGGAGCAGTCGCACAGCTGACTTCTCAGGGACAGACAAAGGGGTGGCGGAGGGTACCCCAATCCAGGTCCCAATTTTTCAGGATGCTATTTCTGATAAGTTTTTGGAAAGTAACTGTGTGTCTTTAAATCAAGATGCAGCTCCAATGCCTGTGATAACAGAGGAGTTGGGACCAGGAAATTGCCAGGTGGTAGTTTGCCAGAATACAAATGATCCAACTGACAGAGAAGGGGGTGTTTCCCCCCAGGCTGGTGAAACACAGAGAGCAGTTATGGGGAAAGCTGCTGTGAAAAAGTGAATCTGATCAAAGGGTAAACACACCTAGCACAGATCACAGCCCTCTAGGGGATAAGGAAGGACTCAGTGCTGGGAGGGGGAAACACTGGGTAACCCAAAAGGGGAGCTGGATTTTCTGTATATGTGTAACCCTTCTGCCCATCTAGTTGGCAGCAACAAGGGCCGGGTTCTGTATCTAGGGGTTCCGTTTCAATAACACAATGCAAAACCGGCTCGAGCCCCCACCCAGTGACCTGGGACAATTACATACCACCCCCCTGGGCGCCTCTAAGAGGCAATACTTCCCCTCTTGCAAGCACGGAGTCTGAGTGTAGCAGAAAATGTTTAATAACATGAGGTAAACGACATCAGCATAAAATTGGAAAAACACCACAAACAGGATTCATAACACAAACCATGAGCAAAACCCACCCCAGCAAATGGGGCTGTGTCCTTTCCCTTTGGTTCTTGAATCCAGCAACCCAAAAATCACCCAGAGTCCCCAAAGTCCAACACCCCCAAAGTCTCTGTCCCTGGTCAGCGCAGCCCCAGAGTAAAAGGGGGGGGGGGCACGCAGGGTGTTAAGGGGCACCTTACGTGATCCGAGGCTGGCCAGCGTCTGTTTCTCCGTGGGGGTTCCACCACAGCCTTCACCACAAGCCAGTCCACTTTCCTGCCACCCCACAAACTGCTCCGCTCTACAAGCTGCTCCGCTCCGCTCACCGACCTGTGAGCCGTTCCAGCCGTCCCCGCAAACAGCTCCGCTCGCCATTCCTTGGGCCACTCCAACCGGCCCCGCAAGGCTCCACGCCGCTCGCTGCTCCTCCAGTCGTCTCCACAAATTGCTCCGCCAGCTGCTGAGCAATATAGCTTCAGGCTCCCCCACTAGTTAACACAGCACTCAGTGATTTCAGCTCTTAATAACATCAGCTCTTTTGTGATTTCAGCTCTTAGCAATTTCAGCTCATAGTATAGTAGGGGAGCCCCAGTGCTGGTGCACCATTGGCCCAAAGTGAATTCAGCTCAGCAGCCTGTAACTAGACTCCTAAGGGAATCAAAGTTAGCTCTGACATTCAACAGTGGAGAGAGGAGGCGGTGCAATTGGTGTTTCAAACCCTCAGAGGGGGCCCATACCATCAGGTACAAATACCTGTCCCCATCCTCTCTCAATTCACTGGGTTTCGTAACCCATGCCCCTTGTCAAGCAAGTGCTACTTAGGTAATGGTGAAGGACTCACTCAGTCCTTCTGTCATACAACAGTTCCACTGGCCTTGATTCACAGAATCAGGGTAACAAAACTTTATTCTTCCTGCCCCAATAATAGAGAAACTGGGGATCCCACACCAGCCAAAGTAACCACTTTCAGTTGCTGTGTTTCATGCCAGGCGAGTGGGTGTGCCTATGCAAACAAGATCAGCCCCTGGAGTTCTTTTCCACACTCGCCATAATTCGCCACCAGATGTCAGGGTAGAGCTCATCCTGACTCTGCTTACATATGTACAGTCCTGGGGTTGGGAGATCACTCCCCAAAGGGCCAGCCAATGTGCAGGATCCCCCTGAAAAACCTATCTTGCCAGACCCTAAGGCACCAAAATTCCAGAAACATGATTAAATTAAGAGCCCACACAGAGGGGAACACTGGAGGGAAGGAAAAGCCAGTGATTGATTACTCAGGAGAAAGTCAAAGGACTCCATGGGTAAAGAACAAACTACCGTAACCTCAAACTAGAATATCTGAACAGAGGGCGTGGTATCATAAAGATACTTGTAAACACACATCTGAGACACAAATTTTGGTACTAATGTTAAGTTTTGGGGATAAGAATTTTGACATGGATGTTAAACCTTATGATAATACTTTTCAATTAATTCCTGTAAGCAGGTTTAAAGCTTATCACAGCAGAGAAACCATAAAAAACCTAGTTTGCTGTATGTGAATGGGGAAACTGAGGCATGCTGTCTCATGGCCTTAATGGCTGGATGCCAAGAGAACAATAACACAAACTGCCTTTGAGCTAGTCCAGGGGTGGGCAAACTTTTTGGCCTGAGGGCCACACTGGGGAATAGAAATTGTATGGTGGGCCATGAATGCTCACAAAATTGGGGTTGGGGTGCGGGAGGGGGTGAGGGCACTGGTTGGGGGTGCAGGCTCTGGGTTGAGGCAGGGGATGAGAGGTTTGGAGTGCAGGAGGGTGCTTCAGACCTGGATTAAGAGGTTTGGAGGGCGGGAGGGGGATCAGGGCTGGGGCAGAGGTTTGGGGCATGGGGAGAGGCTCAGGAGTGCAGGCTCCAAGCGGTGCTTACCTCAAGAGGCTCCCGGAAGCAGCAGCACATCCCTTCTCTGGCTTCTACACGTGGAGTGGCCCCCGACCCTCAGAGCGGGGCCATGCGGCTGCTTTTGGGAGCTACGTGGTGCAGCTCCCAACCCGGTGCCCCAGCTGGAGATCGTGGGCCAGTTTAAAATGGCTCGTGGGCTGGATCTGGCCTGCAGGCCATAATTTGCCCACCCCTGAGCTACTCCGTGATTAACCCTCTTGCAGTAAACTAAGGGGGGAGGTGTGATGCTCTGTACTTTGGGAGAACTCCCAGCACCCCCATGTTCATCCTTGTAAAATGATTGTGTGGTATCCAGTACAAAGTTTGTCATGTTGGGTGTCTTTGGAAGGCTCATGATGCACTAAGCATTGTTGTTATAGTGATGTTATAGTAATTGTTGTAGTAATGTTATAGATTATAATTTCATGTATATAGTTATGAGGCTGAAAATGTATTCTCATGGCTTAAAATAAGCCCAGGCAAAAACTCTCTAAGAGCAGAGGGGCAGTTCACACCTCATCAAGGCATGTATGGGACCAGCCCAGCCTCACAGGAAGAAAGGATGCTGGCCTAGGCAGCAACAAAGGATCTGTTGGACTCTCAAGTGAGTCACCCCCCCTTCCTTTGGGGCCAAGAGGGAAGAAAGAACATGATAAAAGGGAGAGATGTTTGCCATTCTCTTCCTCTCTCTTCCACCTACACCTACAGATACCACACCAAGCGACTGAACAAAGGGGAGAGCCTGGCTGAAGAGCAACCAGCCAGCCTGTGGTGAGAAGCATCTAAGTTTCTAAAGGCATTCAAAGTGTTAAGATCAGCTTAAAAGCAAAATGCATTCTATTTCATTTGACCAAATCTAACTTATGCTTTGAATTATAATCACTTAAAATTTATCTTTTTGCAGTTAATAAATGTTTGTTTATTCTACCTAGGAGGGTGGTGAAGCACTGGAATGAGTTACCTAGGGAGGTGGTGGAATCTCCATCTTTTGAGGTTTTTAAGGCCTGACTTGACAAAGCCCTGGCCAAGATGATTTAGTTGGTGTTGGTACTGCTTTGAGCAGGGGGTTGGACTAGATGACCTCCTAACATCTCTTCCACAGAATCACAGAAGATTAGGGTTGAAAGAGACCTCATGAGGCATCTAGTCCAACCCCCTGCTCAAAGCAGGACCAACACCAACTAAATCATCTCAGCCAGGGCTTTGTCAAGTCAGTCCTTAAAAACTTCTAAGGATGGAGATTCCACCACCTCCCTAGGTAACTCATTCCAGTGCTTCACCACCTTCCTACTGAAATAGTGTTTCCTAATATCCACCCTAGACCTCCCCCACTGCAACTTGAGACCATTGCTTCTTGTTCTGTCATCTGCCATCACTGAGAACAGCCTAGCTCCATCCTCTTTGGAACCCCCCTTCAGGTAGTAGAAGGCTGCTATCAAATCCCCCTCATTCTTCTCTTCTGTAGAGTAAACAAGCCCAGTTCCCTCAGCCTCTCCTCATAAGTCATGTGCCCCAGCCTCTGATAATTTTCTTTACCCTCCGCTGGACCCTCTTCAATTTGTCCACATCCTTTCTGTAGTGGGGGGGCCCCAAAACTGGATGCAATACTCCAGATGTGGCCTCATCCGTGTCGAATAGAGGGGAATAATCACTTCCCTTGATCTGCTGGCAATGCTCCTACTAATGCAGCCCAATATGCCATTAGCCTTCTTCGCAACGAGGGCACACTGCTGACTCATATCCAGCTTCTCGTCCACTCTAATCCCCAGGTCCTTTTCTGCAGAACTGCTGCTTAGCCAGTCGGTCACCAGCCTGTAGCGGTGCATGGGATTCTTCCTCTAAAGGTGCAGGACTGCACTTGTCCTTGTTGAACCTCATCAGATTTCTTTTGGCCCAATCCTCTAATTTGTCTAGGTCCCTCTTTATCCTATCTCTATCCTCCAGCATATCTACCACTCCTCCCAGTTTAGTGTTATCTGCAAACTTGCTGAGGGTGCAATCCACTCCAGCCTCCAGATCATTAATAAAGATGTTGAACAAAACTGGCCCCTGGGGCACTCCGCTTGATACCGGCTGCCAACTCGATATTGAGCAGTTGATCACTACCCATTGAACCCAACAATCTAGCTAGCTTTCTATCCACGGTGTAGTCCAGGGATCTCAAACTCAAATCACCGTGAGGGCCACATGAGGACTAGTACGTTGGCCCGAGTGCTGCATCACTGAAACCTTTTCATACAACGATACAAAAGTATAGTAAAAAATGAAGAGTAATATAGTATGCTATTAAAAGTCAATGTATTAACTTTTTTAAAACTGTAATGCGAAGAGGAGTTTTAATAAAATATAGATACCTGTACCTATTCCTTAATGTAGATCATCATCAGTGTTACTGACCACATAACGGTCTATCAACATAGCTGTAATGGCAGGAACTTTTTAAAGTAACTATTCATACAAAATACATTGCCACTTTTAACATTCTTCCCAACTACTCACAGCAAAGAATCATACATGCTGAACTTCATACCTCAGACTGCTCGTCTAGTCTATGAGGCCCCGCCTCTTCCTGCCCCCATTCCAACCCCTTTCCCAAAGTCCCCGCCCCAACTCTGCCCCCTCCCTGCTCCTATTCCAACCCCTTCCCCAAATCCCTGCCCCGGCCCTACCTCTTCTCCACCTCCTCCCCTGAGCGTGCCTCATTCCTGCTCCTCCCCCCTCCCTCCTGGAAAATCCTAAGTGCCACTAAACAGCTGTTTGGTGGCGGAAAGCGCTGGGAGCGGGGACACAGCGTGCTCGGGGGAGCAGGAGGAGGGGAGCTTGGCTGCCGGTGGAGTCAGCGCCTACGGCGGGCCACAGGAAATAACTGGCCCGCTGGCCGCCTGTTTAAGACCCCTGTTATAGTCCATTCATCCAATCCATACTTCTTTAACTTGCTGGCAAGAATACTGTGGGAGACTGTGTGAAAAGCTTTGCTAAAGTCAAGATATATCACGTCCACTGCTTTTCCCCATATCCACCGAGCCAGTTATCTCATCACAGAAGGCAATCAGGTTGGTCAAGCATAGGGTGACCAGATCACTGACATGAAATATCGGGACGCGGTGGGGAGGAGAGGCCGGAGCTAAAAAAAAAAAAAAGCCGTTTTGCAGGTGTCGGGGGAATTAGCAGGCCCCGGCAGCACCATGGCCACGTGCGGCGCATCCCGCTGCCCCGCAGGGAAGGAGCCGCTAGAGCACAGCGGAGCGGGAGAGGCGCGGGGCTCCGGACCCTGGCAGCGGCAGGGGAGAGCGGCCACGTAAAGTTTATCGGCTGGTGGGGGGGACTCCGGCTGGCTCCTTGCCCTGCCCTGTAAGGGGTAGCGTCCCTGCCCCGTGCCAGCATGTTTCGCCGGCTGCCGCAGGCCAGGTAAGGAGCCAAGTCCCCCCTTGTCCTGGCTTCTCAGCTGAGCGGCATTCCTCCTCCCTCCCAGGCTTGCAGCTGTAATGCCGGCACAAGCCTGGAGGGAGGGGGTGGTGGCCAGCTTCCAGTTCCTGGAGCTGGAAGCACCGGGCAGGCAGGCAAGGGGGCTGCTCCCTCAGGAGGGAGACGGGGGGGGGGCTAAGCTGAGGAGGGACTTTCTTCTTGTTGCTAACATACCTGAAGAAACCCTTCTTGTTACTCTTAACATCTCTTGCTAGCTGCAACTCCAAGTGCGATTTGGCCTTCCTGATTTCACTCTTGCATGCCTGAGCGATATTTTTATACTCCTTCCTGGTCATTTGTCCAATTTTCCACTTCTTGTAAGCTTCTTTTTTGCGTTTAAGGTCAGCAAGGTTTTCACTGTTAAGCCAAGCTGGTCGCCTGCCATATTTACTATTCTTTCTACACATCGGGATGGTTTGTTCCTGCAACCACAATAAGGATTCTTTAAAATACAGCCAGCTCTCCTGGACCCCTTTGCCCTTCATGTTATTCTCCCAGGGGATCCTGCCCATCTGTTCCCTGAGGGAGTCAAAGTCTGCTTTTCTGAAGTCCAGGGTCCGTATTCTGCTGCTCTCCTTTCTTCCTTGTGTCAGGATCCTGAACTTGACCATCTCATGGTCACTGCCTCCCAGGTTCCCATCCACTTTTGCTTCCCCTACTAATTCTTCCCTGTTTGTGAGCAGCAGGTCAAGAAAAGCTCTGCCCCTAGTTGGTTCCTCCAGCACTTGCACCAGGAAATTGTCCCCTACATTTTCCAAAAACTTCCTGGATTTTCTGTGCACCGCTGTATTGCTCTCCCAGCAGATATCAGGGTGATTAAAGTCTCCCATGAGAACCAGGGCCTGCGATCTAGCAACTTCTGTTAGTTGCTGGAAGAACGCCTCGTCCACCTCATCCCCCTGGTCTGGTGGTCTATAGCAGACTCCGACCACGACATCACCCTTGTTGCTCACACTTCTCAACTTTATCCAGAGACTCTCAGGTTTTTCTGCAGTTTCATACCGGAGCTCTGAGCAGTCATACTCCTCTCTTACATACAATGCAACTCCCCCACCTTTTCTGCCCTGCCTGTCCTTCCTGAACAGTTTATATCCATCCATGATAGTACTCCAGTCATGTGAGTTATCCCACCAAGTCTCTGTTATTCCAATCGCATCATAGTTCCCTGACTGTGCCAGGACTTCCAGTTCTCCCTGCTTGTTTCCCAGACTTCTTGCATTTGTGTATAGGCACTTAAGATAACTCATCAATTGTCCCTCTTTCTCAGTATGAGACAGGAGTCCTCCCCTCTTGCGCTCTCCTGCTCTTGCTTCCTCCCAGGATCCCATTTCCCCACTTACCTCAGGGCTTTGTTCTCCTTCCCCCGGTGAACCTAGTTTAAAGCTTCTCACTAGGTTAGCCAGCCTGCTTGCGAAGATGCTCTTCCCTCTCTTCGTTAGGTGGAGCCCGTCTCTGCCTAGCACTCCTCCTTCTTGGAACACCATCCCATGGTCGAAGAATCCAAAGCCTTCTCTCCGACACCACCTGCGTAGCCATTCGTTGACTTCCACGATTCAACGGTCTCTACCCAGGCCTTTTCCTTGCACAGGGAGGATGGACGAGAACACCACTTGCGCCTCAAACTCCTTTATCCTTCTTCCCAGAGCCACGTAGTCTGCAGTGATCCGCTCAAGGTCATTCTTGGCAGTATCATTGGTTTCCATGTGGAGAAGCAGGAAGGGGTAGTGATCCGAGGGCTTGATGAGTCTCAGCAGTCTCTCCATCACATCGTGTATCCTAGCTCCTGGCAAGCAGCAGACTTCTCGGTTTTCCCGGTCGGGGCGGCAGATAGATGACTCAGTCCCCCTGAGGAGGGAGTCCCCGACCACCACCACCCTCCTCCTCCTCTTGGGAGTGGTGGTTGTGGAACCCTCATCCCTAGGACAGTGCACCCTAGTCAAGCATGACTTGCCCTTGGTGAATCCATGTTGACTATTCCTGATCATCTTTGTCTCCTCCAAGTGCTTCAAAATGGTTTCCTTGAGGACCTGCTCCATGATTTTTCCAGGGACTGAGGTGAGGCTGATTGGTCTCGTAGTTCCTCGAGTTCTCCTTCTTCCCTTTTTTAAAGATGGGCACACATAGGGGTGTGCTGGGTGTGCACAGGCACACCCTAATGCAGGGGTGGGCAAATGGCTCCACTCTCCTGGCAGCCTCCGGCCCCTCCCCCACCTTCCCAGGCCAGCCCCTGCCGGCCACCCCACCCCCCGCGGGTCTCGCCTGCCACCCCCACCCCCCACCCCAGAGCATCCCTGCCTGAAAGAAAGCGGCGCGGGCTTCTCCCATGCCTGCTTGTGCTGCACATTCCTGCTCAACGGCTGTCTGCTGCCCCAGGGTCCTAGTGCCCCCATTCTAAACGGCAGGGCAGGCTGCCCTTCCGCCCTAACCCTGAGCCTCTCCAACGCCCCAAACCCCTCAACCCCAGCCCTCATCCCCCCGCACCCTAATCCTCTGCCCCAGCCCTAGCCCTGAGCCCACTCCTGCATCATGAACCCCTCATTCCCAGCCAGAGCCCTCATCCCCCTGCACCCTAATCCTCTGCCCCAGCCCTGAGCCCCC